>NC_045724.1:26391262-26702961 GCF_009834535.1 Camelus ferus
GCCCTGGATGTAGCGTCTTAACTGGGAGGGTAATGTGGGAGAAGTGGGTGTGGCTTCCAGGCTTGGCCCGTGTGGCTGGAGAGCTATTTTGTAGTAGACTGCCCTAAGCTCATTTAACCGTTATTCTGAGTTTCTGTTAAGCAAAAGCTATCAAATGACATATATATGAAATTTTTTAAATTCATTAAGAATAAAATCTAATGATATTCTCTATTGGGACAAGTTTTTTAGACTATTTACTAATATTTCCAATTCCAAATTATCTTTAAGTCATGCACTTTATGCAGTGTTTTTGACTGGACACCACAGCGTGTGATCTATCTGTGTGTACTGATATGGAAAGGTCCTCATTTTGCTGTGTTATTCAGCTCAATCAAGTTGCAGGTCCGCTTGACAATCTCTCATTTTTGAGAGATTACGCTGTCCACAGACCACACGTGCTTCTGTGTCCATGGGAAACCCTCAGGGACGTGCTCCAGGCTGTTGGGAGTGCTTCTGTGCGGCCATCCTTGCCTTGTGTGGTGCAGACAGGGTGTTCGTTTAGGACCCCCAACCTTGATGGAAAGCTTCCCTTGGAGAATGCGAAGGAGATGGCTGACCTGCTCTTCTCTTTTTCTTTTCTTCTTGGCAGAGAAAGGGCAGGATCAGATGGGAATAAGTCTGATCTGGAGAGGCTGAAGCCCAGTGTTCAGTCCCTGGTGACTTGGACACCCCATTTGTGGTGAACGTTGCTGTTTTCATTGAGGCAGCAGTGGCCCCTTGGTGAGGGCCAGTTGCTACAAATTACACTGCAGAATTGCAAGTCAGACAGAATTTTTCCTAATCCTTCTTTCTCTGTGAAGCTTTTGGCCCGCCTTGTCCAGCATCATCCATGTGTTCTACTAGACTGGAAAGCACCTTGAGGGTTCTTGTACTCCTGCACCTGGCATGGTGTGTGGCTTATGTCAGGCGTTCAGTATTGGTGTTGTTTGGGGAGGTCAGAAGTTGTGGTCTAGGATTTTCCCTTTGTTCTCCCCATGTAAGGAGGCGGATTCCAAGTTTTGAATGGATTAGACCTGTTGACAGTAAGCTGGAATGACTGACCAGATCCTTGTAGGGGTGATCTCTCAGAGAGGACATTGTAAATTAATTCCAATGATAAATGATAGTGTTTTTTATGAGTGTGGGAGATGCTTTCTTGTTTTGAGGGGCTTGGATGTACAGTTATAACGCCTGTATGTCTGGTAATAAATGCAGTGGAATCAGTATTTTAGAAAATACACCTCTCCTTTCCCCCTCATTTACAGCTGACTGCATCCCAAAAGGATCTTGGCAGAACAGATGTCCTTTCTCGATGTGAGATTATTTCCCCCCATATACGATAATTCACACCACTTCATAGCTAGTTAAGATCCCCACCTGTGATTAGGGAAGACTTCCCAGAAGGGCTAATTGGACTCAGAAGGGCCTTTTGACCACACTTGGTTGAGTGAAACTCAGGTAAGCAGAAATGGGGGCAGGTGTTTTATCTGGGAAGACTGTGTAAAGTGGGAGTGCAGGTTTCGTGTGGGGGAGTAGTTGGAGATACTTTTAGAAAGAGAAACTGGGCTTCCTTAGGGCGTCCTTGAATGTTGGAGATTCATTAATAATTGCCACCATCTTTAAAGCTTTTATCGTACTCCTTGCGCCGTAAAGTAATCTGAAATACATGATTGCTGTCCTCCCCCCCCATCCCCGTCCACTCTGCGGAAGGGATCATTTCCGTCCTAGATGGTGAGCTGATGTGTGGAGGTGTCTGAGGCTCAGTGGGAGAGGTGATTTCAGTTGCAGGTAACTCTGCTCCAGAATCTGCCATTTTAATGCTAATCGAGCTTTCTGCCAGAGTTGGCAGACTCACACCTTTAAAGGGCAGGCAGATGCTGAAGTTAAGTGAGACTGTCCAGTGCTGAGCCAGGTCCTAACGGAGGTCATGGGAGAGGGAGCTGCAGGGAAGGGAACAGCGTAGGGGCCGCTGACTTGTAACCTGCTTTGGCAATGGTGAGGGTCCAGGAGGCGAAGCAGCTCGCCTGGGGTGTTTCTCTTTGGTGGGTGTGGTCAGGAAGGGCTGGAACAGGATGGAGAAGTTTCCAGGCTCTAAAATAAAGGTTATGTCATTGGAAAATGAGGGGTTGAATTATAAAGGGAAAAGGAATAGGACTTAGACAGAAGTAACTGAAGTCTTGGGTAACAAGGGTAATTTTGTTCACAGAAGAAGTTAGGGAATAGCTTTTGTTGGTTTGTTTTGGGTTGGGTTTTTGTTGTTTTGTTAAGGCAGAGTACTGGAGTGAAATTTATGTGTTGAGTTGGAGGTGCAGTATGATTTCTGACTGGAAATGCTTGGCAGCGGTCAGGTGCTAGTCCTGAGCTGAGGACGGAGAGCTGGGGGGGGGGTTATAACATGAACTTATGACTGTACTGCCCTTGGTTTGAATGCTGTTCCGTGAGTTGGGAAGTCTCCTTCTTTTCTGTATCAAAATAATTTAGGTTAGTTGAGGTCCTTCAGGGTCACACAATCCATAGTGGGGACAGGACTTGAATGTACATCTTCTGATTCCAAATCTCATGTTCTTTTCACAGTTCTCTTCTCCCTCTTACGGGTATACCAAGACCGTAATTGGAGAATGAAATTTGAGTGACTGTCTAGGGTTGGGAACTGTGCGAAGTGGAGAGGTGGAGCTCTGCTTGAGCCCCCAGGTGGGGGCAGCCTGGGACCAGCAGGTGGGGCGGTTGTCTTGTCTCTTATCTGGACCAGCTCTTCTAGGACAGCATTGGCAGGTCCTGTATTTCTTTGCAAAGCATAGAAATGTTGTCTTTTTTTCTTTTTCAAAATGGAAATAAGTATTTTTAACCCCAGATTGTAAATGTGAATTTTAGAGACCAGGGAGGAAGTCCTGCATCCAGAGTTAGCCTTTGTTAAAAACATTGATGTTAAACTGTTCTAGACCCTTTTTTTAGTGCTCTTTACATTTTTAATGCTAATACACGTAAATCCCTCAGCATTAATTAATAAAATAAGCATAAAATCCACAAACAGGTCACAGGCTGGATTCTATAACTGGCTTTACTTACTAAATAATAGATATATCACGCATTGGTAGCTATAGGTCTAGTGAACATTTTAAAATGTCTGAATGAAGCCACATTAAATAGTTGCACCGTGATTTATTTGACTGGCACCTAGGAGGGTCATTTTTCCGGTTTTCAATGTTAATAATGGTGTAACAGAAATCATTGGATATGTCCCTTTGTATACTTGTCTGGTTATTTGCTTCCAGTACATCTCAAGATGCAGAATTGCTGGTTTGCACATTTTAAATGTTGGTGCACATTGCCAGATTAAATCTCCTTAAAAGTTGGACCAATTTATATTCTTGTCAAAACTGTGCCAGTGTGCCCACTGTGCCTTGTCAGTGTTTTATTCATTTTAATCATCAGTAGTAATCTGAAGTGTAAAAATGGTATTTATGTAGACCTTGTTTTTCTGCATGCTGTAGATAACCATTTATTAGAATACTTTGTTTGGACAATTTATCCATTCTCCCAATTTGAGATTCTATTGTGCATCTGTGTGTGTGCATTTAAAGATATGCTTGAATCTGTTCTGTTCCGTATGTTAATGGGCCAGAATCCTAGTTGTAATTACTGTGATAGTATGTTTGACATGTTTTGATAAATGTTCTTTCCTACGGTGTCTCAGTGTATGTGTAGCAGACTCTTTAAAGTTATATTCTCAATGGACAGAAAGTAAAGACAGTGTTTACACAAAGGGCCACATAATTTTAAGAAAATCTTGTGTCAGTGGGTGAGTCACTAACCCTTTGCTTTTAATTTAAAATTGCTTTGTATTAAGTCATGTAATACTAAGTGATTTCATTTTGAGGAGATTAAGAAAAGTTTATATATAAAATGAGCATGCCAGATTTTAGAAAATCTTGACTGGTGGAAAGTAGTATTATGAACTAGGCTTGTATTTTACGTAAAACTTAAAAACTTAGCTTGTAATTCCTTCAGTGGTGGTTGACTTCTGTGCTTGTACTTTTTTTGGGGGGGGGTTAGGTAATTAGGCTTATTTATTTTTAGAGGAGACACTGGGGACTGAGCCCAGGACCTCATGCGTGCTAAGCACGTGCTCCCCCTTCTGTGCTTGTACTTTACAGTTGCAGGTACTTACCAACTGTAAAGTGCACTTTGTTTACAAAACGGCGGCAGTGAAACGACACAAGTAAAGGCACGAAAGGTGGAGGCTTACTGTCTTTCTTCAGGAGGTCGCTTCAGGTGCCTGCAGCCGTGTGCGGTGAGGCTCAGAAGGGCGGTGCTGGAGTGTTGGTTCAAGGGACTTAGACGGTTGAGTAGATGCTGTCCAGCATTTTTAGTTTGTGGACAAGTTGAAGTGACATTAAAATAACACTGCAGGTTGCGTCCTGGGTGGTGTCCTCCGTGGTGGATTTGGGTGGATACTAACCTCTTGGGTGTCAGCGACGGCAGTCCGCTTGGTTTAGCTGTCACATGTGAATACGTACTCCCTGGCCCCGGAGCCTCTTACGAAGAGGAAGATATATTTAAGGTAGAGATGATGATTATTGTTTTGTTTAGATAAGCAGCCTTGGAATATGTTGGCTAATAAAGAAACTGCCAACAATTAGCTCCTTGGAAGTGATCGCTCTCAGTTACTGTTTGAACGCCGCTTTGTCGTTTGCTTAGTCTCCTGGAGAGTTTCCCACGTGAGAGTCCACTCGCTCAACAGGCCCTCTTGAGTACTTTGTGTTATGTCACAGAGATATTTCCTGTCCCTCGGCAACGTTTTGGAGTATTTACTGAGAAGTTGGCATTGTGCTAAATAGGCTCTTTTGCACGGATTATTTAACTTGTTTTCCATGAAAGCTGAATGAGGCAGGTATTACTAATACCCCGCTTCACAGGTTAGGGAGTGGAAATTTAGATGGACGTGCAGTGATGGGAATTTTTTTTAAGTCCAGTTACTTACTTGACAGTAAAACCATGTGGCTCCTGGATTGGCTGGAGAAGATGTAATTCAGAAAAATTTTATGACTTTGATTTAGATTACACAGAATTGGCCTTTATATAGGTCTTATGACATTTCTTTTAAAAGAACTCAAAATAGTAGCATGAATAAATATATTTTGTTCGTTCTGTTACCCATTTAGAGCAGTTAATTTTATAACCCATACTTGAGTTAAAATCCGACCAGAGCTTTTACTTTGCTCACACACAAATTCTTATTTCCATCCCTTATTGTGTCCAATATACAAATTATGAAAAAATTAAATGTAGAAATAAAATCTTTCTATACCAAACTTAACCTTGCTGTGAAGCTGTGACCTGACCACCTAAAAATTAGTAATACAAGGTTGAAATAACAGCTCAAGATAGAAATAGATTTTTTAAAGGACTCTAGTCTAATAGGAGCTAGGATAAAGAAGTGAGAACTTGAATCGCGCAGTTTTCTGAGGGGCTGTAGCTGATGGCCACGTGGGGATCTGGATGGTGCCCCTCTCTTGGCACTGAGGCCCCGCATTCACGTAGGAGGGTCCTGGCGCCCTGGCGCGTTGACTGCTTACTGCCGGTTTCCATATGCAAAGACCTTGCCGTGTGAGTCTTGAGGAGGTTGGCACTGTGGGTGTCCTCCAGGTCATCTTCCCTCTCAGTGTAGTGACAGGCCCGGGAACTCTTAACTCAGAAGTAACTTGCTTTTTCATGTCTGAGTGCGGTTTGAGAGTAAGAGTGCCTTGGCTGTCATTGATACTTTCTGATGACGCAGTGTTGATGCAACATGGAAGTTGGGTGCGTCCATATCTGCACATACGTGCTCACTTATGGGAGCTAGGATTTCATTTTATTGGCAATTGTTACTGTCCCTTTATTTAGTAAAGCATAATGTTTGTGCCCTGCCATGGACGCGGTGGTCACAGAGTCCTTATGTACAGACATTATTTGTATAATTTGCTCATTTTCATGCATTGGCTGCAAAGATGATATGCTGAGAGCTGACATGGTGTACCCGGGTCAGACCTACTTCACAGTGGGATGAAGATTGTCTTTGAGAAATTATGGAAAAGAAAATTTCTTAGCTCTGTCTTAACCACAGCGGAAGACTGCTCCAGAAGTGTTTCAATGACTTGTATCCATCAGCGTGAGAAAGGATGACCAGTAGGTATGGGGGAGGTTAAATTTGTGTCCAGCATGAGTGGAGGGAGGTGGGCTCATCACTGCTAGGGTGCACGCAGCCCCTGTACAGGCGGGTGTAACTGTCATGTTGTTCCAGGAGCTCACTCATGGCCAGTCTTGCTTCAGCTGTGTGCACCCCTCGCTCCCCTCTCTTACTGCTCTGGTCCTGCAGCACCTCTGCAAGGAGGATGTTCTCTCTCCCTTTGAGATGAGAGGCGTGTGTTTGTTGATGTATTAGTTACCTGCCCCATCAACGCCAGCTGCTTTTCAGAAAGGTCATAATTATTTATAGTAGAGTCCCACCTATAATATTTGAATGCTAAATAGGATTATTAAAATAATTGTGATGATTTTTGTAATATTTTATCATGGAAACTTGCAAGCATACACAAAACTAGAGAGAATGTAACAGTGAAACCAGTCTGTCCATCCTTTGTGCTTTAATGGTGGATCGGTGTCTTGCTCGTCTTATCTGTCCCCTGCCCAGCTGACCTCAGCTGACCTCAGCTGACCTCAGCTGACCTCTCCCTTCCCTGCCTCACGTCCTTCCGTCTTTCATTTGTTTCTGCTAGAATGTTTTAAAACATTTCAAATATTATTTTACACATGAATTTTTTTAGAACTAATTTTTAGAATTATTATTTTGTAACTAAAATACCATTATCCAAAAAGAGGAATAGTGATTCTTAAGTATAATCTAATACCTGGTCCATATTTAGATTTCCACACTTATTTCAAGTATGTCTTTTTACAGTGGTTTCTTTGATTTCAGGATCCAGACAGGTGCACACATTACATGTGGTTATTTTACCTCTTACATCTCCGTTAGTAGGTAGAATTCTTCCTCCCTTGTCTTTTTGAAGCCATTTGTTGAAGAAACTAGGTCATTGTCCTATAGAATGCTCATTTCTGATTTAGATGGTGGTTTTCTTATAATATTGTTGACTTTTTTCCTCTGTGACTCCTTGTTGTGTATAAACTGGGAACTGTAGGTGGATGTAGAGGCTTAGGTAGATTTTGGTTCATTTTTTGCAGGGATGGGGAGCAGCGGTCCTTTATGGCGGGGTTGTGCTCGTGTCCAGCGGAGACGCGCAGAGACACTGTCAGTAGCAGAGTGATAGGCGGTCAGTGTGTTCATGTCTGTCAGCCCCATCACATCGCACTTCTCCTCATTGTGACAGTGCATGGTTGTCTAGATCTGTTACTTCATTGCAAAATGGTCATCTTCTGTGTTCTGTCTGTAGTGTTAGCTGGAGTTTGTCTGCAGAAGAGGCCATTCCTTCAGCAAGTGTTGGTTTTCCCCAAGGTCGGTGCCCCAGGAGATGCATGTATGTCCTTCCCTCCCCAGCTCTGACACTAGGTTGCTGCCCCAGCTCCCTGGGTGTTTCTTCTTTCTTTTTTGGGTAACATTATGAACACTTATTATTTGCCATCGTTCCGTTGATGCCCAAACTGTCCCAGCTTAGCGAAGCCTCTCCAGGTTGACCTCTTCGCCCTTCTGACGCTGTCTCGTTAGTCTGTGGCGGCTTCCCAGCTTTTCTATCACATTGAGGTGTTCCAGGCTTACATGCTGGGTACGTTTTGGAATCAGCCACTTCTCTAGAGCTTCTTTGGGGAAACCACGTGTGGGTGTGCAGGGGTTTTAGTCCACTCTGGACTGAGATGGAACAGTCCCCACAAGTCCACTCCCACCGGGAGCACCAGCCACAAGTTTGGTGTTGTCCAGGACCCCCTCACTTCAGACCAACTGACTGCAGAGTCCAGGGTTCCCAAAATTACCTTTGAGTTAAATTCACTAGGAAAGCTCACAGAATTGAGGAAGGCGCTATACTTATGATTACAGTGTTATTGTAGTGGGAGGCTACAAGTTAAACTCTAGCAGACGAAGGAAGATATGCAGGGAGGGGGGCCTGGCAGGGCTGCAGGTGCAGTGCTCGGGTCCCTCTGTGGGGTCAGGGAGGGCAGCACTGCCTCCCCGTGGCCGGCATGCGCCACAGCACGGACCCCTGGGGAGCCTCCGTGAGTCCTTGGCGTCCAGGGTTGCGTGGGGCTTCCTCACCTGTGACCTCCCTGTGGCGGACCTGCAGGCTCTGGCTGTCCCTGGAGGTCATACGGATGCCGGGTGTCCCAACAGTGTGCGTGTCTGTAAAGAGTAAAACAGGAAAGTGCGGATGTGTGTTTGGGAATTGCTTCTACTTGAAATGAATGCTTTCTTTGCTGTTCTTTCTGAGAGTAGGTATCATGGAGTTTGTGTTTAGATGAAAAATTCTCACTTTGCCCGCTGCGATGTAAGCTTCATGAGAGAAGGTGATAGTAATTTCATCACATTGTTTCCTCTTTTATTCCCAAAGCTAAGAAAATCCCTAGGTTGTACTGGGTTCTCACAGTGATGTTTTTATTGAATTAATGTTATAAATTGACCTGGTTTCAAGCCCCCGGAACTTTGATTTACTAGTTGCTGTCTTCAGGCAAGTTGAGTAACCTCTGAATCTTCTTCCTCTTCTGCAAAGGGAGATGTTAATAATGTGGATGTCTCACCTGTTGTGAGACATCGGTGAAGGAGACTGGCACGTGGTTGATCCCTCCGGAAGTGCTGGCAACGAGCATTTTATGTGCTGTCTCCTCAGGACCCATGGCTGGGGCAGCCCTCAGGCTGACGTCCATGCAGGGCCCCCCAGGGCCGTGGCCGTGGTAGGGGGGTGACAGGATGTGCTGTGGGCCACGATAGACACGGGATGTTGGCGTAGGGCAGGCCAGCGTGGTGTAAGTTAGGTCGTGGGGCGGAGCCGTCGGGGCTGTGTTGTGGGGGCCTGCGTCACCCGTGGGCCGTGGTGGTGGCCCGTGTGCTGGTGGCGGATGCGATGGAGATGACGACGCTGGGAACAGGCAGAAGCAGCCCTGTGGTGAATGTCACGGTGTGGCTTCTTAGCACTCTTCACAAGGATATAGAATAATCCTCTGCTGGGTTATTCATTCATTTTAGTTAGAAAATATTTTGGAGCTAGTTCCCAGGAATGCGTGGTCCTTGCTTTAAAGAAGCTTGCTGTTCAGTGGAGGTGGGAGCTATGAAGTGCGCAGCTGAGAAGTGCAGGTGGAGTCCAGGCAGCAGGGCTCCTGGTGGGGCTGTGCCCTTAGACCTGAGAGGGGCTGGTGGAGGGAGGGCCGGGGAAGTGGGGTCCAGGTGGGGAACAGGCCTGCGAGGCTCAGACTTGAAGCAGTGTGTTTGTTCAGGGAGTCACGCGGTGGGAGGTTGGGGAGGGCGGAGTGGGCGTTACGGAGGAGGGGAGAAGCCGTGTGGCGCCTGTGGTTTTGCTGGGTGTCATCTCCATGGTAAAGGCGCGAGAAGCTGGCATCGGACTGTCCGAGTTCGAGTCCTCACTCACCCTGTGACATTACTCAGGCCCTTGATCCTTAGTTTCCTTATCTCTGCAATGAGGATGATATTGTTTACCGTAAGGGTTTCTTATGAGGATCAGATGAAAGCATTTTATTTAATAAAGGGCTTAGAACAGTCGCCTGGAATATAATAAATACTCACGAGTGGTGGCCACTACCATAAAAATCATCATGATCCTGATTGGTTGGTTTCAGGGAGCAGAACATCGTGGCCCCCCTGGCATGTAGAATGGTCCCTTCAAGGGTGATGTCGGGGAGGGAGGAGGATGGTGAGGGGCGGAGGAGACGGAGCAGGTTGAGAAGCCGTAGTGGAAGTTCGGGGACAGCGAGGGCTTGACTGAAAGCCGTAGCAGGAGGAATAGGGATAGGCCATCAGTAAGCGGTGCGTTGAACTGACCGGGGGTGAGGAAGACGGCGAATCTGGGATAGCACCTGTGAGACTGGCTGCACGAAGGTCCTTCAGCAAAGAGAAGCACACCGGAGCAGGGAGTTGTTCAGGTGCAGGGAGTTGTTCAGGTGCAGAGGAGCTGTGGGAGGGGCCGGATAGAGACCTCGGTCTGGAGAGGTGTTTGGGCAGGTGTGGTGGTCAGCAGGGCCTCGCTGCAGCCCCCGGAGCAGGACAGCGAGCAGGGAGGGCGAGACCCCCGGAGAGTTGACCGAGGAGGGAGAGCCCAGGAAGGGGCTTGTATCTGCCGAGCACCATGGGACCTCTCTTCTTGCCCAGTTCTGGTACTGCCCCTCGGATGTTGGGCGCTGGATCACCGGTCGAGTGCGGACCTACCACAGTCTGAGCTGTTTAAAACAACACAGACGTGTTGTTTTGGGTTTGTGGGTGTGGCTTGGCTAGGGTCTCTCAGAAGGCTGCTGGGAAGGTTTCAGCCAGGGGTGGGGCTTGTCGGAGATTCAGCATGATCTGCTTCCAAGCTCACTGTGGTTGTCGATTCAGTTCCTGGCAGGTTGCTGGACTGAGGCCCTCAGCTTCTTGCTGGCTGTTGGCCAGAGGCCAGCATGAGTTTCTTGCCACCCACGTGGGCCTATCCACATGACAGTTACTCCATCAGAGCTGGCAAGAGGGAAGTTAGTCTTGAATAGCAGTCACGTAAGTGACATTCCATCACCTCTGCTGTGTTTCAGTGACTAAAGACAGATCACAGGCCCCACCCACATCCAGGGGGTCGAGGTTCACTAGAGAGGGGATACCTGGAAGGAGAGGCTCTCTGCTGCAGTTGCCATTTTTTCCCTGTTTTACAAAAGATGAAGCTGAAACCTTTAAGTGACTTGGCCAAGATCATGTAGAAGTAACGGGACTGTTACATTCTAAGGACTGAGAATGACTATGGAGTTTGGCTGTGTTGGGGAGTTCTTTGGGGACTTTTATTTGATGTCTTTTTAATGGAATGGTTAGGTCAAGGTCACATGCTTGTGGTTCAGTGAATGTGCAGGTAGGAAGAGAGACTGAGAAGAGATTACTCTTGCAGAAGTTAACATTAAACTGAAGAGACTGCTAACATTTTTGTTGTCACGTTTAATTATTTCTCTCAATAATAATCCAGAAATCTTTCTTTTCCAGTTCACTGAGTTTCACCAGTAATGCCATTCAGTTGCCAATATCAAGCAAAACAAACATAAGCCACTTTTATTCTGCTTTTTAAGGAAAGTGGTAATCTCTTTCACAGTGCCTGACGGTAAGTCACAGTTCCTACCTTTATAACAGAGATCTTGATCTAATGCATTTAAAATAGTGATTGGAAACATTAATTTTGAAACCTTTTTTGCTCTTTCCTTCTTCCCTCATAATTCTCCTCTAAAGCTCATATGCAAAGAGCATAAAGAAAGATAACTACTAGTTTCTGGAAGTTTGTCTTTCATCACTTAAATTAATTTGGGGGATTTATACCTCCAGTTGTTAAAAGTAAAATGCTAGCTCTTGAAATCTATCGCTTTATTTTATAGAGGGGGTTTTGACTTGGACCACTAGTTAGTGGCACAGTTGTTTGAAACATTCTGATTTCCAGACCTGTGCCCTTTCTGCTGTTCCATGGAGTGATTAACTGTCAGGGCAGTTTCTTGTGTGGAGCGTTTTTGACTGTGGAGGTGGACCCCAGATAGAGGGGCACCCGGTGGAAGGACCAGGGGCTAACTCTTTCCCTTCTAATTGCAAGCAGTAACTTTTCCTATTTGCTGTTAGTAAGTTTAACCTGAAGACTGTTGTTTATTGTTACAAGGAAGAAGTGAAGGAAGAAATGTTGGGGTTAGATTTTTTAAATCTGTATTCTTAACTTGGGGGGGCGGTACGTGAGAACAGTGTGAAAAACACACAGACCTGTTCTGACCACTGGTCTTTCTCTTCCTTAGAACAGTTTTGAAGGTAGCAGTCACGCTTTCCAGCGGTCTCACTCCTGTGTGTGACTGCTTTTTAAGCACCGAGTTCACTGGGTCGCACAGCTGGCCAGCGTGGCCGCCAGAACCTGGCCTGGCGTGCGCTGTTGCTGCGGTGCAGCTGTGCTGGGGCTCACGTGAGCACATCTGCACGGGTGCTTGTGTTTGTGCGCTGACCACGCTCCTTGTCTGTTTCCTGTAGTGACCGTATCAGAGTGTGAGGTGCAAGCTCACAGAATCCAGAGAAGTCATCATGAAGTTATATGTGTTTCTGGTTAACACTGGAACTACCCTGACATTTGACACTGAACTTACAGTGCAAACGTGAGCTCTCTTTCATTGATTCGCATCAGTTTTGCATTCTGGGTGTGTAAGAAGTTAAAGACCTGTTTGAGTTTGAGAAAATGACTCCTTTAAGTAAGAGTGGTAGTGCAGTGAGTCTTAGAGCTTTGATCCCCAGCGTGTTACACGTACAGTTGTCATCTTTTCTAAAACGCTAACGTTGAATGCATTAAGTTGTGCTTTGTTCTGTTGACATGAATATATTGTTCATAGTAAACAAACTGGTTTCAAACCAAGGCAGTCAAACAGAAGTAAGTTTTCGTAGCTGATTGCTGTTCTCAGTTCCACAGGACACTGCAGAGGGGACTGTTGCTAGCTGTATAAACCAGCATGCACCAGGCCTGTGTTTTTTGTCATTGCTTTTATTCTTTTATATGAATAAAGTCAATAGTGTTTGGTTTGTTTGTTAATGATAGAATAAAATTTGGAATTTTATTTTTTAATGGAATTATAAAATTATTTTTTTGAAAGTTCTAGTTTTTAATAAAACACAGGTTGACCTGTGAAGGAATAACTTTTTTGAAAGATTAGAAAAAGGAAGCAGTTTTCATGTGATACAGACTTAATGTATTTTGTGTAATGTGACCTGGAGATTTTAACACACATCCTGTGTTCTGAAGATTTTAACAGACCTGATGCTAACTTGAGCAATTCTTTTGCTACGTTATATAAAGATTACAAAAATAAATGTTTCTACTGTCTGTATCTCATAGATTGACTTCTAGATGTGGCACAGGGGTCATTTATTGACCTTTTATTTATTTAAAATTGCTTACTTGATTATGGAATCCAATTCCAGGAACAAGCAGCTGATAGTTTTTACTACTCTTTGGAGGAAAAACTTTAGAGTGAAATTCATTTATCTATCAGGTATTTTTACATAGTGCTACTTTAGTAATAAAAAGGTTTGTTGTTGGGCAAATGTAAATAACCAACTTACCCTCCTTTGTTTGAAAAGTGTGGCCGACCTGAAGCATGCCATCCACAGCAAGTACAAGATCGCTATTCAGCACCAGGTGCTGGTGGTCAACGGCGGAGAGTGCATGGCTGCAGACCGGAGGGTGTGCACCTACAGCGCGGGGACGGTAGGTGGGGGCGGGCGTCGGGAACTGGGCCGCTGATCCGATTTGTATATTGAGGGCTGTGTGCATGTTCAGTAGTTACAACATTTTACCTCAGTTTTTTTTTTCTCTCTTGCATTTTTACTTCTGTAGGACACAAATCCAATTTTTCTGTTTAACAAAGAAATGATCTTATCTGAACGTCTACCTGCTATTCCTAAAACTACCTTTTCAACAGAAAATGACATGGAAATAAAAGTTGAAGAGTCCCTTATGATGCCTGCAGTTTTTCACACTGTTGCTTCAAGGACACAACTTGCGGTGGTAATTGTAATATTTATTTATACCTAGTATAGTTGAAATTGTAAAATTGCTGTATTTAACAAAATAATGTTGAATTCATACACTTGGTAATTTTTTGGGAGCCATGAGCTTATTAGGCATTGGTGAATGATCTGAACCGTCTATTGCTTCTAAAAGCATTTAAATCTAAATAGCAAAGTAGTCTAAATTATAGAAGAAGCATGCCAAAAACATGAAAAATAACAAACTTTTTGAAAAAATATTTCCTGGTTACTGTGTCTGGGTTTTAAGTTTCAGGTGCATGCTTTGTTGGTCTACACTGCAGACGATGACGGGATCTTTAGAGTGGACAGGCTGTCTTAGATGCTATTTGTCACCCTCTTTCCTAGATGATGTGCAGATAATGACTTCAGAGCAATCTTTAGTCAGTAAAGTACCTACGTTAGAGTAGGTGGACATTGCAGAGAGAGCTCAAATAACTCTTTAAAATCACGACCCTTTCTCGCATGCTTAGGTCTGGGGAAGAACCCAGCCTCTTCCCAGTACATACCTCTTGGTTGCCGTGTGCAGTTCTCATGGGTTGTTCACAGTCGTTTGTTTTTTGTTTGTTTGGTTTGACTTGCTAGCGCTTTGCTGTGATGCTGGCTGTAAGCTGTCAGTAGTAGGACACAGTTTGCTTTCAGCCATGAAAAAAAATCATCCTTTAGAATCAACTAAATAGGTGTATTTACCTTTTATAAAAATAAACAAATTGTTAAAATAAACTATTATAAAGTATTAATATTTGCTTTTCGAAAGAAGTCTGTTAGTTTGTTTTAATGTATTATGTACATTAGTGAAGCTATCCCATTTTGCACCTAGGATACAACATAAAAAGAGAATAAACTTACCTTTCTGGAATATCTTTAATAAGCATTAGAGTCTGGAAATGTTTTTTAGAAGGCAAAACTATTTTTTAAAAAACAAATTCTGTAAGTTGAATTTATGTAATATAATCCCTTAGATTTATTTTCTGAGTATTGGTCTATAATAAACTAATAAAACTAATAAAGACAGGCTGCACTATTGCATGCCATTTAAAGGTAATAGTTTTGATTTAGTTGAAATATAAACACCACACGCTAATAGCAAAGTGTAACATTAGATACAAAAATTACCAATAGGATAACCTGATAGGGTATATAACTGTTACATGATTAGAGTGAGAAACCAGAAGAAGAAATAAAACTTGATAGAAAGATTTAAAAATCAAATAGATGAAATGAGAAAGAGGATTAGTCTAGAAATAAACAATCTGCGCAGTTTGTAGTGATGCCAGGTGGCAAGTTACAGAATGGTGACGGGTCCATCCAGTCACAGATTAAGACAAGCAGGAAAGAGAAGGGGGTGTGCTGAGTAGCAGAGAAGAGCTAGGACGGAAAGGAACACTGACTTCACTGGATTAGCACACATCTGCATAGGATACAACAGAAATAGTAAAGTGAACCCTGAACATGAAACAGTGAGATTAATACAGCCCATCATATTGGTTACTAAGTAATTTAGCCAACTTTTCCCTTACTTAAAGAAACTTCATGGTATGATTTTAAAAAAGGAACCACACCATCACAAGAAATCCTGGTAAAACAGGTTGCTAAAGTATGGAAAGAAAGGTACGCACAGAACTAGAGGCCAAGACAGGAAAAGGGGGTGGTATCAGGATGTGACGAAGTGGACGTTAAAGCATTAAACAGAACAGAGTGAAATTAATACTGAAAGATTTAATTGAGGAAAAAGATAAGCTGAATCTGTATTTGCCTGTCAAAGATAATAATTTCAGGAGAACTTTTAATATAATGATGTACATCAGTGTTCATAGCAGCATTATTAATTATAGCCAAATGGTGGAACAGCTCAAATGTTCAGTGAATAAATAAACAAAATGTGGTATATTCATACAGCGGGGTATCAGTCAGCCTTAAACAGGAAGGAAATCCTGATAGGAGCTACAGCGTGGAGGAACCTGGAAGACAGTATGCTGAGTGAAGTAAGCCAAACACGAAAGGACAAACAGTATACGAGACACCTAGAATAGAGCAGAGTAGAGTAGATGTTACCAGGAGCTGCACAGGGAGGGGCTGTTGGGTTCTTGCGTGATGGATGCTGAGTTCCGGTTCGGGTGATAGCAGTTCTGGAGATGGACGGTTGGGATGGTCACAGCAGTGCAAATGAGTCCACAGGACTGAACTGTACACCCGCAGACAGGTTAAAATGGTAGGGTTTATGAGTATTTTACCACAGTAATTTTTCAGAGGGAGATTTCAATACATCTCTTTCATAATCAAGAAAAACCTTGTGGACTAGATTTAATACTCCAAATCTGAAAATACAGAATATACTTTTTTCTTATGGCTAAAAACCCAGAAGAGTATCAAAAGAATATATTAATAGCAAAAAAGCAGATGTTTTGGGGATGCAAGGATGGCTCAGTATTTGGGAATGTATTAATATAATTAATTGCCTTAATCATGAATACTTCACAGGTAAAAACATATAGGGTCATATTAATGTTGTCCAAAAGAGACATTTGTTAGAATTCGGCCGCTGTTCCTAATAAATTCAATAGCCCTAGAAGGGAACAGAATAAATGTAATGCAGACTAGACCAAGTATAAAAAAGTAATGAGATTTCAAGTCAGTGCAAAGCTAGAGTCATTTGCATAAATCAGAGAAAATCTGTTCAGTATTCTTTTGGAACTTCTGGGAAATGTACTAAAATTAAAAAATCAAGTAAGTGATGAAATTAATGGAAAAGAAGTGAAAAACATCCATTTTAGGTGTTATGATTGCATACTTGGAAAATTCAAGAGAATTTAATAAAAACCCATTGGAAGGAATTGTAAGGTTGACTGGGTGTGTGATAAATACATCGACATTATTCAGATTTCTCTGTATTGGCCCTGTTTTGGGGAAAAAAATGAAAAATATATTGCATTCTCAATAGCAGCAACAACAAAAGTCTGTAAAATTCTGTTCCAGGACGTAAAACATAATCAAATGAAAAGATACTTTTTTTTTTTAAATTGAGGTATGGTCGATTTACAGTTTTGTGTGACTCTGTGGAGTGCAGCATGGTGCTTCAGTCACACACACACACACACACACACACACACACACGTATATTCAAAACATGGAACGCTTTGCGAGTTTGCGTGTCATCCTTGTGCGGCCCCGCTAATCAGCCATCCCTGTGACATGCCCGTTGCGTGTGCGCTGCTAGAGTCAGCGCAGAAGATGGATGCTTACTATCATTCTTAACATTTGTGGTCACATGCTACTTCCTATCTATCTGTGTTCATGAGCTTAATTAATCACAGTTAATTGCCATGATGAGGCATTTTTGCTTTTGGGCGGTGGGGGGAGTTTTGATTTTTTGTTTTATTTGTGTTACATAAAATGGACTTGGAGTTCCCTTGAAAGAATCCCTGTCCAGGAATCACTGAGAAAGTGACGATAAAGAACGGGAAGTGGAGGGAGAGTGTGTCCTCAGGTTTTAACCCACACCCAGAGCCGCTGCAGCCCCAACCGGGCCCGCAGGCCAGGCCGCCCGTCGTGTGAGGACTGAGAGGCCCTGAGGGCCGGCCGTCTGGAGCACGCTCTGGAGTCAGGCTACCCGGCTGCTTGTTATGTGACCTGCACTGTTATCTTTACTGTCAGTAAAATTAATAATGGATTTTTGTTTCTTGATATATGTTTGAAAATGCACAAATCATGATACATTCATTTTTAGTGCATTTTCACAAAGTGAGCACAAATTTTAAAATATGTATCACCCTACTTCATGCTTTCCCCCTTTCAGTACCTGTTATTCCTCTTCCATAAAGTTAACCAGTGTCCTGACCCCCAAAACGGCTTTTTTTGTTGTGTGTCTGGCCTCTTGGACTCAGCACTGTGTTCCTGAGACTCATTCGTGTAACTGCGTGTGTTAGTGGTCTGTAGTCATTGCCACGTGGCATTCATTCCATGGTAGAAAGTTCAGAGCCTTGTGTTCCACAGTTTTTGCTGAATTGCCCTGTGTGGACACCCTAGCAGTGTGGACGCCCTAGTGGGGTGGACACTCCAGCTGTGTGGACGCCCAGCAGGGGTGAGCTTCTCTGTGTTGCCACAGCGAAGACAGGAACGGCCACTAAAAAGTTCCTTCAGGAGAGCTTCCCTCGGAATGTGCTCAGGGCACGTTCGTGTGTGTGTGTGAGTGCCCGTGTGCGGACGTGCACACAGACATTACCTTCTTTCACTGTTCGTTTCTTGTCTTCCAATGCAGGAAATGTATGAAGTTGCCAAGAAACTCTGCTCGTTCTGTGAAGGTCTGGTCCACGATGAGCACCTGCAGCACCAGGGCTGGGCTGCGATCATGGCCAATCTGGAGGATTGTTCAAATTCCTACCAAAAGCTACTTTTCAAATTTGAAAGTATTTATTCAAATTATCTGCAATCCATAGAGGACATCAAGTTAAAACTTACTCAGTATGTTTGCCATTAAAATGGATAATAAGACATTTGTGTAAACACCTTTGTAGTTTATCTGTTTTAGTAATGGTAACTTCGCTTCTAATAGGCCCTGTATTTATTATAACTGAAGTTCATGTTTTTCAGACTTTCATGATGACTTATATGGACTGTAAAATCTAGAAAGTATGGTCAGTTTTATCCCCCACGTACTTCACGTCTACCACATGCCTGACTTCTGTATTCTTTATGTAAAAGGCTCAGAATACTTTTGAAGTCATTTAGGAACCCAAGAATTTTTGTTGTATGTATATGTACAGTTTCAGTGTTTTGTGCACTTTTGGTTCTTTTTAAATTTATTTTTTATTCAATTTGAATTAGAGGGAAGTAGCATGTTCTTTTCTTATTTAATGAAGTAAACCTTATTATTTCAAGTTTCTCTATTTTGTGGTACGAATATTTAGAACATTTTGGCCTTAAGTTGACAATGGGACACATCTCGGGGAGGAAGGGAATGATTAATTAAGATGGGAAAGAGCTTTTAAACGTTTTTATAATTACCTTTTCAAGTAACTTTTTGCAGGGGAGTTCTCTCAGAGAGGTTAATTTAATGTAATTTAATGTAGGAGCCTGAATACTTTTACTATGTTTTTACACAAGTCAAATCATCCAGATTTTATCTTTTCCCATGTTTTTTGACAACATACATCTATCTACCTTTCTGTCTGTTTCAGGGTCTGATGAATGCAAGCGTTATCGTAATCTTTTATAAAAGTGTTAATTTTATCCTCTACTTTCAGTATATCGAAAATATTTTATTAGCTTAAAGACAAAATGTTGAACTTTAAGGGACTGGTATGGTAACTCTTCTTTATAAATTCAAGTTTTTTATACCTTAAGATTTGTTAAAAACCAATTGTCCACTTGTTTAGCATACACTTGCTGCCTTTGCTTTAGAGGGTGTTTCAGTGTGTGAGCAGTACCCTTTGCTGTGTCTAACGACGTGTTTCTCTGTCTAACTGAGAGCACCTCACAGACTACTTTAGGTGCGTGTAATTATTAGCGAGGTGGTAAGATGTGTGTGTGTGTTAACAGTGTTCTTTCTTTCAAAATGCTGATCTCTAACTAGAGCAGTCCCATTGTTTTACTGACAGATCTTTCGTATTTTAAGTTTAGGAACTGCGGTCTCAGTGATGGCCAAGATCCCGCTGTTGGAGTGCCTGACCAGACACAGTTACAGGGGATGTTTGGGAAGACTGGGCTCCTTACCTGAACGCGAAGGCTCAGAAAAGGCGGAGGTGAAGACCTCCGCGGAACTGGTGCTGTCTCCCGAAATGCCTGCAACGACGAACAAATCCTCGTCAGCCTCATGTCACAAGTCCATGGAACACGTAGCCCCAGACCCCACAGATGCTGAAAGTGGAAAGGAAATTAGGGAATCTTGTCAAAGTACTGTCCAGCAGGACGAAACTTCAGTAGATGCTAAAGATGGCGATCTGCCTTTTTTTAATGTTTCTTTGTTAGACTGGATCAATGTTCAGGATAGGCCTAATGACGTGGAATCGTTGGTCAGGAAGTGCTTTGATTCCATGAGCAGGGTAAGTGACGGTAACTTGGTTTTCCTTGGGTCATTTTACCACGTGAAGTTATGTTATCGACACTAAATGTTTCCTATGCAGTAACGGGGAGTGAGTGCCATGCTGGAGTGGAAATGATGGGCTGTGGAATCAAGCATTATCGCCATGTGTATGAGCTTGGACACATCAGACCGTTGAACTTGTAACTTTACTCGAGAGCTGATAGTACATTTGGGAAGATTATCGGAGGGCAGACAGGAGAAATTCTGTGCAGTGCCGAGCCTTGCTGTGTCCCCTCCGCTGGGGACAGTTGTGATGGTGGTGGTACTTTGAATTTTTCCCCCGACCCAGTAATTTCACTTGGACTTTGTAGTATCTCCTGTCATTTAGTTTGTCCCTACAGTCAGGTTCTTTCATCCTCTGGGTGAACCTCCGTCCTGGCTTTCTGTACTGGCCTGGGTAAAACAGTCGTATGATTTTCATCCTTGTGCATTGAGTCCTGAGCACTCTCAGTACAAGTAAACCGGTAAAAGGGCAGTGTTCGGCGGCCTCTGACCTGCCCTGTGTCCTACATTCACTTAGTAATGAATCTGGTGTTCACATTTACAAATGCTATAGAACTTCCAAGCTTTTAGGGGAAAAATATTAATGATATAATTTCATTTTTATCTTTACAGTTAAAAAAAATTTATACGGAGAATGGTTTACATTTGATGAAATACAGAAGCCTTGAGTGGTTAGTTCAGAGTAGCCAGCACCAAAGTACTGAATTTCTCCGTCTCCCAGGAAACTGCGACGGGCCTCTTTCTAATCGTCCCACCCCACACCTCCTGGAACCGATTTCTGACGTTTAAAAGAAGTAATTTTGCGTCTGCCTGATGCATTTTAAAATTCAGAATGTAGACATTGTGTTTTTGTATTTTATAATTACAGTGAGCTTGTGTTTTAGATTAAGTTCTCCCCCGAGTACACTTACAGAAACCTGGGGAGTCAATACCTCTTCAGATCTGAGGAGTGAGCTGGGAGAAATCTTTGAGGCCTGCGTGGAAGGGGACGGGCCCGTGTGTCGGGGGTGCAGGAGCATGAAATGATATTCTGAAGGCTGCGGTTGTCTGAAGGTCATGGGCAGGGCAGCTAAGCTTTTTTCAAAGGTAAACTTTTCATTCAGTTGGAAGAGAGACTTAGTCTTTGGTTTGTTATTGAGAGGAGGGCAGCACATTGTCTGGGTGCCTGAAAATAGCAACATTCTTTCCTCGTTTAAGTTACTGGACAGTAAAATGCAATGGGTTCCACGTTTCTTCTTAATTCTTCCAGTACCTGTTTCCTTGATGACACCCTTCTGGCGTTTCTTTCATTGTGGCCGTTTATTATTTGTGGTCAGAGAACGCTTCAGTTCAGACTTGCCAGGGCAGGGAAGTGTGGAATAGATTATGCCGAAAATGAATGAAAACTAGTGTTCTGGTCAAGTTACTGACGTTTTAGTAGTCTAAAAAATCCATCTGGAATTGTGGAAAGTCAGCCACGTGATTGTGATAGGATGGTTGAAATCTCATTTTTTCTTTCTTTCTTTCTTTTTTTTTTTTTTTTATAATTTTTGTAATTCCACATGAGTCAGAACGGGCTCTAGACCATGAGGCCGTTTTTGACGGGCTTGCCCTCGGCTCTGCGCTTGCATGTTGAAGTGAAATCTAGCAAAGCCCTTTGTAGGACAGGAGGGAGGTAACAATGGTCCTTTACTGGATGAATGAGGATTCACAAGCATTTTTACCTACCGAAAACGGAAGTTAGCTGTGGTGGTGTTGCCAGGGGGTCGCATCATCGACTTCTCAGAGGGAGCGGTCGCTGGCAGCTCATGCGGCAGCGTGGGAAGTCTTCATGTTGTGAGAGCAGGGTGGCGGCCCCTGCGTTACACGCGCTGTCAGGAGTCAGCGGACACGGCTGTGGTACAGCGCTGTCATCAGTGACGCTCGCGTGACACCGAAACGTTCTGCTCAGCAGAGATGAAAACGCATTTTGAAGAATCAGTTTATGTATTTGTTTGTGCTGGACACAATAACAGTACGTGCTCCTAGTGGGATGTGCCGCGTAGTAAACGGCACTCTGCCGTGATGGTTTGACTAGATTAGTACTTTGCTCCTCTCGGTAGTGTTGTGTATTCTTGATACTACTAATGGCTTTTCTAAAGATCGACTGACCTGAGTATGGGATCTCTCTCACCCAAGATGCCTTCTTTTCATCACATGTTCAATCCATAATTGTCCAGAACAGCTGCCTGCCAGGTTTTCTGATAGCAGGAGTGCTCATTGCCAATGAACTAATTAAAAAATGTTCCAAGTTTTGATACTCTTCTACAAAAGCAAATTCTGGTTAAAGCCATCATTTTTATAGACTAACCAATTTTAGTAGTATTCTTAACATGTATTTCCAACTGCCAAAGTCAGAAGCCGTTTTCAAAAACTGAGTCAAGAGGCAGGTATCATGGAGCTTGAGTATGATTTGGAATCATAAGGGCTCAGATCGTAGCACTGTACTTCATTTCTGACCTCTGTCATCCACAATAAGTCATTTAAATTCTCTATTTTACGATATTTGGGTGGATTGATAAATGCTAATTTCACAAACTTTTTAGTTTTTACCCTCACATATCAAGGAGAATCTAGAATTGTTGCTGCGTTTTTGTATACTCACATGTTTTCTTAGACTGTATTGTGTTCGTATTAGAACAACTCTTGGGTGCTCTATTTCAGATTATACTACAAAAGACAAACTGACTTGCAAATCTGATGGTTGACAGTGGGAAACATGTTTAGTTAGATAATTTCTCAGCCTTCCAGAATGATATGAACATAAGTTATTGAATCTCTTCTTAGTATTTCATTCAGGAGACCTGTGACCTGATTGGAATATTCTTGTTTACTCTGTGCAGTGGGGTGGGTTTAGAGGTGAGGTGGGAAGAATGGAGAAGGTAAGAAACTTTTTAGTTTTAGACAACAATAATGTTAACCTTTGTAGTTGTCAGGGGAAAAAGCACCAGACTGAAAAATTAGTGTAGCACTGTGTTTAATTATTGAAACTTTGCTGAATCATTACTAGTAAAAATCTGTGATTTAAAATACATAATTTAAAATATTCACAGACTGGAAATTTTAGTTGTCATTACTTGTGCACTGATGGAGTGAAATATTAAGTAGAATAAGCTTTTAGGAACTCAGGTTGTGTAACCTGTATTCAGTGAGTCTCAAACATTCTTCTGTGCTTGTCTGTGTTGTATACTGTACTTCCAGTGAATTGTGAGACACAGAAACTGCATAATCGGGAGCCGTGGTTTGGGGTTTGGGTTTTCTTCCTTAAATCACTGCTGTGTTTTATGTATAGTTGTGATTTTGCCCAGGTTGAAAATTTGAGTCTATTTTAGTCATCTTTTTAAGGCTTTTATCACCCACATAATTTATACCTAGTCATTACTTTGGATTGGAAATGTGTGCACATTGGAGTCACCACAAAAATGAGAAAACATTCACCTATTAACAAATTTTAGTTAACATTGTACAAAGCAGGTGCCGGCTGTATTACATAGCGGCCATGTTAACTTTGAGGTACTAGAAATGCAGCTTCTTACTGACTATACTGAATTCTTGGTAACAATAGAACAGTTCATTTTTACCTGCCTTTGTATGTTCTCTGTGTACCAGACACTGTACCTAAAATAAATAATTTAAGGTCTCTTTGACTGGAGATCAGGGAAGACATCATGAAGGAGGTGGCGTTTGACTAGGACCCTCACAGTCACACAGACGTGGGCTTCAGCGGCTAGGGGGACGCTCACTGCGAACAGAGATCAGAGCTAGAGAAACATTTGTCTGCGTGTACTAGGCGGTTCAGTATTCCGTGTTTTCCGATGTCTTTGTGGGCAGAAGGGAGCCATTTAGGGGTTTCAGCAGAAGACAGCTCTAGTGAGTCAGTGATAGAAGATACCACAGGTGTCCCTGTGGAGGCAGCAGCAAGTAGTCAGAAACACAGACTGAGAGTTTGTGAGGAGGATGAAGGGTTGAACAGGGGCTGGGGTTCCCTCCTTGGAGTTGTGGTTACTGCTGAAATCTCGTGAGGAGCAGGAAAGTGGGCCGCAGCACGGAGTCCCTGGGGGTAGTAGGCGCAAGGAGCTGCCAGAGCGGGTCCTGAAGGAGCCAGCGGGGGTAACGCCGGACGCGCGACAAGTGTCTTCAGCGTGAGCGTGGGAGCCGCACAGGGAGCAGGGGCAGGGCGTCTGGACGAGGATGGCCGGTGTACAGGGTTCTTTCAGGGGAGGGCCCAGCAGGGTTGAGGGAAAGTTTTGGGGTTCTGTGACTTCCATAAATTCCAGAAAATTTGTAGAGTTAAAGCCAGGCAACAGGAGAGGTTGAAGAGTAAGAAAGCGTAGTTGGTCAAGCAAATTCCTTGAGGAGATGCAGGCTAAGAACACAGCCATCTCCAGGGCAGGGGTGTTGATATGTTTTAGAGGGAAGTTGCGTTGATCAGTTAATGACCCAAGAAAGTGTTATTATTAATTCTGCTGTACTTCATAAGACCTGGGAAAAAATGTTTTTGGTGGGATATTGAGAATTGAATAGATGGTGGCTTGAATTGAAAGATATGGTCCCTAGAACTGGATTCCTGTGTCGGCATTCCTGTGTTTTGTTAACATCATAATTACCCTGTTCTTGACCTTCTTGTGGAAATACACCCTTGATTTCTCATGCTTTTGCTTTTCTCCATTTTCCACTGTTTGTTTTTCTTTGAAGCTTGGTTATCAGAATAGTGTGAAATATATTTTAAACCATTTGTTGAAAATTTCATTCATGTGTGTTTGCTTGTCATTAGCTTGATCCACGGATTATTCGACCATTTATAGCAGAATGCCGTCAAACTATTGCCAATCTCGATAATCAGAATATGAAAGCCATCAAAGGGCTGGAAGACCGGCTGTACGCCCTGGACCAGATGATCGCCAGCTGCGGCCGACTCGTCAACGAACAGAAAGAGCTTGCTCAGGTGCTTCTCGCAGACTTCTCTCAGGAAAAGGAGTGTGCGGTTTTCCTGCACAGTATTTCGTGCGCAGCCTCACCGTGCTGCGCACCACGAGCACTGCTCATGCAGGTGCCACTGGCCCCTGCGCTCCTCGGGTTGGGTGAGGTCCGGGCCGGCTGCCGTGCTGTCCGCGGGAAGGTGGACCGCGCTCTGCGAGCAGCAGGGGGCGCGCGCGGGCTGAGGGGGAGGCCGAGCGTGTCGTGCTGATAAACCCCTGCTCCCTCCTCGGGGGAAGTAAAGGGCTTAAGAATTTACTAATACTTAGGTTTTTAGGTCTAATTTAATGCAGTGTTCCAAGAACTCTGTTACCAAATTAGATTTATAACCAAAAGAAGGTGACGAAATTGTGAAGAATGGTTGACCTAGACACTCCCCCCACACGTGACTGCACCTCAGGCCGCTTCGTTTGCCTCCCACCCTCAAGCCCTTGGAAAACAGCCTATAGCAAAAGAGGTGACACTAACGTTCACTCTTCTGGTTTAACGTTCCCTGCCAGCGTTTCCTCTCTAAATGTGTTCTTTCATTAGAACCTCTGAACAATCGTTCTAATGGGTACAGGTGTTTTGTTTCACCTGCATGGCTGAGTCCATGCAGTATGGTGTAGGTAGGTAAAATGTGTATAACCATGCTGCAGTCCTTGTAAACACGTTTAAAATACCTACAGCGTTTTTGTAGTTTGCTGAGTTCACCTTGTAACGAATTACCAGTTTCTCTTACTCTCTCTTTTGATTTTGGGTCAAGCTGCTTTACCGTGAGCTGGGTTTTTTTTTATCTTGTCCAAACACTGAATGGAACCCCGGTACAATGCTAAGTAGATGTGCTAGTAGGTATCCTTGTTTAATTCCTGATCCATAAAAAACGGTCAACATTTCACCATTATAATATTTGTAGCCTTTTTTTCCTCCCTGTTCTAATAGAAAACCCCCCATCAGAATAAGAAAGTTACATTCTATTTCTAATCTTGGACCATGCTTGGATTCTTGGAATAAGCTCAACGCGGTTATGATACGTTGTCTTTCTTGTGTATTAGCTGTATTCCTTCTAAGTAATACATGCAGCCTTGACGTAGTAAAGTCTACTGTACGTTAAAATAGCCCTTAGTAGTTCCTTTGAGTGGAAAATTCACTTTTTGTCATTTGAAAATTTCTTTACATCACCTTATTTCTGAAGGATATTTTCTCTTGATGGAGAATTCCCAGTTGTTAGTGATTTGCTTGTAGTGCTTTGCCTTTGGCTTGGTTTTCAGCAGTTTGGCTACGCTGTGGTGGGCTGTGGCGGGCTGTGGCTTGCTTGGTACTTCTCCTGCGTTGGGCTTGTACTGCATGAACTGGATTGATTCTGTTTTTCTCGGATTCGGGAAAAACTAATTGAAAGCCCATTAAGACTTTACCACAGGAGGTTGATTAAAGCAGTAAATTATTTTTTTAATGGATTAAATTACAGGAAAAACATAGTCTTGCAGCACATTGGAAGAAGTGTAAGATATAATATTACTATTAAAATTGTCTTATTTTCAGATATTGAGCCACTTCGGCTTTATTTTAATACACATCATTTAAACTTAAATATTTTCGTAATATTTAGGAAAAACATGAAAGAAAGGAGAGCGAACCACCAGAAAGGAAGAAGACACACTTGCTGCCCTTGGCTGGTCGTGTGGCAGGGGGATAACCATCTGCAGCAGCAAGTGTGACAGTGAGCAGAATGTGACAGCAGAGTAGGAAAAAACCTATAAACACACTACAATAATTATTTTTCCTACAGAATAATAAAATGTACTATAAAGCTCATTATTCTCAAAATATGAGCAAAGGTCAGGGGAACAAAATACAATAGCCTTGAAACAGTGGTGAGAGGAATGACTTCAAGAAAAAGTACAAGGTCAGTTGATTGATTGTTACTGGGGGAAGTGTGTGGTCTCCCGTCGGCTATCACTGATTAGATTGTATCTGCTGGTTTTTGCAACTTCAGGCCAGTGGGCGTGTTTATTCATTGGCTGTGCCCGGACGGGGCCGCTGTGTGTGTGGTAGAGGCTCAGGGACGTAGGTTCTGGTTCTCGTTTGCCTGTTGCATCCCTGGATACAGAGCTTCATCTTCCTGGGTCTCATTTTTCTTCTAGCCTGAAAATGGAGCAGCATTAGATGAGCATAAACTTCTTAAAAGCTCTGAATCTTTTGCTGTGGACACATCCACTAAACTCAGAAACGCAGGAGATTTTTAAGTCTTATTTGAAAGTAGAACAGTGCATGTCTAACAGATTTTCCTCTGAAATGAATGTTTGTGCCTTTCATGAGACTTAATGTTCTTTAACATATTTTCTGTTAAAGGGATTTTTAGCTAATCAGATGAGAGCTGAAAACTTGAAGGATGCATCTGTGTTACCTGATTTGTGCCTGAGTCACGCAAATCAGTTGATGATTATGTTGCAAAATCATAGAAAACTGTTGGACATTAAACAGAAGTGTACCACTGCCAAACAAGAACTTGCAAATAACCTGCATGTCAGGCTGAAGTAAGTGATTCTACTATATCTAATTTGGGATGTTGAGGGTTGATATTTTTTGTTTCTCCCAAGTGATGGAGTAATTTTAAACTGTACTGAAACCCTTCATCTGTCGATTGACATGGGGTGAGATGGTTTTTGTAGCATCTGTGTGTCTGGACTTGACCCTGCAGGTGGTGTTGCTTCGTGATGCTTCACGCTGACCAGGACGGAGAGAAGCTGCAGGCTTTGCTGCGCC
Organism: Camelus ferus; assembly: GCF_009834535.1. Taxonomy (NCBI): domain Eukaryota; kingdom Metazoa; phylum Chordata; class Mammalia; order Artiodactyla; family Camelidae; genus Camelus; species Camelus ferus. Next base: position 26,418,814 of record NC_045724.1, read on the forward strand.
TCGTGGTGGAGCTGGTGGAAAGGGTCCGCACTGTGGAAGCCCTGAGCACGGTTCCTCAGGTGTACTGCTTAGCTGTTGTCGAGGTCGTGAGGAGAAAAATGTTCATAAAACACTACAGGGAGGTACGCAGGTTGAATTTGCTTTCATTGTGTCTGAGCCTGCCTGAACTGGGTGATTATTAACACAAGCTCTCCTCTCCTCAGTGGGCTGGTGCTTTAGTCAAGGACGGAAAGCGATTATATGAGGCTGAAAAGTCAAAAAGGGAATCCTTTGGGAAATTATTTAGTAAGTGTTCTTTTTTAATTTTTTAAGGAAAAAAATGCTGGTTTTATTTCATAGATAAGAAGGTAGCATTACTAGCATGAGTTATAAAATAACCATATTGTTCATTTCTTTACACAGGGAAGTCTTTTCTAAGAAACCGTCTGTTTAGGGGACTGGACTCCTGGCCCCCGTCCTTTTGCGTATGTATTTATTTTCTAACATGACTAAATCCTGTATGTGGTCATTTCAGAGGTAGAGATCTTTATCAGAAGCAGACATTTTTTATCAAAATAAAACTGTTTTTGGCTTTAAAAGATCATTGCCAAAAAGCTTTAATGTAAATTCATAGTTTCTGATACAGAGTCTTCACAACACAGGCGACACTGCTGAGATGGTGGGAATAGATCCTCTTCCTCCCCATCGATGTCTCCCTCCTCCTTGCCCCCTGCTCCTCCCCCCCTCACTCCCCCCGCCCACCCTTCTCCTCCTGCCCCATTCCCTGCCCTCCCCTCTCATTCATGTTTGGACAGATCAGAATAGGGCGACCCATCAGGTAAGCTTCATTAAACAGCGACAAGTAAGTTTGCTGTATTTCTGAACCAGGGCCACCTGGGACCACTGATCTTACTACGTTAGGAAAAACCAACAACAGATTCCACGGTCAAAGAAGTTTGGAAGCGCTATAGGTTTTCTGTGTTCTCCTCAGACATACTCCTTGACTCTTCACCGTGTTTTGTGCTGCAGGGCTTCTTAGGGCTTTAGATGTATGTGTTTCTGTGTACGTGTGAATGAGTGTTGTAACGGGCGGATTTCCCACACTCATTCACACGTAGGAGCCCTGCTGGTGAGGAGCGTCCTGACGTCCCTAAACTGCATGGCTCGTGACTGAGACACCTGGAGTTATCTTGAAAGATGTAGTTCTTGGCAATTTTATAGAGAAATGGTAGATACTCATTTTTTAAGAGGATTACGTGGACTAAGACTTTGTATTTTGGAAAATGTGGTGAAAAGGTAAAGTGAAGGGCAAGGAAAGAAGTAAAGAAGAAACTATTTTTACTACATTAAAACAACACGGTGCACCAGGAGGTTACAGGAATAGATACAGGTCTCAGGCTGGCAGGGGCTTCGTGACCCTGCTGAGGGTCAGATGAAAACTGGGAACGCCTGCGCGAGAGGGAAACAAGTGCGTTCCTTTAATGTCGGCAGGAGAGCTAGAACCCCTTACAGGGTTGCTGGAGCCGGGCGCTGGCAGGAGAGCTAGAACTCTGTACAGAGATGCTGGAGCCAGGTCGGGGGAGGAGACGGGAGCAGAGGGGCATGTCAGTTGATCAGCAGCAGCTTTCATGTCCTGGTTATTTCAGACTCAGAGACATAGTAGCGTGTCCTCACTGAATAGCCCTTCATTTTTGTTTGATTATTTTATTGTTTCTCCAGTATGGGTACATCATTTGAAACATTTTTGCTTGTTATATTGAACTTGATTATACTAAGAAACCATTTATGAATTTGATTTGCCCTGTATATTTTTTTGTAAATTATTTTTTTATATAGACACAGAAGCCTCGAAAGTTTGACTGTGAACTTCCAGATATTTCACTAAAAGATTTACAGTTTCTGCAATCACTTTGTCCATCTGAAGTTCAGCCATTCCTCAGGTAAACGTCACTGGTGTTTTAACCTTGGGTGTCACCTCACGGTGTTGTCTTTGCTCTGGAGCTGTGCAAAGCAGCAGCAGTGCACTTAGGAGACGCCAGAGTAGAGGCAGGCTCTTCTGTGGCTGCTTTGGGACATTTCTGGGGAGTATAAAAATGATCAAAAAATAAGGTTCAGAAAATGAAGGTAAAGTAGAGGAAATGGAATGCCTACAGGAAGGTAGTTCCTTTCCGGTGGTGGTCTGTGTTGTTGCATACTGCGGGAGATTTCCGATTGATCCCTTCCATGATGTGTCTCAGTCTGAAAGTATTCCTGCTGTTGGTTGAAAGAGGATGATAATGCTGTAGTTATTTTTGGCATAGATTAAAATATTTGTTGTAGTTACTCATTTTTCATTACGAAGTCAGAACTCTAATTTGCTCTGTGTTTCAGGGTCCCCTTGCTTTGTGACTTTGAGCCTCTGCACCAGCATGTACTCGCTCTGCATCATTTGGTGAAGGCAGCCCAGAGTTTGGATGAGATGTCACAGACCATTACCGATCTCCTGAGTGAACAAAAGGCAAGTCGCGTTCTTTGAAACGGTCCCCCCGTTAGTGTAGATGCCTGTGCTGCCGCAGCTCTGAAAGCCCGTCCCTCTCTTTTCCAGGCCTCCGTGAGTCAGACGTCCCCCCAGTCGGCTTCCTCACCCCGGACAGAAAGTGCGACAGGCATGACAACTACTACCTCAGCCCGAACGCCGCCTCCGCTCGCTGTGCAGGACGCCCTGTGTCCCGCGGTGTGTCCCTTAGAAGAACTGTCTCCAGACAGCATTGATGCACATACGTTTGACTTTGAAACCATCCCCCACCCAAACATAGAGCAGACTATTCACCAGGCTTCGTTAGACTTGGATTCGTTAGCAGAAAGCCCTGAGTCAGATTTCATGTCTGCTGTGAATGAGTTTGTCATAGAAGAAAACCTATCGTCTCCTAACCCCATCAGTGACCCGCAGAGCCCCGAGATGATGGTGGAGTCCCTGTACTCGTCGGTCATCAATGCCATAGACAGCCGGCGCATGCAGGACACTGGCGCGCGCGGCCCGGAGGACCCGGGCGGCCGCGCCGCCCTCAGCGAGCGGCTGGAGGGCTGTCGGGCCTCGGCCCGCGACTCGCGCCTCAGCCTGCAGGGCCTCAAGGAGGATCTGGGCCGCCTCCGGGCGTTCGTGCAGAAGGAGCAGTGCGACTTCTCCGACTCTTTAACGTGTACAGCAGGAGAAATAAGGAACGCTATTGAGAAAGTAAAGTACGCTTTGGAAATAACACTAACTGAAAAGCACCAGGAGGAGCTGCGGTCGCTGCAGAGCGACTACGAGGGCAGGCTGGCCGCGCTGGTCCGGGAGGGCGAGGAGAGCGCGCGCAGGATCAGCCAGCTGAAGGGGGACCTGCTGTGCCTGGAGGAGGTGTTGCAGAACAAGGACAACGAGTTTGCGCTGGTCAAGCACGAGAAGGAGGCCGTCGTCTGCCTGCAGAACGAGAAGGAGCAGAAGCTGCAGGAGCTGGAGGCGCGGCTGCGCGCGCAGCACGGCGAGGTGGAGGCGCTGCGCCAGGCGCGGGAGGCGGCGCGCGAGGAGCTGCGCGGGCAGCGCGCGCTGGGCGAGGAGCGGCTGCGGCTGCTGCGGGCCGAGCTGCAGGGCCTGGAGCAGAGCCGCCGGCGCGAGCTCGAGGGCGCCCTGCAGCTCCGGCACGCGCAGGAGTTCCAGAAGCTGGCGGCCGACCACCAGGCTCGCTTGGAGAAACTGGAAAAGGAAAGTCAGCAGAGAATTGAGCAGATGCAGGATTCCCACGCCGCGGTCATCCAGGAAAAAGAACAGCAGCTCCAGGAGTTGAAACTCAAGGTGTCAGATTTGTCGGACATGAGGTGTAAGCTGGAGGTTGAACTCGCGTTGAAGGAAGCAGAAACTGATGAAATAAAGATTTTGCTGGAAGAAAGCAGAGCCCAGCAGAAGGAGACCTTAAAGTCTCTCCTTAAACAGGAGACAGAAACTATGAGAACAGAGATCCAGCAACTAAACCAGAAGATTCAGGATAATAATGAAAGTTACCAGGTGGGCCTGGCGGAGCTGAGAACTTTAATGACAAGTGAGAAAGACGAGTGTATTTCCGAGCTGGTCAGCAGACACGAGGAGGAGTCCCGCGTGCTCAGGGCCGAGCTGAGCAGAGTGACGTCCTCGCATCAGCAGGCGTGTGAAGTAGAAAAGAGCCTGAAAGGAGAGCTGGCCGAGCTGCAGAGGAAGCTGGACTCAGACTTGAGTGCTCTTGAAAAAGAAAAAGATGAAAAAATCGCCCAGCAGGAAGAGAAGTACGAAGCTATTATCCAGAAACTTGAGAAGGACAGAGAGAAACTTGTCATGAGCCAGGAGCAGGAGAGAGAACAGCTACTGCAGAAGCTCACTTGTGAAAAAGCAGCAGCCGTTCAGACTGCCCTGGAAGGACTGAAGTTGGAAAGAGAAGCTGTTGAGAAAGAATTAATAGAAAAAGTCAAACATCTTGAGGGGCAAATAGCAAAAAGGTAAGAAATTAACCTCAGTCTGTAATCATCAAGTTGAAGTCATGATTCAAGTCTTAATTGTGTGTGTAATCACATACGTTGATTTACTCACTTATCTTAGATGTAACAGTTGAAATATTTTATAAAGTAAAAACTCTTTAGTGTTTCTTAATAAACATTTTAAAAATAACAAACAACATAACTCCATTAGTGTAGCTTTTAAAAATGGATTCGCATTTTGGATTTCCAGAGAAATATTTTTGAAAATCTCAAATGTTTTCAGGATCTTCTTTGTCCTTTTTTAACTCATAAATTTCCTTTTAGTTTATTTTTAATTTTTTCCCCTAAATTCTTCGTTTGAAAATTATGTGTTTTCATTCTTTAAACCGTGTATGTAGGTATAAAAGAAGTTTCCTCTGAGCAGTGTTTAGTAAAGGCTGAATTCTAGCTTAAGGCTGTGTAACTTCATGGTTGTTATGATTTTAGTTATTTCTTCTGGGTTCAAATGGTAATAGGTAATGTAAAATTCCAGGTTTGATACAGTAGTGGGGTTTTTGCATTTTTATTATTGTTACTGTCTCATGTTTCTGTCTTTGATCAGAGAAAAAAGTCTTCAGTATTTCTGCTCCATTAAAATTTATTGAGATTTTTATGGCCTAATAAACAATTTCTAGAACATGATCGATTGGTTCTAGTGTTAATTCTTCCAAGGGAATCTGTTTACAGGTATACAATGTATTATATGTGGTACCCTCCGGACCTCAGCTGCAGAGGTGTTCGGGAAACAGTCCAGTGCGGGTGAGGTCCGAGCAGGGGAGCCACGGCGGGACGGCAGGCGGGGCAGACTGGGCGCCCATTCTGACCCCATGGTCCTAGTCCCGCTGCCACCTACACCGGACTGCCAGTGCTGCGGTCTTGCCCACATGGCTTGGCTTCTGTCCCTCGTGTCACCGAGGACACCTTTCTCCCTCCATATCATTCCAGCCACCCTCGAGTGGCAGACTGGTGCTCGCTCACCTTGTACAGACGCGCTGTCTCTTGACGGTCAGCTAGGTAGATGCGGAGCCCCAGGGCTACTGCCCTCATCACGACGGTGTCACATGCCAGGGCACTGGGGCAGGGTGGGGAGACGTGGTTATTACGTACAGGATTCGCCACTGCTCTTTATTTCTGTAACCAGCCTCGCAACTCCAGTCGCTATTTACAGCTTCCATCACCCACTCCATCTTTTACCTCGGACAGTGTCTTAGCTTGTTTCTTCTTCTCAGCCTGAAACCCCTGCCATTCATGGTACTTCCTCTACTGCGGCTGCGGAGGTGTTTCACTTGGCTCTTTGTTGCTGGATGTGGCCGTCTCCATGCTTCCATTCTGCGTCCTTGGTAACCCTGAGATCATGCAGCCTGTAGTTCCCACCCTGCAAATCCCCTCTCCTCTCGCCCAAAGGAGAGGCTGTGAAAAGCATTACGTGTCATTTGAATGTTGAGTAAATGTACACTTAAAACCAGTTTGGGAACATTTACATGTTTTAAGATTTATTTAAAATAGTTTGGGAATATTTACATGGCACCCTTTCTCCTGAGGCTCGGCATGTTGTAACACCTTTGATGAGAGTAATGATCCACCTGGACAAGCTTCCAGATGTAAAGGATTGTTAGGTTGGAAGTAGATAGGATTAAAGTAAGTGTTAGGTCGTGCCTGCTCCCCTTCCCTGGGCCTCTCCGCTCCTCCGCTGTTTTGTCAGTGCGTTCTCAGAGGAAGGAACGTGGCGCTTTCTGCTGGTAGACATTTAAGTTCGCTTTAGTTTTGTGTTATTTATTCATTAGCCAGCAAAATGAACCAAAGCCTGTTTTAAAAATGAAAAGCCTTTCCCCAGGTGTGTTCTGCAGGCTGTTTCTTTTCTCACCTCTCAGCTGTCCTGCCTGCTGCATTACAGAGAAGGCAGGACTGAAGCTGACACTGAGCTCTTGAGAAGTGTGTTGACTTTTACACCAAAAGCATTACCTTTTGCTGGTAGAAGCTGATTATCCTGAGTTTATCAGACATGTTTGTTCAGCCGTGTCGGTGTCAGGGAGCATGTCATCTGTGCTGAGCCTTGCCCCTCTGCTCGTTTCTCTCTTGGGGCCAGATGTAAAGGGTTCACCTAGCACTGTCGTTAACCCCGAGTCACCGCTGTTAGGCATGAGGAAGACACTTAGCCTTGCTGATGTCATCTGTTGACGGTACTTGGTATGTTTGTGATTGCATCTGTAATTTTGGGAAAAAGTTTTAATACTGCATTTAATTTTTAAAGTCATGCCATTGAATCTGCCAGAGAAGATTCTTCAAGCCTAGTTGCTGAACTTCAAGAAAAACTGCAGGAAGAAAAAGCTAAGTTTCTAGAACAACTCGAAGAGCAGGAGAAAAGAAAGAATGAAGAAATGCAAAATGTTCGAACATCTTTGATCGCGGAACAGCAGGTATGCGTGTCCCCTGCCCTCGTTTCATTTATTTTAGGGCCAAAGAAGGTGAACATACATCAACAAATACAAGTTCCTTGTGTAGCTGGGGTTTCTTACATCTTAGGTGTGCTCTTCCTGCACTGATCCTGAGACACAAATTAAATGTCTTCATGATAAAAGCGTTTGCTTGTTACTGGTCATTACGTCACACAGGTACTTCACAGTGAAATAGTCCTAGATTAGAAATTAGGAAATGTGAATTGTGTTTCCAGTCTCTTAGCTGTCTGTGTGATCTCGGAAACATCATTTAACCTCTTCACAACCCAGATTAGTTTTTTGCAAATAAAGGTGTTTATATTTGTACCGCTACAGAGATGATACTTGGGTTTTTTCCTCTAAGCTAGAACTTCATTATATATTACATGCTGATAATTGTATTGATGTGATCGGCCAGCAGCAGGTTACGGTGGAATATGGTTGAACTTTGGTGATTCACTTAATTGGCGTTGATCAGCGGGGAGCGGCAACGCATGTGGGCTGAGCAGGGCCCAGACCCCGGAACTGGGATGGCCGTCAGGGAGCCTGTACGCCAGCTATGGTCTGGATAACAGTAGGGGAGCACTTCTGCGCGACAGAGGTGGCGGCGAGGACGTGGAGAAGAGCGGGGGCTGCGGGGCCGGGCAGGTGTCGGGACAGGCACGGGGACACCGGCATCCTTTGTTTACCTTGCGGAGGCCGCTCCTGAAGCCGGTGGATGCGGCGTCATTGACTCACAGGTGTGATACCGTGTGGTACAGCTTCACTCTTCTCAGTATCCTTTTAGAGTTCAAAAAATGTCAACCAGAGAACAAGTGTGGGTCAGAACCCTTACTTACGAAGTTTAAATTTCAGGGCCCGGGGACAGACAGAAGGGCCGAAAAGGAGGAATGAGGATGGGAAATCGGAAAAAGGAAGGGTGTGTGTAGCGGAAACCAGGGAAGTAACTGCCAGGGTGGGAGCAGTCACCAGCTTTCAGTGAGATCGTCAGTGAGCAGGTCACTCACAGCGTCTCTGTTTCTGAAATTCTGAACTTGTCAGTTCTTCAGCGGATTCATCCTGCCTGAGACAGGTCTGTCTCCTTCTGGCCGCCTTTCTCTCTGCGGGCTCCTCTGGGAGCACGTTTGCGGGCGCAGGCCTCCAGGATCCAGTGGGGGTGAAGTGGCAGATGGAAACCATCTCTTCAACTTTAGTTCTTCCTCCAGTACTTGTAAAGTGAGAGGAGAGGTGACTCCTGAGACACCTTCCGATTTTCCGTAGTGTTTGGATGTTAAGTAGTGGTTGCTAAGTTGATTTAGAGCTAGTTTTGTAGGGATGCCTTGGGCCTAGCTGTCTCTGACCTTAACCTTGTTTCTAACATGTGTATTACAATTGTGGTAAGTTTTCTGAAAATCCGCTTCGTATTACAGAAGCAGCAAAGACTATGAAGACAAAGCAGCTAATGCACTGTTAGGACTATTCTTTTTGCTTTCTGCATGTGAGCAATGCACAGAGGAGTGGCTTACTGCACAGGCGCACCCTAAATGCTCTTTCTGAGGGATCGTCCTGTCTGCCTTCTGGCTGGAAGTCGGTTTAACCCAGTATTTGATGAATTCACTAAATTAGGTCCAAGAATGCCACATTCTTGTTAAGTCTCCCTTTTCTAGCATTATTGGCATTATTCATTGATGAGAGGATCTGTGACTGTTAATTTTGGAAGCTGGCTCATGAGGTCTCTGCAGGCAGTTGGATGTGTGAGCTTGGCCGTGAGAAGGCGTTGGTGGACTCGAGGACGGCGCGTCGGCGGTGCAGGGCAACGCGCTGCCCCAGGAGCCACAGGGAGGACTCAGGGCAGGGAGGCTCCTGAAGGAAAGAGTCCCGTGTACAGCGGCGCTGGTTAATTGTTGGCTGGTTTTTTTTTTCTTTCTCCAAAATTTAAAAATTATTTGCTAATACTTTTCCTCTAAACATGTGGACAATAACGTGAAAATAGAATTCATTTTCAAGATACTAAGTTGGAACACACCTTAATACAGAGCTAATAAAATGCAGCCACAGTGCCTTCACCACAGCGTAGCATTTTAATTGAACAGTTCCCATCGCTTGTGAGTGGCGCGCGCTCCTCCCCGCGTGCAAGTGCGCCCGCGGCCGGAGGGGCGGGTGTCCGCCCTTTGCTCCGGCTGCCCCGTGCGTGCCGCGCGTTTACGAGGTTCTCACTCTGTTGTCCCAGACCAATTTTAACACTGTTCTGACGAGGGAGAAGCTGAGGAAGGAGAACATCATCAACGAGCTGAGCGATAAGCTGAAGAGCGCGACGCGGCAGCAGGAGCGGGACAGAGGTCAGCGCGGGCGGGCGGGGGCGGCGGGCGCGGGCCGTGGTGCGCTCGTCCTGCCGCTCGTCCTGACGCCCGTGTTCCCCCCCACCCCCACCCCGTGCGCTGCAGATCTGATAGAGTCCCTGTCCGAGGACCGGGCTCGCCTGCTGGAGGAGAAGAAGCGGCTGGAGGAGGAGGTGGGCCGGCTGCGCGCCGGCGGCCGCGTGCCCTCGCCGTGCGCGGCCGCAGCCCCGGAGCTGTGCGGGGCCTGCGCGCCGGAGCCCGCGGGGGAGGCGGAGCTGCCGGCCCCGGAGGCGCAGGACGAGGGCCGCGCGGACCCGGCGCTGGAGACCAGCACGATGTCGGTGCAGTGAGTACCGCCCCCCGCCGGGGCCCTCCCAGCCCGGAGCGCGGCTGAGGCGGGGGTGTGGAGCCCCTGCGGCGTGTTTCCTGCCGTGCTTCCCTGAGCCCCAGTGGGTGCTGAGCTGTTTCCAGGGCGCGTGTAAGCGGTCAGGTCCTGCACGCACTCAGCGGACGGTGGTCACTGCGGTGACAAGTGTGTTTGTTTTGCCGAGGCTGTGTGGGGTATGGGGGTTAGCGCAGTTTCTTGAAAAGTAAAATTGTAGGTAGGTTTCTGTTTAGTTCAAAGGAAAGGACCAGAAACTGGTTAACTTGAGTCTTAGGAAGAACAAGGCTTAAGAATGGATGAAAAACAGAACAAATAAAATGTAAGTCAAATCGGCAAGGCATATAAACATCAGGAGACCGCAGTAATTAGAAAACTTAAGTGACAGAAGTTAAGTCCCAGCTTATTTGAAGAAGTAAATCAACCCATCACAACAAAACCTCTCAGAAAAAAAAGCATCCAGCTGCATTCTACATGCAAGAAAATCACCTGAAAATGACAGAACGTTTAATGTAATGTGATTGTAACAGACTTGTAAGGCAAATAATATGTAAGCCATTCAGAGCAAAAGGTTTGAACAGTTGAGGGGGAAGTCTCGTGCTGAGAGAGGATACCGTTCACCACGGGCAGTTAGTTGTTAACCCGTAGGTGCTTAAAAAGTGGAACTTTTGAACTAGTTAAGGTAGGTCACTTCCTCTCAGGAAACGAAGTGAAAAATAGATAAAGCGATAGAGAAACAGTTAAGAAAGTTAACTGCATACGGGGTCACAGAGGAAATCTCAGAGGTTCCAAATATTGATATAATTTAGGCTGCTGAACACAGGCAATAATATTAAAAAGTAGTAACAAAATAGGAGTTTATATAAACCTAAGATACGTTCTTTATTACATTTTGGTTCACAATTGATTGGTAATTAAATGGAATGATTTCAAAACCTGTAATGAAGGAATATATCAATATAGCAATAAAAAAAGTAGGAGTTTATACGTCTAGAATGATTTTAAAAATTACAGCAGATAAGATAGAGGTTAATCTCACTTGTGAATATATATGTAAAAAATCCTGAAGGCGGTTTGGCACATCAGGTGCACTGGGAAGTGAAGGTAATGTAGTCATTGTGACCCAGTGGGGTATTACAGGAAAGCAGTAACAATGAACACTAGACTCTCTCAACGTAACCGTATTCCCTGGTTGCACGAGGAGTATGATCCTCACAGTAGACGCAGACATTGCGTTGGTAGAAGTCAGTGAATTTATTAAAAATAATATTAAAAAAAAAAAACCTTAGCACAAACTAGGAATAGCAGGGAACTTCCTTAATTTGAGAAACCATATGTGAAATATTTATAACAAACATCACATTTAATGTTGAAACATTTCTAGGCATTTTTCATAAATTTAGGAAGAACGCAAGAATGCTAATTGTCACCATCACTCTTCATCAAGACAATAAGTAAATAACAAAAATTGGCAAGTAAAGTCTGAACTGTCATCATTTCAAAGATAATATCCTTTTCAAACCACAGAAACCTAACAAACTATTAGAACTAATAAAGACTGAGTTAGAGTGTAAGTCACAGATACATCAAAAAAAGAAGTTTGTGTATTTACCAACAAAGCTGATCGGAAGAAATATATATATATGTTAGTAATGAATTTAACAAAAAGTGTGCATGACCCTTGTGGAGGAACGTATAGAACCTTATGAAAGATATGTAAAGACCTGAAAGTTAAAAGATGGATGGAAACACAGTATTATAAAGATACTGTTCCCTCGTCAGAGTAATTCAGTGATTTCATCTATACCCAGTTAACATTTCAACAAGTACCTACATTTTATATTAGATGCTAAAATTCATATAGAAATATAAAAGTACAAAAGTAGTTGAAAACTTCTTAAAAAAATACCAGTGATTAGGAATTTATTCTGCTAAATGTATATCAGTTGTAGCTCAGTAGAGCTTTAAAAAAAAAAAAGCTAGGACTGGTGTTGCAGACTTTGTCCTCTCCTGATTACCTGTTGCACGTGCTGGGTTTCTGCCTGTTTCCACCTACTTTAGAAATTTTTGAAATCCTTCTTAATTTTCTATTTGTGCTTCTAAACTTACAGAACTGTTCATTTTTAGAAAAATTAGAAATAATAGATTAGCAGCATCATTTTCTAGATGAGCAACATTAAAATTACTATTAAACTTCTTAGAAATTAATATCTTAGAAATTTCACATCAATAAATTCATTTCTATTACATTTAATAAAATATTTTATAACTATACATGCAGATATTCCCAACAAAATACCAGTAAACTGAATCCAGCCACATGCAAAGTGAATCTTACAGGGTATGTTTCAGGACTGCAAGCTTGGTCTAATATTTAAAAATCAATTTATGTAATACAACATGTCAATAGCAGTGGATGAAGAGAAAGCATTTGACAAAATGCAGCAACTTTTAAATATGAAAACCCTCAACAAACCCCAAAGAGAGTGAAGCCATAGCTCAGAGATGTCTGCACCCCCTGTGTTCACTGCAGCAGTATTCCAGTAGCCAAGATACGGACACATCCGTGTCCGTCGATGGGTGAATCGATAAAAGAATGATGAAAATATATAGAGAGAGAGAGGGAGTGAGAAAGGAGCGGGGGGAGAGAGAGAATGGAATATTACTCAGCTGCAGTAAGGAAGCACATTCTGCCCTTTGTGGTCACATGGACAGACCTGCATGGCTCTGCCAAGTGATGTGAGCCAGACAGAGAAGGACAAACACCACGTGGTATCACTTATATGCGGAATCTGAAAAAATAAAGTCAAACTCTTAGAAACAGATTTCTTCTTATCTTTTCTAATTATTTTTTGAATATTTCAGTGTGATGGGCAGATTCATACATGACACAGTGACTAGCACATTGTAGCCACTTAGTAATACTTTTGTAACCTGTATTGAGATTTGGTTTGTTTTTTATGAACTGAAGCTTTTGAGTGTTTGTAGCTCACTCAAGGACATGTGGCATTTTGTTTCTAGTTTTAATGGAGATGCCACCCAAGAATGACCATTTTATCTGTAACATGGATAAGAGGAGGAATGATTTTTAATCCCTGGGAGACAGCTTGAAATTTCAGACATTATTCCAGAAAAATGCATGCACAGAGTTTTGCTCATAATTTCAAACGTTTTATCGATACAGGTTCAGGATCTCTGGTACAAGGAACACACCATTAAAATGTGTCCTAATTTAAATGGGCTGCTTTTGAAAATTAAGTACAAATCTTAAAATTTTTAAAGTGCTCTCTATTAACAATTAAATTTCCAAAATCTTACTGGAGAAGGTAAAGTCCAGAATTTTAAAAGACTTAAACTGAAATAAATCATTCTCTCCTAGAGAAAATACCCACGTGCTGTCTGAAAAGCAGAGGATAATGCTGTTAGAACGAGTAAGTAAGGTGCCTTCTTGACACAGAGTTCAGCGTGTTCGCTCTGGGATGCAGTTAAGTGAACCTGATGTTAAAGCGTGCTTTATTTGTGTTTATAAATTACATCTTTTTTAATGGTTATTTTTATGGTTAACATTTTGAGAAGTCCTGTTATTTTTGGTCCAAGTGACCAACAGTTCAGAATTCAGCAAGACATTATAAATAGGTATTTTACACACTAATTTCCAAAGCAAAGTGTAAAGTATTGTCTAGAATAGGGCAAAAGTAGAATATATGAATAATGGAAAAGAGTTACGTGCTTTATAGAGATTAATTGAAATGAACAGGAGAAAATTGGCAGCAAAGAGCTTCCTGTCAGTAGCAAACTTTATGTATCTCTGTTCATAGATGACTTTTCATTCCTCGGGCTTTTAGGACTTGGCACAATTTCTGTTGCTCTCTAGGAGATAACTGGTAGGGATCCAGAGTCGGAGCGTACAGACTTGTGCTCCAGTGTGTGCTCGCGCTAGTAAAGGTCCATCAGCACCTGCTGGGTGTGTGTGTGTCCTGACTGCACGTTCCTCCTCTCGGGCCCCACTCCCTCGCTGAGCCTCGGGGGCAGCTCTCAGCTACCTGCAGCGTGTTTACCGCTCCCGCAGGTGGCGCTGAGGCACGTTCCCCGTGCAGAACCCTTGGCTGAAAGAAATACACCTAAAATCGTTGTAGTTCTCTTTTAAGCCAGTAAATAAAAGTCGATAAGGATCCCTGAAAAGGATATCCCCACAGGCCCTTGATACTAGAGCCAGACGTAATGCGAAGACTTAGGAAATTCGGACAGTCTTTATGTTTAGAGTTGAGTGCTTATGAGCAGAAACCACAGGTCTCTCTTTCCCGCCCCTGCAGACACTACAGTTGAAAGAAGAAGAAAACAAGCGGTTAAATCAGAGACTGGTAAGATTTCCCTGTCCAGTTGATTATAAAAATCAAAAGGTTGTGTGCTTTGGTTAATTCATTCCTGATGGTTTTTGTTGAGCCACATTGGTCACTGATGCCAGTTGACTCTTAAACCTGACCACGTGCCCTGCCTCACTCGTAGAATTTTAAAAGCAGTCAGCAAAATTCAGGTAGTCTTCTGATTATTGAAAAGCTGTAATCTCTTAGGATTCCATAATTATATGTGTTTTTGGATCAGGTCAGCTCTTAATTAAGTCAGTAAGTCAGTCAGAGCTGTTCTTCAGAAGCCTTTTGAAGATTAGCAAGTCCACTCATGAGTGTGCAGAATCAACACATTCTGTCCTTTGGTGGATTTCTTTTTAAACTTGTGGTGTTTGAACCCGATGCCTTGCTTGAGACCCTGTGTGGCCCTCTGAATCCCGTTGTCTTGACTCTAGCCTGGGAATTTAACCAAGTACTCGAATGGCCAGTTTCATATTCAGTCTCACATGCTGTCATAAAGCAACTGCTTCATTCTTCAGATTCGAATGACTGCAGATTATGAAGGCGTAGGAACAGTTGAAGGCCTGTGTGCAGCACTTTCGGGAGGTTTCAAGGCCCGATTAGAATTGAGTTTTTTTAAAATAAAGCATCTCGTAGGGAGGCATCCACTTGCTTCCACGCGCCTTAGTGTGACCACAGATTCCACACTAGCTTCTGTAGTTAGTAGACTGTCCACCATACATTTATCACCAAAATAACATTAACTGTTTGCTGTTTCTGTAAGTGAAGCAGACCCTTTTCAGAAAGACGTGGAAGAGGTGTCTGCGGCAGACCTCGCTCCACGTGGTGGTCCGCGCAGTGTCCCCGGGAGAATGGAAGCTGTTCGGTGACGGTTTTAGTCACTTTTGTTCACTGATGTGCTGCTGGCACCCAGAATAGCAGCTGGCGCACAGTACCCAGTACATGCTTGGGAAATGTTTAAGATTGAAAGAGTTTTGCCCTCAGACCCAAAGACTGCCACCCTCGGAGGCACCTCAGCTTAACTCCTAATTTCATACCAATTTATAACTCTCTTCACCAAGTGTTTCCTCACGTCTGAGCCCTTGTTTGTAACAAATATGTGAAAAACTGAAGCTTTTAAAAAAATCTCAACGGAGTTGAATATAGTCTGAAAAATGGATGGTTGAACTTGTCCTCACTATTTGGATAGTTTTGAAAATAAGTTGGCCTCACAATTGTAGGCCTTTCTATTCATTAATTTGCTGTTGTTTTTTTTCTGTCTTGTTTTTAAACACCAATTGAGAACCTGCACAGTGTTCAGAGGGAGATGGAAGAAATTCTGAGCATCAGAACTGAACTTAATGAACAAAGAGAAACTCATTTATCTGTCCTTGCTTTGCACGGCCGTACCTGGGCCCACTCTGCTAAGGAGGATGTGCATCCTTGCCACCCTTCTGGCCCTGGGACCTTGGCACACGTGTCCCACGTGTCCTGCGACAGTGTGAAAACTGGGCTGGAGCCTGACTGAGGCGGGGCAGCCTTAGTTGAGCTCGGGCAGCAGCAGACCAGTTAGCACGCCCTGGGCCGCCGCCCCGGCCGACAGGGGAGGCCTTGTCCAGTGCCTCCTCGGAGTGGTGGGCTTCAGACTCTTCTCGAAAAATGTCATTCTCTTTCCTTGTGATATTTTTTAGAATTAAATGTGTAATTATAAATAAAATGAATAATTGTAAATATTCATTTTTTTAATCCAGCCAAATTGGATTAAGAAACACCATAGATAGAAACATAGGTAAATTTATCCTTGGAAAGTAATGGTTGAAGGAAAAGAATTCTATTAATGAAACACACGAGTTTGGACCCTCAAAAGCTGGGACAGACGTGAATGTGTGCGGCCTGGGAAGAGAGTCATGGGGAGTGTGTGTGGTGTGGACTAGCCGGCACACACAGAGCTTTACCAACTGTTCTGTTTTCAGATGTCTCAGAGCATGTCTTCAGTGTCCTCAAGGCATTCTGAAAAGATAGCTATTAGAGAGTAAGTATTTTATTTATATTTTGCGCTTTTTCTCTGGGAAGAAAAAAAAAAGTACCTACCTGAACAGCACTGAGTAGTTGGTGACAGTCTGAGCGGCTAGACCCTCAGCTTCAGGCTAGCTGGCTGAGTGCTTTGCACTGGTTGGTAGTTAACGCTTTCTTATTGAAAAACAAGATTTTTCTAAATTATTTTGGGACCATTAGGATTACATTCGAAGGCCTTCCTGTTACAGCTTTAATTACCATTTGTGCATACATTCCTGAGACCTTCCTGACGGGACTTCACTTTTCAGCTGGTGCCGCCTCTTTTGAATCCCATGTATCACTTTCGTCCTTTCCATTTTTGATTGGAGAGTCTTGCTTTTTGAAGTTGCAGTGTTTCTCCGTTTTTATTTCTCAGACTTCATTTTATTGATACGCTGCAAATTCAAAATACACTATTAAAATTATGAGTTGAGTAACAGACAGTCTTCCTGGCCCACGTTGCCGTGTAGCGGTGTATTGCTTTGGGTGTGGGCTGTTTGAGAGGAGGGTGTCTGGGGCACTAAAGCGCTGTCAGCGGCTCACCGACTCTGGTCGTTCTCCTGTGCCTGTCCGGATGGAAAACTAGGCGCTCTGTTCTGTCCGCAGTAGCGCCGCCAGCCAGCCCTCCGGTTACCAGACGTGACTGCCCGCCGGCTTCTCGCAGAGCCCTGTCTTTTCTCAGTGACTGAAAGAGCTGGGCATGGCTTTCTTGAGCCACCAGCCGCACGTCGAGCCGGATCAGCTTACGATTTTTCAGAGATCAGAGAGAGATGAGCCTTTAAAAGCAGCAACAAAAGGCTGCCCCAGGGAGGCCCGTCTTCCTTTTTTAAGGAATTATCTCCAGGTTTATCCCAGCCAGTGCCTGTCACATCTCCTTAGGCAGGCAGCTCACATTTGCAGGATAAACAATGAATGAAAGCAAGCCTCCCCTGTGATTTTAATGATTGACCAGGTACAGGACCCACTAAATTATCTTCGCTCCAGATTAGCCCTGAGCTGATTCCCTGAACAGCGGTTCTGAAGGACCTGGCAGAGGCAGCACCACGGAAACCCTAGGTGGTCACACCCTCTTCCCTTCCTGCTCCTTTCAGGCTTCGCCCCAAGTCAGTGATCACCAGTGACTTGTTTAAACTTGAGTACATGCACCCAGTTTAGTTGATTTTTCTTTCAAATTGAGGAGCACTCTCCTTGGAGACTGGAGAAACGGTATAAGTTGGTCCTTTTTTGCCCACTGTGACTAAGTTTGCTCCCTCAGAATTTGTTTATTGTTGCAAGATGAAAGATTGGGATATGTGTCTTGTTCCAGGCGCTGGCGTTACCCTTTGAACGTCTCTGTATGTCCAGCATTCTCACCAAGGGCTGGGTAGAGTTTAAAGAAATCATGTAAATGTGAAACTTAATATTGCACTGATAATTGAAGTTGGAGGTAGCAGAATACAGACTTAGAGTATTGAGAGGAGGGTGATGGTGGCTCTTCAGGGCAGTGAAAATCTCGCTTTGCTCAGCTTTCAGGTGGGCGACCTGGTTCTCATCATCCTGGACGAACGCCATGACAATTACGTGCTCTTCACCGTCAGCCCCACCTTGTATTTCCTGCATTCGGAGTCTCTGCCTGCCCTGGACCTCAAACCAGGCGAGGGTGGTAAGTGTCCCATCCACTGCTCACCTGCGAGCCTGGGCTGGAGGGAGTGCATTAGAGGTTTCTCTCCCTTGTCGCCTAATTATGTCAGCAGTAAATAGGTAAGAGGGAACTCTGCTTAGTCTGTTTTTCCGTGTGTTTATAAAATCCGCGTTATCCAGGTGACTTTCCTGGATTCTGTTGGCGATTCAGAGTTAGAGTGCAGCTAATGCAGTTAGGTCGGACGTCTTTTACTCCAGCAACGACAGAATTGTTAAAATTCTCAGACCTGTGTAAGCTTAAACGTGACGTGCCCATTTGTTTACAAAGGCATTACTTGTTTTGGCAAAAATAAATTCTTTTAAATTAGCAAATGTCTTTTCTACCCAATTTACCATCCTGTGTTTCTGCCTTGTTTTTCATTAAACTTGTCAGTACTTCCATGTTTTTTAAAAGAGGCAGTAAGCTGTGTTGAAGCACACCACGGCACAGTTAGCGTGCTACTGCTGCCTGTTGCGCTGATCTGCAAAGAATTCAAGAAGCACGAAGTGAGCGTCCTGGAGCACTTAGCCTGAGTAGAACGCTTTGAAAGCAGGAATGTGTGTGGGTGTTGCTGCTAGGAGTGCCTTGTGCGCGTGGCCAGGTGTCACCTCTGCGAGCTGGGCCGATGCCACAGGGCCCTCGCTGTGGCTGTTGGCAGTGGGCTGGACGGAATCCGTGGACGTGTGCAGTTTTCGTGTAACCCTGAGAGACGGGGAGGACACCTTGCGATTTAATTTACTGGCTTTATACCTTGAAAACAATGAACTTGATTTTTTCCTTCAATTTTTCGGGGGGGTTTGTTTTTTCACTTGTTTAGACTTATTTGAGAATGCTTTTTAAATTTGCCAGGAGGTTGCATAAATAAGGACAGTATAAAAGCCCCCTGTCCCTCTGCTCAGAGTCACCTGCTGTTAGAGTCTTGCCCCATTCGAAGTGTCTCTGCACACCGTGGCTCAGAGTGCAAACACCTGACTGCACGCAAGCCCGTGCGCACTGCTTGTTTCCAGAACCGCGTTAGGCTGCGTGATACCATGACCTTCATCTTCAGATGTTTTACAGTGCATTTCCTAAAAACAGGAGGAGTGGGGCTTTAAATCCAGTGAACACTCACCGTGCACACTGCACATCTCCACGTTAAAGGCCCTCCCAAGTCCCACAGAGAGGAGCTTATTTCACAGTATTCCCGACCACAGAGCTCCAGCCTCCCTCTCCTTCTCCTTCTCCTGGTCGTCATTGTGCAGGAGACAGGGCATGCCGCCTGGGGCTGTGCTGCCCACCCTGGGGCATGGGTCACCGGGCGACTTGATGCCTGTGACAGTGGGTACCCCCCCCCCCCCCCCGCCCCGGACATTTGTGTCAGATGGTTCTTCTCAGAAACGGTGAACTACGTGTGAAGTGCTGTATGAGCCCTTGGGGCAGGCTGTCCCCCACACCCTGTGGTCCAGGGGCTCCTGTCTTTGTGTCACCTGGTGGCATCTGTATGCTTGTGTTCGATGGTTTATTCAGGATATCTTTTATTTACAAATTGTCAGATTATGTTTATGCAATAAAAATCAGTTTTAGCTTCTCTTGGAAATCGCAAAGCCTTCACCCTAACCGGATGATTTATGGTCGATACTTTTGCAATCAGCTTTTTTATGACAACTTCTCTTCTGTTGAATTTAGAAAGAGAATGAGTCCTTGTCGCGCTTTGGCCGCGTGAGGACTGGCTCTCCCGTCCTGTCTGCTTCCACCCTTACCTCCCTTCACACAGCACCACCCTGTTGACTCTCGTTCTCACCCCGTACTAGTTATTTATTGTACACTGACTGTGTTTGCACTGTGGGGCCTCGTGCAGCAAAATACAAACAAAAGAAGGCCGCCCTTTGAACCTAGAGCATAAATGTCTGCCTGCTTTCAGCAGCAGCAAAGGTCATCTGGTCGCGCTGTCACTAGGTGGCACTGCTGAGCTAGTTTAGAATTCCTAGATTCATTTGTTCATGGTTTGTGCTCAGATTGTGTTTGTATTTCTTGAACTTTGTTAGTTCTCTGATTTGACTTGCCGTCTGTGTTTAATGAGTAAATGAAGCCAGAATTAGTGATTGAAAAGTAAAATGAATTCAGTTTCATTTTACACATAACGATGCACTTCTCTGATTTCCGTCTTGAGGACGTCATTCGTCTGCTCTGATTCTGGCCGTTAATGTTTTCATGAGTAATTATAACTGTACTTTCACAAAGAAATTCACAATTTGATTCCATAGCTTCGGGCGCATCTAGAAGACCGTGGGTGCTTGGGAAAGTGATGGAGAAGGAGTACTGTCAAGCCAAAAAGGTAACCCCTGGGGCCGCGGACCAAGGGCTGGTGAGGAGGACTCTTCTGCTCCGGGAGGAGTCAGTAACAGCGCTCTTCTTGGCCTCTTAGTTCACTTGAGTTAGGCCTTGAATTTCATGAGTGTGAGTTTGCACGAGCAGTTCCATCAATACTTACGTCATTTATCCTCTGACAGTAGTAGTGGATTATCAGCAAGCCGCCTGCCTGTCCAGGAGAACTGCCGCAAGCTTCTGTTCTCTGAGTGTTAAGTTACTAGTGTTTTCATGTGCAAAAAAGGAACACAGCACAACTGGTGATGGACAGTCTGTTTGTAGGTAGAGTGGATGGTTTATTTTCGTAGTGCTACCCCCACTGGAGAGAGATGATGTAAAATGTTTGGTGGCTCGAAGTGCATCTGACTGGATGTCAGCAGTGTCAGCGTGTGGACTCATGAGGTCCAGTGAGCGTCCTGCTGACTCACTGGTGGCCCCTGCGCCCCAGGACAGTCATAGGCCTTGAGCGTGTGCTGCTGAGGCTTCTGTGATGCTCAGATAATGGCACACGGCTCTCTCTGCACTGGTCTTAGCCGTCGGTGTGAGTTCAGGGCGCTCTCTCTGGGGAGGGGCGGGCCTGGGCCGTTTGATACAGGAACCCCCCCCCTCCAGTCATCTAGCGTTGAGTTATGTGATGGGGCGGTTCCTGCGCAATTTGGTTTAATCGCCTTTTTCTTTCTGTCTTAGGCACAAAACAGATTTAAAGTTCCTTTGGGGACAAAGTTTTACAGAGTGAAAGCTGTGTCGTGGAACAAAAAAGTTTAATTTATGGAAGAAATCAAGACATTCTGTGACATTTTTCTGATTTGTCCAACAGTGCTCATCCATCACTCCAAAAACATCAGGCCATCTTTTTATATAAAAGTCAACACGACAGTGTGCTTCATTGGTGTATATCATTTACTTTTTACCTGGCTACATTTTAGGAACAATAAATTCGTCAAAACTGTTGGCTGAATTAAAATGGTTTGTTTTTGTTTTTCTACCTGAGTAACTCTAGAAATGCGGACCAAACTAGTTCATTTTCTCAAAGGGCATACCCGTGCATTGTGGCTTACGGTTAGCCATGTTGATTGCCTGTTACATATACATTAGCTTGAACTTAGATATTAAATGTTAGTTATTATTACCAGCATTTGTCCTTTTGTGAAATCAATGAAAACTTGCACTCTTTAACACATTTATAAAATGTATAAATTCTTCAAAACTATTTAAAGAGGAGTGTTACTGCATGCAGATAATCATAATTTTGAGTTTGCCTCTGTAGATTACTAAAGCAAATTGTTTCATTTATTTTTTTAAATGCCCTTTGATGTTTCAAAACAAAAAGGAACTCTAATTTGATTGACTGACTTTAAGATCAGCCGTAATCAGCAGTCTGCGGAAGCGCTTTGCGCAGAGGGGCCGCTGGGTTCTGCAGGGCAGGGTGTGTGCTGGTGGAGCTCCTGGGGCAGCACACGGGCTTTCCCGGCGTCTTCGCTGTTCTGTTAGGATCGTCGTGCCGATGACGTTATCTGTGGTTGGTTCAGTTTCAGGAAAAACGTGCTCATTGTATATTAACCACTTAGAGGTCATCTGAATAACATGTTGTATTGTAAAAGACGTAGAATTTTACAACAATAAAGATTTGAACCTGTAAATGTGTGTGCCTTTTAAAGGAGGATGCATTTTTAATATATTTGAGTGATTGCTGGGAAGTGTGAAAAACTTGTTCTGTATCATATCAAAAGAGAAACATGTTCTTACAAAAATGCTCTTTAACTGTACACCACGTAACAGGGTAAAGCAGTGTTATGTAGGATGGAATTGTGCAAACTCGGTCTTTAGATTAATTGCCGTGGAGCAAAGTATTTAAATGAGTTAGTTGAGTTGGATGAGATTTGTTTCAAGTTTGTTGTTAGAGAACAATAATAAAATGATTTTTTTTTCCAGAAAATATTTAATTTCTTCATAAAAATAAGTTAAATATTTTTTTAAATATGTATATCTAATAGTACGGAAAATGGAATAAACACCATAGTGTATAGAAAACTGAATTTGACAACGTATTAATGAATAAATGAACAAATGATTTCACACGTTTCTACTCAGTCCTTCCATTACATCTTCACAGACTGCTTTGTGTACCCGGTGGTGTCGTGAAGCAGCCGTGGTTGGGGCTGCGTGAATCTGCCGGGCGGGCCTTCTGACCTCGGATTTCACGCGTGCTTGGAGCTGCGGGCTGGCACGTGGCGCCTCATCGGTGCTGCTCTCCAGTGCTGGGCTTGGCGCTTACAGCTTTCCTCATGCCCTGCTTTATACCCATGTTGTCAGCAGTCACACATACCTGTATAAAGCAAGCAGGAAGAAAATGCAGCTTTCTCGGTTAAAAAGAAGAAAAGCGGGGCCTGGCTGAGTCCTTCCCACTGTGGGGTGGAGGTGCGTTTGGGGGCAGAATGCCTGAGCTTCAGCCCCAGACCTGACTGTGACCCGGGGCGAGTCGCACAGACTGAGCCTCAGTTTCCCCGTGTGTAAGGTGGTGCAGTAGTCGTAGGACCTGCTTCATAGGGTTACTTTGAAGATTAAGTGATGAGAATTGTAAACACAATACAGAGCTTTGAACAATTTCAGATGAACAGATTAAGTACCGGATAAATGTTAGGTGTTGTAAGATTTCTTTGTATAATCAGAACCTTGTAAATTCACCATTCAAACTCTAATAGAAAGAGGTGGCTTTCTTTATTAACAAAAGTTTAAATCACATTTAAAAACTGCAAGTAAACGTTAAGCATACAGGAGTTATGTGGATAGTCTTATTTATTTATTTTTGCATGAGTACCTGGATATGCTAAGACCAGAACAAGCAAAAAAGTGTATCAACTTTTATTTTTATTTATTAAGAAAAATCATCATGGTGTAAAAACATGTACGTGCTTTCAAAACATTAAGACGCCTTTAAGCCCCTGCCCTGTTTCCTAACCTTGCCACAGGGATACGTTTTACTTGTTTAGCCGTTTTTATTTTAGTGCCAAATTGTCTGGCTATACCCTTACTTCTTGATAAATCGACTTTTATTATCAATTTACTTTCTCATATGATACGAAGAGTTACTTCGCAAGAACTTTTTCTGCTTTATGTAACGTATGTTACTTTATAGTTGGCTCATTAGCACTTGCATTGTCATGACTTGCATTTTTAATAGCCATCCTAAGTAGGTGTTTTATTTTTTCCCATTCTGTGTATCATCTTCTCAATTATCTACTTTGTTGATAATCTACTTTGATGCACAGACGTTTATCATCTTGATGAAGTCCAATTTATTTATTTTTGGTCTGCTTTTGATGTCATATCTAAGAGTTGTGTGGTATTAGCTCTTATATTTAGATTGTTAATCCATTTTAAATTGATTCGTGTCTACGGTGTGAGGTAGGGGTCCAGCTTCATTCTTTTGTATGCGGATATCCAGTAGTCACAGTACCACTTGAAACTTTTTTTTTTCCCAGTTGAATTGTTTTGAGACCATTGTCGAAAATTATTTGTCCATTGATATGTGGGCTTATTGCTGGTCTTGAGTTCTGATCCATTGGTGGTGTAGCCCCCCAACTGTGGGAACAAAGGAGTGAGCCTTAGGCTGGAATGGTAAACAAGTTATAAAAAGCTGCAGACCCACAGGTGAGAAGGCTGGTTAGCCAATGACGGGTAAGATCCCCAGAGGGGGACAACCTAAGACAGGCACAGAATGTTGTGAAGCAGCCATTTCTCATACGTTCCGCCCCGATAAGCTGTAAGGCTCACAGGTGCCAACACGAACATGATTTACCAAAACATAAAGGGTCTTCTGACCTTGAGCCAGACACTGCCTGTTAACCATTTCCCTTGTCGTTCTTCTTTGCTATGTAAGACTGTAACTTAAAGCTTCAGAGTAGCCATCAGCTCTCTCTGCATACGGTGTGTATGTGTACATGGTATCGCGACACCAACAGGTGTGTGTGTCCTTAAGTCAGTCCCACGGTCTTTACTATATTGAGTTTTATAAGCTTTGTAATAACTTTTGAAATCTGGAATTATGGGTCGTTCAGCTTTCATCTTTTTTAACACTGTTTGACTACTGAGGGTACATTGAGTTTCCGTATGAATTTAAGAGCTGGCTTTTCCATTTTGGAGAAGTGGGTGTTGGGGTTTTGTCAAGCATTGCATCGAATCTGTAGATCAGTTTGTTTCAGTATTTCCATTCTTAATACTGTCCTTCAGTTCATAAACACACGATGTCTTTCCATTTATTTATGTCCTCTTTATTTTAAAGAAGTTTGTAGTCTCCAGTGGACAGTATTTCACCTCCTTGGTTAAACTTATTCCTGGGTATTTTATTCCTTCGGATTTTGTAAGTGGAATTGCTTTCTTAATTATCAGATTATCTACAAATGGAAGTAGTCCTCCTTCTTCCCTTCCAATCTGGGCGCCTTCTGTTTCCTTTCGCGGGGGCCGAGCTAGGGTTATCGTCAGGGGTGCCTGGTTCCTTGTGTGTCCTGTCAAAGGACCTGGGGTTCTGAGCAGTGGCAGCCATGCTCCTAAAAGAGGGGGCAGCAAAGTCCGAGGCTTGGGAGTCTAATTACGTCACTCCCACCACAGCCTTTGGTCAGACTGAGTCATTGAGCCGACGCAGAGTGTAGGAGTGGCTGTGTAGACGTTCCTTTTTTAAACCGTTGCACTTCCTTTTGAAGTTAGGGCTGAAAAAGGTCTTGGCCTTTAATGTTTAGATGTAGATACACTTGAAGATGTTTTGTAAAGCATGTGATTTAATGATGCGTAAAGCCGCAAAGCTCAGCTGCTGTTTACTTTGAATTCTAAGTTTCATAAATTTACCCATTTTTACTTAAACTTACTGGTGATAACTGGGATGAAGTTTTAAAAGTTATTACTGTTCATTGATTGGTAGCCTTTATGTTAGTCATCCTCTTAGAATATAAATAAGCTATCTTTGGCCAATTTTAACAAATACTTTTGTATAATTTATCTTCTTTATGGGTAAGATGGGAATTCAAGCAATTCCTAATGTAAGTGGTGCTGAGACAGTCTGCCAGCTCTGAGCTGCCTGGCTCACATCCTTAGGCGTCTCAGACACCGTTTAGGTTGAGCTGCACCTGCTCGTCCCACTCTCACCTGGAATAGGTAAGGCTTCGTAGCAGTGTCACCTCAGTGTTAGGGAAACAAGCCTCAATATAGCAAAATGCAAGATGAGTCCTCCACGTGCTTTTCCGCTAACGAAAGCCATTCTGGTGTGTGTGTCACGGAGGCATGCCTCTGTCCAGTGTCCCTGCCTCCCTAAAACACTGGGCCGTTATTCTTACCAATGTCACCCTTTTCCTTCCGAGCAGGGGCCAGCCTGCTAGAGGCAGGAATCCCCATCCTCACTAAACTATCACTAGAATTTGATGGCAACTTAGGGACTTCCATCACTTGAAGTGGCTTTCAGGAACTGTCCTTACAAATGTCGTGTGTCGTTTCAGAAGGATGTCTCCAGTTCTGCTTCTGACAGTCTGGTCCCAAACTGCTGCGGAGATGCCCCTCTCAGGCTGACTTAGAGCTGCCCCAGTTCCCTCTTCCGCTGGCCGCGGGAGTCAGCGTTACTCAGTGAGGAATGCAGGTGGCACCTGTAATCTCTGGAATGCTGCCTGACAGTGGATGTCTGCTTAACTAGCTTAGGCTTCTGACATGAACTTGGTTTCTTAAAGAATGGATTCTGAAACTTAACTCCTACGGAAGTGTGAAGCCTCGTCTCACAGTCATATATGATGTCTGAATTCTTGGCAGTCTCGGTCACGGTTGTGCACTGATCCGCTACCCCAGCCACACGTCCACAGCCTCTAGGCTTTTAACGTAGTTTTAGAATATATGTGCCTAGAATGTTTATGAAACATCTTGATTCTTGTTTTAGTGTACATCATTCATTATATACAGCTTTTTAAGTTTTCACAATGAAAATTCGTTTTTCTCTAAAATGCGTTTCATGAAAAACATGACATACATGAAAAACACTTGTTTTTGTCGTAGGACTTAGAGATCTGGACGCGGTAAGAGGTGACAGTATAGGTGCAGATGTGTATTTTCATTTCCAGTAAGAAAAGATCATTAACCACCGTAAAATATAAATGAGCCCTTTTGAGGTTGGTACAAAAGTGCTTTTTAAATGTTTCTTATGTTGATTCACTAAGTGCTTTGAAAACAACTGAACTGGCAGAGCGAGCAGCCGTGTCTCTTCCGCGCCCGCGGCCCCTAACTCTGTGGCTTGTCTGCACCGACCGAGGGCTTCACGGAAAGCGCTCAGGCACAAGTGCGCTCCCTTTTGGTCTCTCTGTATATTGCGAACGCAGACGCACCGCGGGTTTTGCAGTGCTGATCAGCCCGTACTGGCTGCTGTTGGGTAATGACCACTCGCTCTACGTTTATTCTCCTAACAGAAACCTCCTTTTGTGAATGATGACATCGCTGTCGTTCGTCCACGAGCTGTTGTGTTAAACGGTACCTCTAAAGGACTCATCTAGTATTTTGAGGAAGCCCGAGTGGATAGAGGGGAGTAAAAGAGAGACCTGCCGTTCTGCCTTTAGAGCTGCATATATTGCTGTACCTGTTTTTATGAAAGCCAGGTGCATTCTGAGATGGGGTTAGACATCTTCACAAGGTGCTCGGTGTTCGGTGACCAAGTACTTGCAGAGACTTGAATTTGGTATACGAGTTCCTCTGTTGGCATCAGAGAAACTGATCAACACTTACATCAGGAGATTTTTTTTTTTAGTTGTCAGCTGATTTATGAAGAATATACAGAATTTTATTTCTTAAAAATATCACAGCCAAAGTATATACAATATTTCTTCTTCTAGCTAATGTTGCCATTCACAAGCAAGAGCTAAAAATGTACTCTTCTGATGAAAAGATCATTTAAAATATACACTGCAAATACAGGGATAGCCCGAGTATCTATAATAATTACTACATTAAATGTCAAGATTAAAGATAAACACATGTAATTTTATTAACTCATAAAAGATAAGAAAAGAAGTTAAAGTCCCAGGTTATAGCACTACCTGTTATTTCCTGGGGACCTCAGGACATTTATAGGATATTTCCATATTGTCTCTATACGGACAATCGGGAATATAGGAAATGAATTATGAATAATGCAAGATAAAGGCTCCTCAGGCATCCATGTAATTTCATGTCGTTTTCTAGATATTGGGTTAAGGGACATACTAAATTTTATATTGTTAACCTTTTTTCTATTAGAAAAAGTATACATAGTAGAATTTATAGCAAAAGATTCCTGGGTCACCACTGCCGCTGCATGTCCTGGCACTCACTGCCATCTTTGTCCTTATAAAGGGATGGAAAGTAACCCAGGGAAAAGAATCAAAAGAACTCGACCAAAGCACAAGCATCCGTGTCTCCACCTAAAAATAGCATCTCAAGAAGTCACTATCTGTGGCCTCACAAATCCAGCCCCGGGTTCTGCTCACAGGGGAAAGTGGAAAAGAAACAGAGTCCAGAAATAGACTCACATGTATACAGTCACCTGATTTACTACAGAGGCACCACTGTAATTCAGTGGGGAAAGGATGGGTGTCTTATTAAAGGACACTAGATGAAAAATAATGAACCTTGGCATATTATGTGCATGTTATGCACAAAATGTATTTGAAACAACAAAAAAAGTGAAACAGATTATAAAATTAAATGTAAAAGGTAAAACAATAAAACTTAGGGGAAAAAACGTAGAGAAGTATCTTATTTTCTCCGAAGGACACACACAAAAAAAAAACAAGCTCTGCAAAGGACAAAAAAAGCAATTAAAAGATTAAAATATTAGGTTTCATTGAAACTGAACTACTGTTTACCAAAAGACCCCATTAAGTAGAGTTGAAAGGCGAGTCACGGACTGGGAGAAGATGCGGGCCATACCTGCGCCCAACAAAGGCCCAGCACCTAGAGCACATGAAGGACTGCAAGTCAGGCAAGGGCAGGCAAAGGAGCCGACTGAGAGTGAGCAGAAGAATCGAGTGGGTTCTTCACAGAAGAGAGTAACCAAAGTGCCCATCATCGTTAATCATCAGGAAAACGCAAGTCAAAACCACGGTGAGGTGCCACTACACCCATCGGAATGGCTTAAATTCAAAACCTAACAATAGCAAATGTTGGAAGGGAAGTGAGACAGAACTCTCACACTCTGCAGGGGGAGGTCATTTGAAAACGGCAGCATCTTTTGAAACGCCGCGCACTCCTGCACTGACACAGTGTTTGCCCGAGGATAATGAGTGCCTGCGTTCACTGGAAGATGCATACAGTAACGGCCACAGATGAAACCTGGAAACAACGTGCATGTTTTCAACTAAAATGGATGAATAAATGGTGGCGTCTTCTCACAGTGGTATATAACACATTGCAACTCAAAGAACAGTTGGTACACACCGCGACATGAAGAAATAGCACAGACATAACAGTGAACTAAAAACGCAGACACAGAAGTTTAGACACTGGATGATTCCACTTATATGAAGTTCGAGAATGGGCAAACGAGCTGTGCTGGCAAGTTAATTTTGTATGAGGGGCCCGAGGGAGGCGTCTTGGGTGCTACAAGCGTATTTCCATCAGGGTGGGGCTAAGTGGGTGTGTCAGCCTGTACAGAGCCTCCTTTATAAAGCAACGAAAGAGAGAGGCCCGTTTAGCCAGACCAACACACTTCACAGATCCAGGCGGAAGAGACATCTGCCCTGCTTAGTGGGGGGAAAAAAAACCAAAATCAACTCAGTTCATTGCCCAAAGTAACGTCCAGATGAATGGAAGATAGAAACTGCAGACACTGTTGAAAAACAAGCACAGTGATGGGATTAAACGCTTGTCCCCACCCTGGGAGGGGGAGGACCTGATCTGACAGGGAGGAGCGACTACAAAGAAAAATGTGGAAAGGTAAACTTGTCCACGCTCATGGAAGAATATCTCCAGTGAATGGAATGACCAAAATAGAATGTGGCCAACCGCTTACAAAGAAGTATTACCCCCGCAATGATAAAGGCTTACTATTTAAAACGTAACCACTAATTGATGAAAATTGACTGGAACCGATACATGAATGGGTCCCATTACTGTAAAAGATGCTAAGAAAAATTTTAAGCAAATCGGAACCTGTTTTATTTTTTAAGTTTTGGAAAGAATGTATTAAAAGAGTTGAAACTAGACATGTCGGTTGCAGAGCCTGAATCACAGACTGTTTGCTGGTTGCCTTCATGGTTAATCCCACCTACCTCTTGGTGGGTTTTAATTTCTCCTCTGGAAGAAATTCAGCTTTCAAATTGTCCTATCAGAATGTTCAGTTTTATTTCTGTTGTGACCTAAGAGCTTTTGATAACCTGCACAGAGTCAAGCCCCTCACCTCCCGTTTTCTCCCCCCTCCCCTTCTACTCTATGTGTTTCTGAGTAACCTGGTCCACGAGCACTGTGATTACATCACATACGACTGCTGGTGGGAAATCTCAGAGGTCTGAGCCTGAATTTGGACAGCAAGAACCATACTGAGGTGTCTTAATAAACTCAATGGTGTTGTGCCATCTTGTCAGACTTGGAGTAGTCTGTGCAGTGCTAGGTGTTAGGTCAGAGCCCTTGAAGGGTTTTGGGAGACTTTGTAAGCATCAAATCCGCTTAAGTTCAAGTATAGGCACTTTGGAGCCTTCCTCCTGAGCTCCAGAAACGGGCATTCCCGGGTGTCAGGTGGGCGTTAAACGCATGGGGTGACAGATGCCAGGCTGCCTCTTTGCTTTCTGTCTTGGCAGATTTAGTCCCAGGCCTCTTGTTCCAGACTCAGCAGGTTTCCCTGAACTCACAGTCCACGCTGGCAAGCCACCTCCCTGAGGAGGAAAAGACCTGGAAAACAAAGCAGGTTTGCAGCTCCACCTCTTCGCGTCCGGCTCACAACGCCCATCGGCAGCGCCCATGGAGAGGGTTCTGGGGGAACCCGAGCCACCCTCCTGGTAAACACCAGGGGTGCCTGTGCTTGCTTCTCAGCGGCCGAAGGGGGCCCCGTGTGCAGGCTGACACCAGAGCATCCAAGGGACGTCTGTTTCCCACGTGTCCTGTATTGTGTAGGGACAACGTTTATTTTATTTATTTTTGGTTAGGGCTTTTTAAATTCTTATTGTTTATTGAAATGTAGTCGATTTACGGTGTTAGTTCCAGGTGTACAGCAAAGCGATTCACTGATACATACATACATTAGATACATTTTCAGTGTCTTCTCCATTATGGCTCATTATAAGAAGTGTATGAACAATTTTTAATTACTATATATTTAAGGCTGAAATCCTTAAAGCATTGCCTTCAATCAGGAAATCATGCCATAAATCAATGTTCCGTCATCAGCACCTTCAGGGCAGGGACAAATGTCACGGAAGCTGCTTACGCAGACACTTGAGCGCCGGGCTGGTTGCTTGGCAGGTGTGCCGACGCCCGGTGGACGGGCTCGGCAGGGATGTGGGGGAGCGCTACTGGGCCGACACGGCTCCCGGATGACCGCTGTCCATTTGAAATGTGGGCCCTTTTGTGGCTGTTGCATACTGACGGGCGTCTCTGTTCGTGGGAAGCGGTTGTTTATTATATGAGCAGTTATGTCAAAACGCTTGCAGCCAAGCCAGAGAACGAATTGCTAATTATGCAGAGATGCAAATGTATTGTCTGTAGCTGAGGGAAGCCAAATTATTAGCAGTCTCTCCAGGACCATCCTAAAACAGGTCAGAAAAACAGCCTCCTGACAGGCACGGCTGGTGGCATTTGGTTTGGTTTGGATGATTCTGTTCCGTGAGTGAATTCATGCAGAATAAAGAAACATGGGAACACGGCATCCGGTGAGCGCTGAGCCCGTGAGGCCCGGGGCACGCGCCCCATTCAAGTCCTGACTCCGCCGATTACGATGACCTTGACGCTGGACCCGTGGCCTTCTCCCTGATTCAGTCTTTCCGTCTACACGATGGAAATGGGGAGGGTCACGGCGTTAACAGCTCAAAGGTGGTTGTCAGGATGTAAGTTGCTTCCATACGGAAAGTGCTTCAGACGAAACTGGTACGGTCTCCAAGCCGCCAAGGTCGAAGTGAGCTTTGTCATCGTGCGGCCCCCGTCCTCCTCCATGCGAGCTTGGCGTTCGTAGGTAGCACGTCTTTATCTCTCCTAAGGTGAAGGTGCCACCCACCAAATCCATACGTATTAACAATAGAAGGAACAAATTACGATATAGTTCAGTAAAATGACAGTCCTCTTAGTGATTTAACAGTAATTTTTACAGGTGAATATCGATTATTTCAAGAGTATAATCTATTAGAAATCGTGACTCAGAACCAGTGGGAAAGAACGTTAACTACTCAGTTTCGTTTCATCAAACTTCATATTGGCAACAGTTTGTATTAAACATGATCTAAACAGTAGCTGTATATTCATTAAAATGATGTACTTTATGACTCTAAAGATGTTCTAAAACATAAGTTACAAGCCAGTATTTCTCAAGTCAGTGTTCAGAGCCATATTCTGATGGTTCCGTTAAAGAATTCTTCTAATTTAGAGATGACATTTAAACCATTTTACCAGTAATAATGACTAAACCTCTAGTTTACAGGGCTAAATCACAGCTGAGAGACATTTTTACATCAGATTACATTTAGTGCTTCTAAGACTTTTAAAAAAATTCTAATTTCTTCTAAAAGCCTGAAGATCAATTTACAAAAAGGCCTTAAGTACACTTTCCGAAGTACGTAAGCCCAGAAGTACAACAAAGGCCTCAATACCGATGGCTGACAGCGTCAGAAAAAAACCAAAACTAACATGTTAGCAACTAAAGTGTCCTGTGACTGAGAGACGCCCTCAGCGAAGGGGGTTCCGACAGCCCCCAGCAGCGCCAGGTGGTCCAGACCCCTGCAGTGGTGCAGTAAGGAAGGAGACAAGTGAGAAGGCCCTCGATGTTGAGTGAGGCACTTAGGAAACCCATGTTATTTCTGACCATCTGCTCCCCTAAAACATGCCTGGACGTGTTTCCTGGTGGCAGAAGGTGAGACCAGGCAAAGTCTCACAATTGTGCAGGATGGTCCCACTGAAAACAACAATCATAATCTTGCTAAAGTGAGTGTGGTGTTTCAGCGATTGGAAACCAAGTTCATGAGGCTGTTTCCTCTCTTCGGCTTGACAGCTGTGAGTACTGGTTATAAGGGTGGCCATTGCTTTAATAATTAGGGCATCAAAAGAGCATGTGAAACTAACCTCATTTTCTTGAACCTGGCTAATATTTACATGCAGAGAGCAGCAAGCCTCTTTATGATGCATCTAAGCTCAGATCTCTTTGAGCTGAGGAATAATAGATGAAAAAAAATCTATTATAAATATGTAATTTTTTCAACCATCCAGATTTTATTCATACAATAGACATTGATGGAGTCTTCCTGCAATTACTGACTTAAAATCTATTCTCTTAATTACGAAGCAATTTCTGAGGAAAATCAAAATTTAATAGATGATTTCTTTGAATGGCGTATGATTTTTCTCCAATGTGATTTGGATACAAACGTGAATTCAAACGTTTGCCTTTGCTCCGGTATTCTACAATTCAGACCTCTTAGAAATCATCAACAGAGTTGTATAAAATCACAAAGGATCGGAGACCATAAAGGCCACCATCACCACAAGCCTCAACAATGCTTGTCTGTCACGTATATGGATTTCCTAGGGGTACCCAACTGATGTTTGAATTACTCCAGAGATGGAGAAACTCACTATCCACCCAGCACAGTTCATTTCATCTTTGTATAATCTCTGATTCCTTTTTTTGTTTTGTTTTGGTTTTGTTTGTTTTGGCAGGGAGGAGGTAATTAGATTTATTTATTTATGTTTAGAGGAGGTACTGGGGATTGAACCCAGGACCTTGTGCATGCTAAGCTTGCACTCTACCACTGAGCTATATGTTCCCCCGCTCCCTATAACCTCTGATTCTTAAAATATTCCATCACTGCAACTCACTGGTCTTCTTAAAGGCATATAGAACAATTCTGATCCATCTTCCGTAATGAAAACTTTCAAATTTAGACAATTTGGACCCTGCCTTCCTAGCAAATCAGGCTGGCCCTCTTCTCTCATCCTTGCTGACTGTCCCCTACTCCTTCCCACCCAGGTCTCTGCCCGGCCACCTCCCTGAACTATCTCCCACCTCTCTGTCCTCAGGCTTCTGGTGGGATTTGGCCAATGGGGGCGCCACACAGAGGTCGTGGGAGGGAGAGGAGCACCGGGGTACCTGACCTGACTGAGGTTGCTGCCAGGCTGCCTTAGCGCTCAGCCCTTCCTGTCCCCTGTGCTCCCCGGGGGTGGGGGTGCTGGCACCGACCCTGTTCGTAGCACACTTGTAGTTTCCTATCGCTCTGTCCATATCTTTGTAAAAAGTCCAGTTATTGAACTCTCTTCAAATTCTCCAAGTTGGCGGGGGACCTGAGGACCCAGGTGCTGCTGCTGGGACCCAGGCTGACCCTGAACCACCAAGGTTCTTAGGCCAGGAGGTCAGGTCGTGGCCCCACCCAGAGCTTCGGGCTCAGCAGGTCCTAGGAGTCGGGGGGGGGGGGCGGGGGTGTCGTTCCTACCACCTTCCCAGATGTGCTTCCGAGCCCCTGCTCAGGTGTCTGCATCTTCAGAGAGAGGGCAGTCCTGGTGCCTTTTTAAAGGAAGGCAATTGATACATAGACACAGAACTGAACAGAATGAGAAACAGAATGCCTGCTCCATAAATCTAGAGAAAGGAGGGGGCAGGTCAGAGTTGAAAAAGTGTAAATCTTTACTGTAAGCTGCTGTCTGAGCAGGTCGGAGGAACGGACACCTCAAACGAAAACGTGGTGTCTGAGCAGATGGGAGGAACACACATCTCGAATGAACACAGGGCTCTCCACGCTGAGTTTCCGGGCAGCAGCGGCAGGTGCAGGAGCACCTGTTCGATGCCGTAGAAGGGGGCAAAGCTATTTAGCAGGAATACGGCTACCAGGGCAGAAGCATTGCTTTAATCACTGCATGAATTTGTCATCTTCCCAGAGAGAACCGCGGGTGAGAGGGAGAGCGCAGAGGACCGTCTTCTCAGGTGAGATGCCCGTGGTGTGACCTTGGGACTTCCCTGTGAACGAGGCGCACTCAGAGGATGGCGTCAACGGTGGGGGAAACGCAGCTCGGCTCCCACACGGGCCCCGAGCACAGGGCCCGCCTGCAGGCGCCCCAGAGCGATGCCGAGCAGCTGGGAGGGAGAAGACCGGCCGTAAAACAGACAGTCACTAATTCCCTCATAAAACTGTCAGAAACCCCCTGCGGGCAGTTGGGTTTAAGTAATCATATTAATCGCCCTCAAGAGACTTACAAGGAGACTAGCAGATAAATAAGGGAGCTTTTTTCCTTAAAGGGTTTGGATTGGTTTTATATTTAAAAAAGATGGAAGATGGAAATTTAAACAAACTTTATAGGAGGCTTAAGCAGCCCAGCCGTGCTGAAGGGCTGGAGGTTCTCCCTGTGACCACATTCTCAGCCCAGCCATTGACCTCACCCAGAAAATATTCATTAACTTAGCTTGTGGCATGTCGTCCATTCATAAGAAATAAGCCATGGGGATGGCTTATTGGAAGCAATAGATAATATTTCTATCTATATACCTCAAATTATACTTTTCAATTTTTTAAATAAATGAGCAATCTCTTTTTTTAATAGATAAAATAGAGCTAGAAACAGCAAGTAAACTGAGTCAGTAAGTCTGAGGCAGAAAAAGCCACTTCCCCCTTAATTCTCACGGTTTTTAGGCATTTTAACAATCTGAGTGGACGGTGATACTTTCTTCAGAGGGCTCAAGTGATGAGAGTGAGTTCCCTTCGGTGCTAAGGATGACAACCAATTAATTTGTTTGTGGCTCATAATGACAGGGGATACACGTGAGCTATTGCAGTGGGAACCAAAACCGCGCCCTGCATCCTGACGGAAGCTGAGCCCCAGGGCTTGTTGGTCATTCGCCCAAATTCACACGCCAGGGAGTGGAGAAGCTGCTTCTAAACCTTTGCTGTTTTCTCTTTTCTTTTCTTTTTTTTTAAACCAAAACTTCAATTCGACTCTCGTCCCTGACTTACTGCTTCAGGTCCTCCTTTAGGACTGAAGTCAAAGTTACACGAGCATCCATACAACTGCTATCGAGTCTACTTAAACCCATGGATTTCTAACAACGTCAGAAACTCTGGGCGTTTTGTCACCTTTCCTACGATGGTTCCTGATACCGCAAGTCTCAGGACGCCCAGAGCCTTCGGATGGCCAGGAAGCAACCTGAGTGTCCCCTTGTGCAAGAGCGGAGAAAGGCAGTGCGGGGGGTGTGTGCACACGCGCGCGCACACACACACACACACACACACACACACAATGGAAAATTATTCCGCTATGAGAAAGAGGCAAATTCTGCCACTTGTGACAACAGTGGATGGACTTCGAGGGCATTTTGCCAAATGAAATTAGTAAGACAGAGAAAGACAAACATTGCATGGTGTCACTTGTTGTGGAGTCTAAAACGCTGACCTCAGAGAAGTAGAGAATAGACTGGAGATCGCCAGAGTGGGTGAGGGCAATGGGAGACACTGGTCAGAAGAGACGAACTTCCAGTTACAAGATGGGTAGATCTGGGGGTCTGATGCAGAGCACGGAGACTCTAGCTGACAACACTGCATTCTACACTTGAAAGCGGCTGAGCGAGTAGATACTAAATGTTCTCACTAGGTGTTGTTTTATACTTTTGTAATACAGGTTGCTTGTTCCATTTGGTGTACCATCCTGGGATCCCACAACCTTCTAAATAATTATTTAAAATCCTGTATGCACTACCTTAAAAATCCCGTGTTTCACCCATTCAGTCCTCCCTGCTTTTCCTGGAACCATTGGCATCCCATGATTTCTCTGTCACTGTGGTTTTCCAGAATGTCCTGTATTTGGGGTCACATAGGTTGCAGTCTTTCATACTGGCTTCTTTCACTTAGCAATATGCATTCGAGCATCATCATGTCTTTGGCGGGCTTGATAGATCATGTCTTTTTTGTTGTTGAATAATATTCCACTGGGTGGAGGTGTCTGGGAAGGGCTGAGACTGGGATGTCCGGTTGAGAAGGCTCCCACAACTCCAACCGTTCAGACAGCGGTAACTCAGGGCAGCGGCAGACAGAGCTGAGAGAGATGGGGAGGGCTTTGGAGGCTGGCAGAAAGCACAACACGGAAATGGGAAATGAAATCAGGGATTTTTTGGGTGTGTATGGAAGTACAGTCAGTTATAATGTATCAATTTCTGGTGTACAGTATGTTTCAGTCATACATATACATACATATGTTTGTTTTCAGATTCTTTTTCATTACAGGCTACTACAAGATATTGAATATAGTTCCCTGTGCTATACAGAAGAAATTTGTTTTTTAAAATCTGTTTTATATATAATAGTGAAATCAGGCACTTCTGACAATTTACTGCCTTTCTGTTAAAATAATCTGTCCAGAAATTAAGTCACCACTGCCACCTGCTGGTGAATAAGCGGCCCATTCTAAGGTTGTCCGGCACTGAAGGAGTGACGTTTTATAATACACCAGTGAGGACGTTGTCGATTTCTCTCTCCCTCATTGACTCATCCCAGCCCAGCAAAGTTACCGAGTTCTGTTCAGAGGACTGATGCGGGTGGTGGGGAAGAAATGCCCTGTTTCTAGGCTGGAAAAGTTTAAGATATGTGTTAAGGGAGAAAATAAGCAAAATGGTTACCTGCTAATCTGTTTAAGTGCCATGTGAGGTCCCAGACTGGGACTTTTTTTTTTAATGCCTTTATTGTGGTTTGGTCCCTGTATAGTAAACCACACGTATTACAGGTGTACAATGTGATGAATTTTGACAGATGCACACATCCATGAAACCACCACCACAATCAAGATAGCTAACATTTCCAGTTTCTCCCCAGCTTATCCCTTCCCACCCCCTTACCCTCTGGTAACTATGTTTGTTCTCTATGTCTGTGAGTCTGTTTCTGTTTTGTAGAAAAGTTCATTTGTGTCCTTTTTTTTTTTAAGATTCCACATATAAGTGATATCATATGATATTTTTCTTTCTCTTTCTGGCTTACTTCATTTGAACAATCTCCAGTCCATCCATGTTGCTGCAAATGGCATTACTTTTCTTTTTTATGACTGAGTATTATTCTATTGTATAAATATACCACATCTTCTTTATCCAGTCAGCTGTTGATGGACGTTTGGGTTGTTTCCATGTCTTGGCTATTGTAAATAATGCTGCTGTGAACATAGGGGTGCAGGTGTCTTTTCGAATTATATTTTCCTCCAGATATAAGCCCAGGAGTGGGATTGCTGGATCATATGGTAAGTCTATTTTCAGTTTTTTAAGGAACCTCCATACTGTCCTCCAAAGTGGCTGCACCAGTTTGCATTCCCACTAACAGTGCGGGAGGGCTCCCTTTCCTCCACACCCTCTCCAGCATTTATCGTTTGTGGACTTTTTAATGACGGCCATTCTTACTGGTGTGAGGGGATACCTCACTGTAGTTTTGATTTGCATTCCTCTAACAATTAGTGATGTTGAACATCTTTTCATGTGCTTATTGGCCATCTGGATGTCTTCTTTGGAGAAATATCTATTTAGGTTTTCTGCCCATTTTTTACTGGATTGCTTGTTTTTTTTTTTTTTTTTTTTAATATATAAAGCTGTGTGAGCTGTTTGTATATTTTGGAAATGAGTCCCTTGTCTGTCACATCATTTGCAAATATTTTCTCCCATTCTGTAGGTTGTCTTTTTGTTTTGTTGATAGTATCCTTAGCTGTGCAAAAGCTTTTAAATTTAATTAGATCCCATTTGTTTATTTTTGCTTTTATTTCCATTACTCCAAGAGCTGGTTCAAAAAACATATTGCTACGATATATGTCCAAGGGTGTTCTGCGTATGTTTTCCTCTAGGAGTTTTATAGTATCTGGTCTTACATTTAGGTCTTTAATCCATTTTGAGTTTATTTTTGCTGTGCTGTTAGAGAATGTTCCGATTTCAGTCTTTTACAGGCAGCCGCCCAGTCTTCCCAGCACCACTTGCTGAAGAGACTGTCTTTTCTCCTTTGTATATTCTTGCCTCCTTTGTCATAAATTAATTGACCATAAGTACATGGATTTAATTCTGGACTCGATCTGTGTGTCTATTTTTGCCCAGTACCATACTGTTTTGATTACTGTAGCTTTGTAGTATAGCCTGAAGTCAGGGAGCATGACCCAGAAGGAGAACTTGATGGGACTAATCTAGCTTGCCGCTAGGTGAAAGGGTGATGGCAGGTGGCCCATCTGAAAAGGACACACACAGAAGGAAGCTTTAGATGTGGTCTGAAAGGGGGTTCCTCAGGTCCAATGTACCCAAGAGAGCTTTCCGCTTCAGGCTCCTGTGGCATTACTAACCAACAGATCTGAGAGTTAGTTGTCCCATGCTTTCAGCCAGCTGTCCTTTTCCAAGATGTATGCGAGATGCTTTGAGGGGCAGAAGCACAGCTCCCTTCTTTAAAGCAGACGCCACTTGCAGGCAAAAGCCCATTGTGGCCACCTCCTTAAAGGTAGAAGATCTGGGTTCATCCAAAGAAATGAAACATTATTCATATCACTAGCGGGGACTAAAATGGTTTGTGCTAAACTGGAGACTTAAGTGGCATCTGGTCTCTGGCAGTCCCAGAATTTCTACCTTTGTTTTTACTTTAAAGGAGACTAAAATGAAGTCTAACCTAGACATGGCAGTCACCTAAAGTGGGGGGTGGGTGGGGGGGTTATTGTTCTGTTTTACAGAGAGGAGGTGGAGGCTCTGAGAGAGCTAGATACCCCCCGGGCACACAGCTATGCCGTGGTAGAGCTGGGGTTTGAATCTGGGTAGACTGATTTAGGACCTGCCACCTCAGACTGTTTCCTGTGCTCTATTTTCTTGAGTTAACAGCAGCTACTCGATAAAGCATTAGTAAATGGCTGGTACCACGAACTATGATTAATTTTTGTTATTTTAAACACAGTCTAACACATACTATCTTGTTTCTCCTTCAAGATCAGAGTGGTGTCTTATAATTCATTTTGCTCTGTATAACAGTTTACATGTAAAAGTTTATGAAATACTTTCAAATTCCAGTCTTTTACATTTTTGACTTATGCCCAATCACTTGGATGGTTTATGGGCACTCAGCACATGACACAAATGTTTTAAAAGTTTGTAATGATTCAAACATTGACCTAAGAACATCACAATGTGTTTCTTTATGTTTGTAGCTGAGTATCTCAGTTCAAGAGTATGAACAGAATGCACTGTGGTGCACTTGCTAGAGAATTATAAATGGTATCGTTTTTCCTCCCATTTCATTTAAATATGTCACTTAGCTGATTCAGAATCATAAATGTGACATAAAGTTAGCTCAGACTTAACGTGTGTGAGAGGAAGTACAC
Organism: Camelus ferus; assembly: GCF_009834535.1. Lineage (NCBI taxonomy): Eukaryota > Metazoa > Chordata > Mammalia > Artiodactyla > Camelidae > Camelus > Camelus ferus. The sequence continues at coordinate 26,458,335 of NC_045724.1, forward strand.
AAATTAAGCTTCTTCTCATTCAGACATAATTTAGTACTATCTTTAAAGACCACCATGTGTTCAGACAGCACTGCCCGTGTGTTTGCAGGTACCCGGAGCAGGGTGGACTCAGCAAGCGTAAGGCATCAAGGAGAAGACGTAGTGCAAAGACACCATGTAACTCTCTTCTTGCCTTGATTAAAAAGGACGTGTGGACGAGGAGTCTTGCACACAGAGAAAGCAACTTTCCAGTCTCCCTAGATGTAAACATCTTTTCTCTATTTAGATGCTACACTGTATTGCAAATTGCTTTTCCCCCAAGATTATAAGAAATATGGAATATTTACTACTCAGCACACTGAACAAAAAATTACCTCTGTTCAGCCTGTGATTTTAAAAGAGATCAGCTGTCCCATTTATCATAGGCTGTGGATTCTTTGCCTCATTTTCCTGACATGCAGTGTGGAGATAAGGGTTTTGTGTTTCCATTGTTTTACCAGAGAGACTTTAACTGTCCGTGATGTAACTCATTAACTCCAAAGCTTGTTAGTTGTCAGATTTTCTGAAATGTGTTCATGGAAATTGCATGTGGTCATAAAACCAGTTTGTTATAGGAACTGCCCAGTGGAAACTCTGTGAGCTAGTAGTTTAAAAAGCCAAAATTAAAGACATCTTTAACAACTAATTTAAAGGAAGGGGTTTAGTAAAGTTAACATTAAAATAGAAACAACCGCATGAACTTATGACCTTTAAAACTTAGATCTCTGATACCCAGCTGAAGTGTCAGCCACCTGCCGCGTTGTGCCTGGTAGAGCAAGACGTCTCATCTCCGCTAGAGCCTTGGGGAGAGTACTTGACTCCGGGTCTCTCCTTACTGGGAGGGGACTAGGGAACTCGGGACGCACGGGGGCACCCTTGTTGGTGCTGGGGAGCAGGGGTGCTTGATGCTGTTAGGTGTTCCTGGAGTGTCCCGGGGAAAGGAGACGGCTTGCAGACTTTAGCTGACCAAGTTGCGTTGTTCAGGCATCAAAATAAGTAATTTTGTGAAAACTTTTGTGAATTCTTCATGTTACTCAAAGGCGTAGGTATAAGCATATATTCTTCTGTCGTGTTTCCAGAACATGTTCCGTGTTACTCAAAATTCGAACTATTTGTGTATTGAATGAAGTTTAGGTCCAATCAGAGAGTAAAACATTGTGTAACAATCTTGCAGCCTGGAGTTATGTGTGTGTGCAAAATTACATTCATATGGGCAGAAAAAAGCTGTGAAAGAAATTATTTTAGGAGCTGTGTAAGAGGTCGTAGTTAAAAAGAAAAAAAAAAGGTCAGGATGAAATGTTAATACACCTAGTTTCAGAGAAAAATGAGCTTGAAAGTTTTGATTCCCATAGAAAGGGGATTGGTTCCCTAAACTCCACGACTCGCTCTGCCTTGGAAGTTCTCCCAGGTTTTTGTCTCCAGTCATGACCTGGGACTGCTTTTCTGGGTTGTGTCTGACAAGGTCTCTTTGTCGGGCAGTTTAACACTGGATGACGCCCAGCGTGATTTTTTCCTTCCTCCTTCCTTCTGCCTGTTCGGCACTTTGCAACTGAGAGATAATTAGTCCTCAATATACTTAATATAAAGCAATAAAGAGGGCTCACGGAATGACTGAAGTCGCAGTAATTTACAGGGCATCATTTGATTAGAGATACTCGTTTTAATTTTAATAAGAACAAGTGGGCTTAATCTCATTTTCGATCGTTGGCATCGACAGAAAGCTCGGAGGGGAGTTATCTCAAGGAAAAGAGCCCCGCTGGGCTGCAGCCTTGGGCCGCGGTTAGGTGGGGGCTGGAGCCTGCGGGAGGCGGGGACCGGGGTCTGCGGCGGGCGCTGGGGGCAGCGGTGCCCCCATCCCGGGAGGGGGCGGGGCGCGGGGCGGGGCGCGGGCTCCGGGTGGCGTGGACCCGCACCTTCCCGCCTGCAAGCCGGGGCTCCGCCGCCGCGCGCCGCTCCCACACTGCACCCCTCGGTCCAGACCGAGGAGTTGCCGGTTCTCTCGACCCTTCGTGGGGTGGGTGGGCGGCAGACAGAGCCGGCCCGGAGTGGGAAGCCGGACACCCACAGGGTCGAGTCTCGGGACCGTCTGGGAGGCCGCGTGAACTGTGAGCATCCGCGCCCTGGGACTCGCCCAGGCCTCCGGGGCAGCCCCGCGTCCCCGCCTGTGTCCTTGCCCCACGTCCCGGCCCGGCGTCCCTCCCCGAGGCGCGCAGTGTCGCCTGCCCTCCGCCCTCGGGGCGCGGACCCTCCGCTGGGACCCTCCTGACCCACGGCCGCTCCCGGCGCGCCCATGCGATTGGCGAAGCTGTTCCTGCTGGCTCTCGTTCTGTGCCCGCACCGCACCCAGGGGAGGCCCGTGGGCCGCAGGGGCGCGCGCGTCGCGGGCGAGGAGCCGAAGGCCTGGCTGTCCCTCCCCGTGGCCTCCCGGAGCGCAGGTAGGCGGCCCGGCGCCCGCGCCCCTTTGCGCCGAGCCTGGGCCGGGGAGGACTCGTGCGGCCGGGAGGGGCGATCGCTCGGGCAGCCTGGCTCGTGCGCCGTGAGCGGGCGGGCGCTGCCGACAGCCGGCGCTCAGCGCAAGTGGTCAGTTTATTCATGTCTCGCGGCTGAGACCTCAGTAACAAGGAACCCGTCCCGCAGAGGACCAGCTTGACGCGCCCCTTCCCGGTGTGGAGCCTTGTAAGTGGCTGGCACAGAGCCGGAGGACCTAAGATTCAATCCCAGGGGCCGAGGCGCAGGGGACAGGTTAGCACCTGCCAGCGCCACGTTCCGGGTCTTCCCGAGTTTGGGGAGTTAAGTAGAATCACTGGCGTCAGGCGCCGGAACGCTCCTTTCCGCACCCCTGGAGCTGGCGCAGGGGATGGTTGGGGGGCTACTGGGTTGGTTAGCTCCGAAGGCCCACAACGCTGCCCGCGGCTGGCAGATCAGCTCTGGGCGCTCAGGTTCCTGGCTACTTAGATGCCCAAGGAGTCATGGGGTGGGTGAAGAGGGAGAAAAAGTAGCCACTACTGGAGCGTGTGGGGTGTGCAGAGATACCCCAAGGTGGAGAACCGGGCGGTGAATGAGGAGGAAACGGGAGAAGGCCGGGGCAGCCAGCTCAGAGGAAGGGCAGGGGCGCAGGGCTCCCAGGGCAAGAAGGGTGGGAGGAAGCAGGGAAGGAGGAGAGAAGTTGCTCAGAAAGGCGCCGTTTGGAGCCTGTGCGAAAGTAGAGCGAGGTGGAGGTACCCGCCTAGGCCGGGAGCGGAGGCGCCCCTCCGGGGGCCACCCCGCCTGTACCCCGCTAGCCGAGAGGTCTTAGCCCGGGGCAGCCTGGCCTCCTTTCACCCCTCTTCTGCCTCATCTTATTTATGATATAAATATACACACATGCGCACTCCACACGCTTTCATCCGGGACCCATTACATGACAGTCACCACGCGGAGGCGCAGGCACCCGGGGAGCAGGCAGCCAGGTGTCTGCGCTCTGAGGGCGCATTCTGGGCACGGAGCGGGGGAGACTGGCCCACAGGCAGACCTAAGGGGGGGGGGAGGGGCGGCGGGAAGGCAGGTGGTGGGGACCGTCCTGGAAGCTGAGGTGGGCGGCTGAGCTCCAGGACCTGGCGTCCGGGGCCGGGCCGAGCTTCCCGGGGTGACCGGGGAGAGAAGGGCTTTCAGGGCGGAGCTGGGTGGGGACGGTGACCACTGGCAGGGATGCGGTGACGCTGTCACATCCTTCACGCCCCTGGACTTGACAAGTTAAATTTTGGTTCAGTTGTATTTCCGTTTGTGACCTTTATCTATCCAATCTTCTTATCCCACTTACATTCCAGTTTTAGCACAAATCTTTCCTGTGAGTGCTTATTCTATTTTAGCGTCCAATAAAATGTTTTAAATTATTTTGGTAAAGCTTTTAACGTTTGATAATCAGGAAGTAAATAAACATTTCAGTAAGGCTCAGGGTAAGGTGTTTTGAAATAAGTTTGTCAACTATACCTCCATAAAGCTGAAATTTAAAAAAGTGAAAGGAGCATATCGGAAAATCCTTGCGATGTAAAGAATTCCTTTGCCTCATCTAGGAAACAACGTATTTAGAAAGAGTTAATTTAAAATTGTTGTGGAAGATTACAAGGAGGAACACAACCTTTCTTGAAACCATTTTGCGCTGCTGCCAGACGGTATAAAACAAGTACTAAGATTGGTGGGTACAGCTTGGGGTGGAGCGCGTGCGTAGCACGCACGAGGTCCTGGGTTCAGTCCCCAGCACCGCCGTTAAAAAAAAGCTATTACAGGGGCATCTAAGCCCTAAATATAGACTCATTTTCAATCAACCAGTTGCTTAGTGAAAAGTCAATACAGATTTAAGTTAAAAAAATGTTAAAGTCAGTAAAAAGAGTGCACACTGACAGGTCCCTCTGCCCTCCCACCCCCGAGTCCCACTCCCTGTTGCCTCTCTGCAGGCAGTCGTCACTTTAGCTTGTTTTAATACAAATGGGGTGCCACGGAGGAGGCACTGGCAAACTTTTTCTGTCTGAAACATTTTCAGAGTATTTTGGGCTTGATCGGTGGTATGAATTCTGCAACAATGACTCACCTCTGCAACGGTAGCACACGAGCGGGGGTGGACCGCACATGAACCATGAGCGTGGCTGTGTTCCAATAAAACTTTGCTTACAGAAACAGGCGTCAGGCTGGATGACTTCTGAGGGTAGTTTGCTGACCCCTCTGCGGGCCAGCATGTCCAATGGACACAGCAACTTCTCTAAACCTGTAGCTTGTCTCCAAATCAATTCTTGCCCCTACACACCAGGCATAGTGATCTTTAAAAATGAGACTTGGCTGTGTCCTCCCCTTGCCCAAAACTCCCAGACTTCTCCTCACCCTAGAATCAAGGACAAAGTTTGGCAAGGATGGGGAGTGTCCCCACCGCACCTGTCTCCCCCCTTCCAAATCCCTGGGCACGTCGCAGCCCTCCCCTTCAAAGCTAGCTCTTCTTTCTCTTTTTTTCTTCTTCTTGTTTTTTTTCTCCTACCACATTTTGTGAGGAATCTTGTCTTTTGAAGTAAGAGACATTCTGCCGAAGTCCAGCAGGTGCTCTGAGAGAATGCGTGGGTCTGTAGGTGTCTCTCTTGGTGTGTTCGTGGGGGGAGGGAACTGAGCGCCATCCTCCTCTGCCATCTTGGCACCCTCCCCCCCACTGCTTCGTTCTTTGCTCTGGGGTCTTCCCATCTCTTCTTACCTAGAGAGCTCTTGCTTTTCAGTGCAGGTGTCACCTTAACAGTCACTTCTCTCGGTTAAATTGGTCTGCTCTGCGTCGCTCTGTTTCTATAGAATGCTGGCACTTTGAGATGAAAACTCAAGTGTATTAAAAGCCTGGTTTTCTTGGTGGCCTCCGTCAGGCCCAAGTGAGGCGTTGTTTCTGTTTCACAGATAAAAACCCTTTCGGTTTTCAGTTCCTTGAACACGGGCCAGGCGCCCCATCTGCCAAGCTCGGTCGTACACGCTGAGTGATAACAGATGAGCAGGACATTGTCCCTTTTCTCAAGAAGCCAGCAGCTCACCCTCATGCTAGTCAGGATGTGACCGCTGTAATAGAAGTGGCTGTCCGGGCCGGAGAGCCGCGGACCCGGGGAGGGCGTTCACACCCTCACCCGCCGCCGGGGCGCCACGGGCTGCAGGAATTGCCGGGTGTTCCTCCTGCCTTGTCTCAAGTGTGGTCACGGGAGTCCGGGTGGTGATTCAGACTGACCGGCGGCCCCCGTTGTGCTTGTGTGATGTTGGACGTGCCCGGGGTCAGTCTACAATAAGGACGGTGTGAGTTTCGATGTGTAACTGCCATCACACAACATGGAGGTTCATGACTTTATTACCAGGTTTCAGTTTTCTTTTTTTCTGGAGGAGTCGCACATGCTCCCATTGTTTTCTTTTATAAATTGTGTTTTCTGTATGCTGCATTTCCAGTGAGCGCACAGGGACGCCTGAGAGCTATCTGAATCTTTTATTTCCTTTTAAGTGCAAAGCCCTGTAAGTGGGAACGCATCATGACCCGAAGGACTTCAGTTTCCTTGCTCTGGCTGCTCCGGGGAGAGCGGGTTACAGGAAAGAGACCGGCTAGGAGGTCGCTGCCCGAGTGCGGTCCCAAAGCCCGACGGCTCGGACAGCCTTGCGTTAGTGAGAGGGACAGAAGTGCGTGGGTCTCAGATAGTTTTTGGAAGTGGAAGATACAAAATTAAGTACTAGCCATGCTCTTCTGAGACGTCTCTGGGGTACCCTGAAGACAGCAAGTGAGCAGTTACCTCTGTGGGAGATCTGGAGCCTCGGGGGGTGGGCAGGGCTGGAGATGCAGAGTCAGAATCAGCTGCATAAACAGCCACGACTTACGTGTTTAGTGCTTGTCATTACAGTCTATTTTTAAGAATATTAGAATTTTGTATTGAGGTCAGATTGACACATAACATGACATTGGCTTCAGAAGTATATAGCAGAATGATTCACTGTTTATATACATTGCAAACTGATCTTCACAATAAGTCTAGTTATTCTGTTCCCACCTGCCACCACACAGAGTTACCTTTTTGGATTTACCCTCTTGGCAACCTTCATGTATGCTCTGCAGTGTCACTGACCGTATTCCCTGAGCTGTACGTCACATCCCCCTGACTGACTTATTTTAGAACTGAAAACTGGTACCCCTTGACCTTCCTCGCCCATTTCACCTACTCCCTAACCCTCCTCCCCTCTGGCAACCACCATTCTGTTCTCTGTATCATAACTAAGCTCATAAGCTTAGTTGTGCTTGTCCATTCGTCTTGTTTTTCAGATTCCATATATATGTGAAATCATACGGTATTTGTCTTTCCCTGTCTGGCTTACTTCACTTAACATGATTCCCTCTATGGTCCATCCATGTTGTCCAAGTGGCAAGATTTCATTCTTTTTTAAGGACCGAGTAATATTCCATTGTAGACATATACCACATCCATTGATCCATCGATGAGCAATGAACAGACCCCTAGGTTGTTTTGTTAATAATGCTGCAGTGAGCATGGGGGTGCAGGTACCCTTTTGAATTAGTGTCTTGTAAGGATATTTTTAATGAAGGAAATGCATGCAGGAAATTCTAAAGTTCTTCTTTTCTTTACAGAAATATTCCCAAGAGATTTGAACTTAAAAGACAAATTCATAAAGCATTTCACAGGTAAGCATAAACTTTATCAGTGATTCAATTAAATAAAAAGATTGTGTGCAAATTACTCCATGTGGCATTGGGGATATGAAGGTGAGGGGATGGAGAGGCTCACAGTCCAGTCAGGGAGGTGGACACGTGCTGTTGCCTTGTATCCATTGTGGCTTAAACCAGCTCTTGAGAAGTGGTAGAAGCGTAAGCAGAGTTTAAGGGGTGCGCCAGAAGTGAACAGTTTTGCCAAGAAAGGCTGTAGTGGACACAATACATGAGTTGGGCTGTAAGAGGTGATACGTGGTTTTCCCAGATGAGAGCAGCATCCTGGTGAGAAGGAAGCCTTTGAGCACATGGTGTGGTTTGGGGCAGGACAGTGGATGGTGTGGCTGTGCCGTGCAGCCAGTTGAGGGAAGGGTGTGTGTGGCCACTGGGCAGAGGATGGCTGCAAAGTGGGTGAGGTCATGTTGTGACCAGCCCTCCGGGCTACACTAAGGAATGCAGACTGTGCTCCCCAGCCAGTGGCGCAATGGAAGGGCTTTGAGCAGGACGGAGCCGACTTCCAGATGCCACCCCTTAAGCACAGGTGGCTCACTCTCCCACGATGCTCTTTTGTTCTTCTCATCAACTTTGTGAATCGTCACAGTTGTCCTGTGCCCTACGCTCTAGTGAAGCACTAAATTATTCTGAACTGGGCACCCCCACTTTTAGTCTGTGCCTAACCATCCCACCACCTTTCACTGTTTGACACATGAGGCTGATAAGCTGGGAAAGATGCCGTTTGCCCACTTGACCAAAGCCAAGGGCCATCTTGTTGATTAACCTCAGAAGGACGGGGTGGAGACCCCTCTGAGTCACGGGTAAGTGGAAGGAATTTCCGTTGTTTTTTTTAATTTATTTTTTCCCCCGTGAGTTCTTTTTTTTTTTTTCTTTTAAATTGGAGTGTAGTCAGATTACAATGTTGTGTCAGTTTCTCATGCACAGCATCAAGTTTCAAGCAGTTTCCCGATGTTGAGCGTTTCCAGCCCTCTGTTAGTGGCTGTGGGCTCTCCTTCAAAAAGCAGGTTCCAGATATAAGGATGCATTTGGTGGGGACTGTCTGGATTTGTGGGGTTAGGTGAGGGAAGTCTACTTTACAATGGTCCTTGGCATGAATAATACACAAATCACTATAAGTAGAAAATGGAATAAATGTCTCTGCATATAAACATTACTTCCTATTAAATAAAACACTGAAGAACAGAAAGTAGAAACCAAGGGTATTTATTTTTTATTCTCACATCCACTTGATTTGCTCTCTACAGTTTTTTTTTTTCCTGTCTAGAGCTCTTCCCTCTAAATTTTCTGAAGAGTTCTTCTGAAGTCAAGATTCCATTATGCGAGCTGTTGAAAATGTGGAATGAATTCAGACTATTTTTCACAGATGACACGTCACAGCCTCCCTGAGTCTGGGTGAGGAGGTGTGGTCGCAGGAAAGTTCTTTTTAGGGCCTGGAAGGATGTAAACCTGGTTTATCCTCTCCGTCCATAAAGTGCTGGCAGGTCTGTTTGGAAAACAGGCCCACGTTTATCTCAGGCATTCTTTTCCTGTCCGACAGGGCCAGTCACGTTTTCAGCTGAATGTAGCAAACATTTCCACCGCCTCTACCACAACACCAGGGACTGCTCGACGCCAGCTTGTGAGTAGCTTGGGCCGTTTTTGTTCTTTTAAAAAAGTCTTTATCCAACAGTAAATGCATGTGGTTTTGAACTTCAGCTGTCTGCGAGAGGGAAGTAACAGACTAAACACTGTGTGACACGCTGTTTATAGTATTGATGGTACTTAAATTTAAGGGGTGTGTGTGCGCTGTTGACACTGCATGGAATGAAACCACATTCTAATTGGGACTATTTCAGACAAATCTGAAAATAACCAGAGCCCCTTCAGGACCAAAATGTTTGTCAAGATTTCAACCGTTTGTCACTTTTCAAATTCCTTGGCATAAATAAGGTACTCCCTCATATAAATAAAAAAAAAGAGTGACCATGAAGTAAAAGTCAAAATTTCCTTATAAAGATTTTTAAAAACAGTTTCATGTCACACCATTTATACGACGGATTGGGATGGAGTTTTCTAAATAATAGTAGCGTGTGATTTACAGGCTGATGAATTCCTTTGGATACTTAAGTTACTGAGCCAAGTAACAATTCCAAACATAACACTCATTTATTTATTTTTAATTCTTGTTTTTTATTGCAATGTAGTCGATTTACAATGTTAGTTTCAGGTGTACCGCAAAGCGATTCGGTTATACGTATACGTACGTACATATGTATATTTCAGATTCCTTTCCGTTACAGCTCATTGTAAGGCATTGAAAATAGTTCCCTGTGCTACATAATAGGTCCTTGTTTATCTATTTTATGTATAGTGATGTGTATCTGTTTTTTTGTTAATATTTACTATTTTATCATTTATTTTATTTTAGTGGAGGGGGAGGTGATTAGGTTTATTTATTTTTAGAGGAGGTACTGGGGATTGAACCTATGACCTTGTGCACGCTAAGCATACACTCTACCTCTTGAGCTTTACCCTCCCCCATGATGTGTATCTTAATTCCCAGCCCTAATCCTTCCTCCCCGTCCCTACCCGCCCCCTCCCCCCACCCCCCGGCAACCACAGTTTGTTTTCTATGTCCTCAAGTCTATTTCTGGCCACACATAATATTTCAATGCTACCATTTAAACTGCCCGAATCACGATTAAGTGTGGTAACTCAGTTGGCTGTTTTTAAATTCCTTTCTAAATCTAAACTTTCTTTTTAAATAAAATGAATTTTAAATATTTTGTATCTTTTTAACTAAACTGGCCATCTTGAGGAATATTTCATTTTACTTGGGATGTTGAGTCAGAGTTGTTATGATTTTTAAGAAAAAAAAAACTGCTTGTGTTTGATGACGAGGGAAGAGGAACATGCTGGAATCCAGGCAGAGTGACTGGCAGCACAGGGTGGGGGAGGGGCCTGGGCTTCGGAACCCGGCTGCTTGCAGGCAGGAGGCTCTCAGCCCCTGAGGCCGTTTCCTCTCTGGAGCGACAATCACAGTAGCACCCAGGGGCTTGTGTCATCAGGAGAGTCAGTGAGAAAATCCAGGGGAGCACTTGCCATGCTAGACGCTTATTAAAGGACAGCTACCATTATTGTGAATTAGTGACGGTAATTAACATGATTCCCCCACATCTGTAGTCGCCATGTCTGTAACTTTCTTTTAAATGTTTTCCCTAGATTATAAAAGATGTGCTCGGTTGCTAAAAAGATTGGCAGCGAGTCCACTGTGCTCACAGACGTAGAGGACGTGCACTGTGAGTATGCACTTATTAAGTTTTCATTTTCCTTTTAACAGCTTGACTTTCTTAAGAAATGTTGAGCAATTTATAAAAGACAGGAAGCTGTTTTAGCAATACCTAATGAATTCAATCTGTGCATTTTCCACTTAGTGTTAAAGTTGGTCTAAATGCACAGGCTATTTATTTATTTTTATTGAAGTGCAGTCAGTTACAATGTGTCAGTTTGTGGTGTACAGCATAATATTCCAGACAGACTGGTTTATTGAATTAATAAAAATATACTCAGCGGTACTTGAATTAAGTAAGATAACAGCCTTTTTGGCAGCCTTACCTGTGTGATTTTAAAAAATGTTTCAACATTTGATGTTATTGTGCAGAAATCATATGTAAATATGTATTAGCTAAACAGAATTATTTAAAGACCTACTTTTTAAAAAAAACCCCAAAGATATAATAAAAGTAAACATAATAAAAGTAGGGCGTCAGCTGAGGGGGTCTGAAGAGGGATTCGAGGAGGGCAGCTGCCCGACTAGAAAAACGCGCGAGGAGTGGCCATACTGCGCAACAAACTGCATGAGGAGCCGACGTGGAGCAAAGCAGCACTTTATTCTAGGACAACAAGACGGCACGCGCGGCGTGGTGCACCTGTCCTGCTTTTATCTGTTCTGCCCGCACATGCGCGTTGTTCATTTCTTTGTTCGTGAGGACCTTACACTACACCACTAGCACATGCGTACACCCGCTTCTTACCTCACACACAGGCGAGTTGTTGTGACCTTTGGCCTGGCTCCCACGGCCTACTCACTTAGGGCTGCCGACATAGAGCCCTAAAATCTTGGTTTACTCAACGTAGGGAAGGAGAAGAGAGGAAATACTGGCAGAATGGAAGGAAAAGCAAATGATCCAATACGTAACGAACATGTCATCATTGCATGCTCTGCCGTACACTTTGCCAGGGTGAAGTGGTCAGTTGGAGGGGAGGGTACAGCTCAAGTGGTAGAGCACATGCTTAGCATGCACAAGGTCCTGGTTTCAGTCCCCAGTACCTCGTCTAAAAATAAATAATATAAAAAATACTAAAATAATAAATAAATTAATTAGAGAAATGGTTAATCAGAATTTTCATTCTGGCTAAATTACCCTAGGAGCCCTAGGGCAGAAAAGTATTTGTGTGACCTAAATAAATCAAATGCAAATTCTAACGTGTATTTACAAAAGTAGAAACTACATAAAAGACTGAAAGGTATTCATTTCTTTGCAAAGATCTTCCTCATCAGTAGTACTTTCCTGTGTTGTACACAGTCAACAATATTTGGGGGGTGGGAGGGTGTGGTCAGTGCTTCAGTACCATGGACAAGTCCCTCTAAAGACAAGGTTCCTCGGCTTTTGAGGGTGGAGATCAAAGTCATGGACACTCTGCGGTCAGGTATCTGCGAACGTCTCCATCTGGCCAGTGTGACTTGATCTACCCCGAGTAGCTGCCTGGGGATTCACCCGTCCGATAGGTCTGCTGTGACTGTCACTGAGGCAGTTTGGACGAATGTTGTGGGTGTCGCTCTTCTTACTCTTATTGAAAAAGCAATTATGCGACAGTAATAATAATTGCACTCAATTCTGCATACTTAAAGTTGTGAAACCACAAAATTTCCCTTGTTTTAGGTTAAGAAAATGAGCTGGATTGTTTCAATGCTCAGTGGCGAGATACTCGAATCAGTTACTCTCTACCTGTCCATCTCAAACCTTAAAAAAAAATTTTTATTGAAGTTTAGTCAATTTACAATGTGGTGTCAATTTATGGTGTCCAGCATCATGTTTCAGTCACACATGTACATACACACATTCGTTTTCATATTCTTTTTCGCTGTAGGTTACTACAAGATATTGAACATAGTTCCCCGTGTCAAACCTTTTGAATAATGCAAAACATGAGTAAATCAAGAAAAGTCATTAGGCTCTTGAAACGAACTAAATCAAGCCACGTTTCTCTCTTTGTTTTAATATATTTTATGTGAATGAGTAAGTTTAAATAAAGTCCCCAAAACAACGTAATAACTGGGAAAGTTCTCAAAAAACAAGTACTGTATTATAATTTAAAATATTGTGTGCAAACTTATATTCTTCTGGGACAAGAGTCATAGAAGACAGAACTGATAAACATGTCCCTTTAAAATTGCAGAGTTTTGGAGACTTAGTGAGCAACGTAGGAGTCATTTCTGATAATATCTGTTTCCAATTACTTAACAAGGTCTTAGAATATTACAGATTAATACGTTTTAGGAACATTTTTGTGTTATGTAGGTGATGTCAAGTTCATTTTTTTGGTTTATGCAGAATTTTTTAAACTTTAATTGGAAAGTCATCCTTTAAACTTTCTAAAATATGGATTAAACCCTCTCCCCCTCCACACACAGTAATCTACATGCTCAGGGTTATATTATAAATTAAGAGTCCACAGATTCTTTGTTTTTTCTTTTTATGTGTCTTTTTTATTGAAGTGTAGTCAGTTTACAGTGTTGTGTCAATTTCTGGTGTACAGCTCAGTGCTTCAGTCGTACATGAATATACATATATTCGTTTTCATACTCTTTTCCAATGTAAGCCACCACAAGAGATGGAATACAGTGCCCCGTGCTATACAAGAGTTCACAGATTCTTCAAGCAAAATAAAACAAAATATAATTATATTAAAAACCAAGTCCTAAATACCATTTTTCTTTCTTTCTCCCACAGATATTTCTTAAGAATGTAAATCTAATTTGAATGGGAAAAAGTGCCTGGAATCATATTTAATGTAAAAAGGGATGAGACGTCTAATGTTATGGTGTATTAAGATGAGCAAAGTAAGGCACTTCTCAGAACCAGCTGATGAGCTGCGAGCCGATGAGCTGCGTTCCACCCCAGAACGGGCTCTTTCCTTAGTGTACCCAGTAATTTGACATTTTTTAAAACAAAGTTTAATTCACGTGTTGCAAACAGAATATTAAAAATTATGCTCTTCTACTTTATTTTTGCTATGTATATTATTTTCTTATGTGGCTAACATTCTGTATATGTATGAATAATATACTTAATTATGTAAATTATGTCTGAGAGTGCCAAAGAGAAATGGTTTTTGTATATGATTTTTCATAATAGATCTTTTGAATAATCATGTACAAAGTCCACTTTTATAATTCTAATTTAATAGTATTTAATTCATTTATTCAGAAGTTGTCTTTATTTGCGTTAATTTGAAATATGAATTTTATTAAAACAAATGCAAAAAATCTGTGCTGTTTTCCTTTGGGTGAAGGGCATTTGTAGCAGAGGTTACACTGTTGAGATATGATTACTACATGTGTATATGTGTGTAAATATTCGTTTTCTGAACTGAGAGCTAGGATCCTGAGACGGTTTGTGTCTGTTTGAATTTGGAGCATGTGGTACCGCTGCCTTGAATAAAAAAGTCCAGCTGAACTTGGTGCAGGAGAACACGTGGGGCTCTGTTTAGAAAATGACAACACGTCTGGCACGTCTGATCAGTTTCATTTAAGGACAGCAACGTGAAAACAAGAAACCTGCAATGAAACGACAGAAACCCCGTCCCTTTAGGGGAGGCGACGCCCAACAACGCAGCGGAGGTGCAACCACGGCCTCTCGCCTCGCCCCACCGCTCGAGCTGGCGTCGTGGAGACGTGAGTCCGGACGCGTCTCTCCCACCCGCACCTCCGTCGCTCCCCCTCGGAGTGTGTGTCTGCTTGTGTCTGTGAACACACCTGTTCTTTGGTTCATCAGAAAAACAAGCTCGAAAACCCCCTTTGGCCTCAGGGATATTGTGAGCTACATTTCCAATTTTCAGCTTTATTTGTGTCGGCCTCTGGGCAACGATGTACGAATAATTCCACTTAAAAGGAAAAACTTGGGGGTGTGTGAAATCCAGCAAGAACGCCATGCAGTGAAACAGTGAGACGAATAACATAGTTTCAGTCCCCTCGCCTTTATAGAGCTTTATACTTTTTACAACATTTGGAAAAAGGAGGTAATTTTTACTCAGAACTGTCTAGAGAGCTGGAGTGCTATTTATTACAAACGTGAAGAGCCCGTTGAATGGTGGCAAATGAGAACTCGGTAGTGAGACACATTTGGCTGAAACACTTAAGGCGCCTAAAGGAGCCGTGTGATTAGCGGGGTTTCAACAACGTAAGTTATTTCAGACAGAATCCTGTGAAATCAGGTTTTAAACATTCTCGTAGACGGCTAACAAGCCTCAGAGATGTGTTCCATGCTATATGTACATTTAAAACCCTCTGAGCTTGACTGGAGATACCTCCAGTTGAGATGATGTTTATTTTACTACAATTGACCCTGGACAACGTGGGTTTGACCTGTGCGGGGCCACGTAGAGGGTTAGTGAGTACTGCCCGTCCACATGATCAGTCTCGGTTGGCTGAATCTGGGGACGCGGGGAACTCGGAGATGGAGGTTAACTGTCAGCACCCCAAGCCCCCACCTTGGTCAAGGGTCCACTGTACTTGCCACTCACCTTCTCACTGCGTTGACTTTGACAGAGAGAGGTTGGGAGGGGAGTGGGTACAGAGGCTTAGGATTTTCTCGCGTGGGGAGCTGAGTGATCGCGAGACGGACAGGGAGAAATACGCACACTTCTCAGTGAAGTAGCGTGCGCACGCCCCAGAGGTAGTCTCAGCGTCCGAGCAGCCGGACGGGGGGGGGGCCGACAGCGTTAACGTGGAGCGCGGAGGCTGTGCTGAGTTGGCTGTTCCCGGCCGGCACCTGAGGGATGTGGTGGGCAGCCCAGACAGTCCCTGAGTTACCTGGATAATGACTTCCCATTTCTCCTTCTTTTGAGCATCCTCGGCTTTGAAAGGCAAGACGCAGCTACTACAGCCAGCCCCTGAGAGCACCTGGGAGACAAGAAACCTGTGCGATTTTTATCTGGGGGGGGGGAGTGTACAATTCTTTCCACTCCCTACATGTTAAATAAAAAGGTTACTTGCTTGGAAAATCTAGCATGATGTAAAGTAGGCTTTCCCCATGTTTCCTTGTTTCATGTCGTTTCCCACTCCAGGTAATAATGACATTTGCTTCCTACCTCTCTCTGTGCAATACATAGGGTCTGGAGGAGGAGAGGCTACGTTCTGAAGTGTGTTCTAGAGCCCAGGTCAGTGACTGGCCCGTAGTGGGTGCTTTACGTAACACAGGAACAAGCAGTTATCTCGCAGTCCACCGATGAGAGTACAGACCATCTTTTAACTCACAATAAAAAACAGTCAGTGATTTATGAAACGCTGGCGAGTGGCTGTCGAGTTATGCATTGTTCTTGTTGGATGTTTTATGTAAAATCCCCACAGACAAGACTGTCTGTTCCGTGTCCACCTGCAACTGCTTCCTGTCACCCACCTCCCAGGGATGGACACGGGGTTAAAGCCACGAGAGCCGTGTGACCGTGGACGTGGGACCTGAAAGGCCGACAGGGCCAGGTGCCCAGCACAGGGACACAGGGCCACGGGGCAGTGGACAGTGTCTGCCAGGCTGATGGGCAGGTTTCAGCCCTGCCTGTGCTGCCATGTTAGGCGCAGGCTTCCTGTAGATTCTTCGTGGGAAGCTGCAATGTGGATTTTTCATGTGAATTATCTCGACTTCCAAATGTTGGTATTTAGCTAGAAAAACACTTAACACACTACATCGCCAAAGCAAACGTTCTGAGCCTCATTTGGCTCATAAGCTGCTGTTATTTGACGTCTGATGGACATTTTAACTTGGGGATTTCTTCAGTTGAATTTCCTTTCATCCTCTTTGAAGAATTTTGGATCCCTCTCCTCTCTGGTTCCTACGGAGATTTAGTGACGAGTTTCAGAGTTTTACCTTGGCTTTGGCTTGGCTGCTCGCTAATACCCGGCTTCTGGAAATTTCTCGCAGGCTCCATGCCGGTAGCCCCAGGCAGGGTAAACCATATGTCCATGCCTCTCACAGAACCCAGGGAGCCTCTGATCTAGGACAAAGTGACAGTCCTCAGCCGCGTCAGCCTGTGCCAACAATGGGCAGGAAGGTGGGTGAAGGGAGGGGGAGTGAGAGCAGCTGGAGGCACAGAAACTCCCCGTACACCTGTCTGCACCAGGTCGGGGAAGGGCTTCCAACTGCATCTCGGACGCGGTATGGAACGTGTGCCTGAGTGAGTGGTCGGCTGATGAGCGCGATGCTGCCGGCCTCACCACCTCCGTTGTCAGTCTGATGGGGCAGCAGCAGGACGACAGACACCCACTCTGAGGGGTCACTGCTTTTGGGAGGTAGTGCCCTCCCAGGAGGGCTGGAAGGTTAACCTTCCAATGGAGCCAATTCGTCTGAATAGGGCGGTGTCCCTGCAGCTTCCTTCAGTTCCACCACAAAACAAAAAGGAAAACAAAGAAATAATAATTGTTTAAGATAAACGTCTTGGGCGTCCCAGCCATCGCGAGTAGCTGTGTCACCAGAAAGCAGAGGGAGCCACACAGAACAGCAGCATGGGCTCCCGAGGAGGTGGGAGGGACGGATTCCACAACAAACGGGGAAAAACTGAGGCTCATTACAGGCATTTGAAGAAATCAAAAAGCTAGCACATCTGCATTTTTTGGGTAAGTTTCGGACTCGGTAAGTTGTTACAGTTGTACAGCCCTGGGGGTCTCCGGGCTCGGTGCCTCCATCCTCTGGTCAGTGTGGGATGAGGACAGGTCCTGCCTCCCAGAGAAACAGGTCAGCTAATGGGTCAGGCTTGTCCCGTCTCGACCCTCAGACGTTGCTGTGAACGTCTGCCGGGTCCGTGGGGCCCAGGCCCGCTCCCCGCCCCGACTCCACGGCTAACACCCTCGTCTCCACCGACCGCCAGGGGCCAGGATTCCGCTCCCAGCCTTCGACGTAACTGTAGTTGACTCTTGTTGACAGAACTTTTGAGTTTTTTAACTATCTGCACAAAGGCAACTTAAAACCGGCCTCTGCCCTGACTTCTCACACCGCAGACAATCTCTGCACAGACTCACACAGAGCTCGGGTGGCCTCTGCCCCGCTGGCTCACCGTCACTTTGACGAGGTCGGTCTGGGTACCTCAGGCCGCTGTCACCACCATTTACAAAGCCGGCTTCTCCGATGGAAGCCTCCCCACCCACCTACCAGCTGTGTTCCATCTTGTGCCCTCGTCGTGGAGCTGACGCGCCAGGGAAAGAGCTGTTTCCGGGAAAAGACGGATACAGGGACTCTGCAGGTGACTCTGAGGACGCAGTGCGAGCAGCGGCTTCACAGCACGGGTTCAGGGAGGGGACGGTTAGGCTCAGCGTGCGCTTAGCTGTTCAATCCCCGGCACCTCCTCTAAAAATAAAGAAAGATTAAACAAAAAATCCCAGATTTCTTCCGTACAGCACAGGGAACGATATTCAATATCTTGTAGTAACTTAACGGTGAAAAATAACATGAAAACGAATATATGTTTGTGTACGCACGACTGGGACACGTGCTGCACGCCAGAAATCGACACATTGTAACTGACAGTACTTCAATTAAAAAAATTTAAAAAAAAAGAAACCTAATTAACCACAGCCCTCCCCCCCAAAAAACCCTACATAAATAAATAAATCATTCTTCAAAAATTTTTAAAAAAATCTGTTGCTGGATATGGTGGGATTATGGATGAGACAAAAAATATTTTTTAAAAATTGAAAAAAAGCACATTGGCTCATGAAGTTGGGTCTGAGTTCTGCTCCAGCAGGCCGTCCTGAATGGCCATCTTACCCCCCTCGACTCTGGGTATCCAGTCTGCAAGCAGATCACTAACCCTCAGCCCGTGATGTCTGTCAGCCCCTTACCCGCCCCTCACGCACCGTCAGGCACACGTGAGCATGGAGACGGGGGCTCTGGTCATACAGCCTCAGACTCCTTTATGCTTCTTCTAAAAAATATAGTAATGAATATTCAGTGTTGACTGAAACAGAACTAGTTCCCATGTAAAATTAAACAGAAACTTAGTTGTGCGGTTTGCTTTTTTTCCCCACCGGTTTGAGAAAATTCAGCTGAAAACTTTTCTGCCCCCTAGAGGATTTAAATGTCAAAACAAAACCCCCCACAATTTCTCATTTTTGCAGCAAATGGTTTCAAATAATTGTTAGTTTCTTTTACCCAATATATTTATGTATGTGTTAAAAATTACCTAGTTTCCAAATAACAAAAACAGCCAGTTTTAGACTAGGCAAAAAGAGACCGTTGATGGAAACATACGAGGGTAAGTCATGGATTCAAACCTTGGCCTTGGGGAGGACAGGCACCCAAGGTCCTGGGACCGTGACAGCAAGAATCTGTGGAACTTCCCCTGAGAACACTGCCATTGGTGAGATCCAGCTTTTAAAATGCCCAGTTTCCACATTTTTCCGTTCAAAAGTTAACATTCTTAATACGGCGGAACTAACTCGCCCAGATTGGATCATGCGTTGGCATCAAAGAGTGAGCTTTCCTTGGGAAGTAGATCGGCTCTTCACTGGCTGTTCTGTGCCCTCAGTGGTTCCAGGTTTCCAACAGTCTGTCGCAGCCTCTCACTTCTGTGAAATATTGGACATCTCTTTAATCCCTTTGCTTGAGTTCAAAGCCAAGAAGACAGGCTATAACAGCGGCAAGGAGAAGGAAGTTGAGTTCTATTTATTTTACTAATTCCGCCACACCCTGATTTATCACCAGTGGCAGGAGAGCCCTTGGTGATTCATGGAAAGTACTTGCTTTGCTGTAAAGAATTAGACTCGGCCTCCATCATCATTCGGAGTCATGTCATTATTATTAAAATAGCAGCTCCCAAAGAATTTTTGTTCATCAGCCTCAAAGCATTTGTGGAATGACTTTAAATATGAAAATACCAATAAATTAAAGACGTTCTGAACCATGTTCTCATGGAAACTATTTCAGGTGTCTGAGAGGGAAACATGGTAACAATTTAGTTTTGAATGTGTGTTATGTGAGAAAGATTAGATGGGGCAGTTTCTCAGACGATCTTATTTAATTCTTAGGAGGTTAAATTACGAGGTAGAGACAGATCATCAGTGTTCAGCCTTGTTTTAGAGACAGGGGCCTGAAGCTTAGAGGTTTCCAGGAACTTCCCCAAGTGTGTATGTATAGTGCGTAGCACAGTGAAGACTTGGGCGCAGGTTTTCTAGGTCCGATACTCTTTGGACTGGACAGCATGGCCCAAATCTGAGTGCCCCCAGTTGGGTCCCTTGAGCCCAAAGGGGGTGTCATCGCACGCAGAAGGGAGCTTGGGTCCTGGTGTCTGCAGGGCAGACCTGACAGGAGGTGGAACTCACGGATCTGCTGAGACAGAGAGGATGAGTTACACCAAAGCCAAAGTCAGCACCAGAAAAGGCAAAAGCATGCAGGGACCTGAGTGCAGGGTGCAGCAGAGACGCGAGCGTGGTGTCTGGGAAGCGCAGAGAGCAGAGGTTTGTGGTGTAGACATTTAAGAGACGGTCTCTGATATATTGGGGTGTGCAGGAGATGCACTGGGTGGGATTCATGGCCCCAAAGATCTACACGGAGCCCGTTGCCTCCTTTCTTCCTGTTTCCTGTAACTTGCAAACTACACAGAACCTGGGTTTCTCTGGGGCTTCTTGGTGGCATCTCTGCTGTGTCTGGAAGCCTCTGTGAGTGAGATCCCAGATACGTGCCTCTGGTCACAGCTGTCTTATTGAATCAGGTACCGGACAGTATTGTCATCGTGCTTGGGGCCTAGGACCTCTTTTTTCAAGGATTTTTGTTGTATTCCCAATAGTGGTATGAGTCCTGGGACCATGGAAATAACACAGTTCTAAGTGTGTTGACTAAAGAGAGGTGGTGGAATGGGCCCGATGTGGATGGAGTGGAAATTTGAAGTGTTGGCTGCTGGGTGGGCAATTTCAGACATGTAAGCTGTCCCCAAAGACCGCTGCTCCGGGTGGTCCGAAGCCACTTCCCAAGGACTGAACCCGCCGCTTCTGGCTCAAGCCCATGTACCACGCAGACATCACAGAGCCAGGTAATTCTCCCCAGCTTCTCCCTGATGGTTAAGTACCACACCTGGCCTCGGCCATCCCAGAAACCCACGACTCCCGCTAGACCAGGTAAATTCATGCCATTGGAGTGTTCCCACTGTTGTCTCTGCCTACGGAGCCCGAAAGCTCCTTGTTGTCCTGGTGAGTGGAGTTTCCCCACGGCCTTCATAAGGGACAGCTAGCAGACTGCCCCCCGGGGAGTCATATAACATCCATTTATCAGAGCCTTCGAGCGTTCTCTTCGGCGTTCTCGTGATGTCCTGGCATTTTGACCTCATTAACAGTAGGTCATTGCCAAGTTCAAGCTTCAGTTAGTCAACTGACCAGGCTTTCATACCATTTACAGGGGCGCAAACCGACCCAGGGCACCCCGCATCCCAGACGAGACTGACCCGTGCCGGTGAATGCAGACAGGCTGAGTCTCTTGTTCCGCCGTCCTTGGTCTTACGTCTTTGGAATCCACGTCCATTGACGTCCACGGGCTGTGTCAGTGAGTTTGGCCCTTTGGTGCATATGTTACCTCCTTCTGGAACAGGCCTTGTTTCTGCCCAGCTGGATATTTGGGGATCTAACGCAGGACCTGGGAGGCAACAGCAGGGGGCGTCCTGAGAAACCCGACAGCAGTCTGTAAAGCGGCTTTCGCGGGTGAATCGCTGAAAGTCTTGTGTGCAGAGGAGGACTGACTTTTCTCAGAATGGGGTGAAGAGAGAGAAGGGAGTTTCACTCACTGTGTTTATCAGCATGTGGAAGACCGGTTTTTAGCTTGACGTGTTTCTGTCTTAATGCTCCCATTCCGTGACTCAGAGTCCCACCTCCAGACAGAGCCAGCTCCGGGGGCCGAGCGTCGGCTTGGCGCTACGACTGCTCACACTGCAGCCGGCCTCCGGCTCGGCTCTGTCGTGGTCACAGCTGCTCTGCGGCTCGGCGGGGAGGGGCCCGTGCAAGGCTGCGTGGAGGCCTCTCTGGCTCTCCAGTGTATTCTCAGATTCACACTCATGTTCACGATTGAATTCATGCCTTTCCACTTTCCACTTCTCCCTGGCGCGGTCTCCGTGGCCATCGGGAGACGCACTGTGGCTCCCGGGCTCTGTCATCACCTGCCATGTCTACGGGCCGCGGACACTTGCTGTCCCAGTAACCCGCCCTCCATCACACACCCTGTGCTGCTGCCGACAGCGACCATGTGAGCAATCCTGCTACGTGTAAGCGCGGCTATAGATCCCGATTGTTCAATCCAATGTTAACCTAGGTTTTGCCGTGAAGTTATTTCACGGTGAGGACCTTGCGACAGGGAGGTCATCCCGGGGCATCCCGGGGTAATTGCAAAGGTCCTTACAATAGAGAAGCAGGAAGACCAGAGTAAGTGCAGGAGACAGGGCTGAGCAATGCAGGGAAGGGGCCACGAGCCAAGGGTGCAGGAGCCCTAGAAGCGAAGAAAAGGTTTATATCAGGGGAGGGCATGGCTCAAGGGCAGAGTGCACGCTTAGCATGCAGGAGGTCCTGGGTTCAAGCCCCAGTACCTGTAATAGAAAAATGGAATGAAAAAAGTTTTATATCTGCCTTTCATACTGTTGACTGAATTCTTACCTTCTGGTCTGCTTGTCTCTAACCAGCCAGCTGATCGGTCAGTTAGATTATAAAAAAGACCCAAACACCTATTTTTAAAGTTTTTAATTGAAGTATAGTTGATTTACAACATTTCAAGTGTACAGCAAAGTGATTCAGTTATACATATATATCTATTCTTTTTCAGATTCTTTTCCATTATAGGTTATTATAAGATATTAAATATAGTTCCCTGTGCTGTACAGCGAGTGGGAACTTGTTGTTTATCTATTTTATATACAGTGATGTATATGTGTTAATCCCAAACTCCTAATTTATCCCTCCCCACCTTCCCCTTTGGCAACCATAGTTTGTTTTCTGTCTGTGAGTCTATTTCTGTTTTGTAAATAAGTTCGTATGTGTCATTTTTTTAGATTCCACGTATAAGTGATATCACATGATACTTGTCTTTCTCATCTGACTTACTTCACTTAGTAGGGTAATCTCCAGGTCCATCCATGTTGCTGCAAATGGCAAATTTTCATTTTTAAAAGAACCAGAAATGGAATTCAACCTGCCAGCCAGGAGTGCCTGGTCAGCGCCAGGGAGGGCATCTGCCTGGTGGACCCTGGCGTCCCCTGGAGGAGAGTGACTTTGCCACCGCCGGCCCGCTCCTTGCTGTCGTGGCTTCCTTGCCCCCACCCCCTCTGCTAACAGAGTCTGTCCTTTTGTGCAGCCCCTCGGAGCCCCTCCCTCTGCTGGGTGCCATGATGCCCATTCAAGGATTGCTGAATAAAGCCAGTAAGACTTCAAATGTACTCAGCTGAATTTTGTTTTTAACCTATGTTTTCTTCATTTTATTTTTCTGAAACTTCGTCTTTCACAGAAGTGTTTTTCAGTCCGTGACCAACTGGAGAACGAATAAAGCAAAAAACCCAAAACACCCTCCAACCTTGTTGACCCCCTGTTCTACTTTTGTGCAGTACCCACATTTTACCACAAGATGTCGCCGTAGAGCCAGAGTTGCTCGTAGAGGCGGGCGGGGGTGGGGGGCACGTTCCGGGTTGAGCTGCCCCACCTGGCTTCACCCCGACTGTCCCGGTTAAAGCGTTAGAGCAGAAGTCAGGCCGCAACCGCACCCGCCAATGGATCCTTCCTGGGTGTGACGCTTTATTCTCAGCAAGCAAAGCACAATTCCAATGACGAATGAGTGGAATTTCTTTGAGTGTCCCCAGGTCACGGCTCCAACGCCAGGGGTGGTCGTGGCAGACTGATGTCACGGGTGCCTGTGACACGGAGGTGGGTGTGTCGTTGGTCTCCAGACGGAGGTCTGAGTGTGTCCTGGGGTCCTGCCTCTCGGACTCGAGCATGCGTCGGAATCACCTGGAGGGCTTGTCCAAGCACGGATGGGGGCTCCGCGGACGCTCCGATCCACAGGCCCAGCACGCTCCCGGGACTACGACCGGGCTGGTCCGGGGACCACACTGCCAGGACCTCTGCCCTGGGACGACGTGTGCCGGCCTTGGAGCTGGACGCCGGTTCAGACTCAAGCCCTGCCTCTCAGAGTAACCTGGGGCCAGTGCCCTGGCCGTTCCGAGCGCGCGGGGAAGGTGACTTGGGGCAGGGGCCGCCCCGTGAGCGGGCCGAGAGCCCAAAGGTCCAGCAGACGGGCGGGGAGGACACACACCCAGACCTAAGTGACGCCGTGAAGAAGCAACCAGGAGCAGCCGGGGCGCAGGAGAGAGTCCTCTGGGGGAGCAAGGGGCCCGGGGAGCTTCCCCAGGCGTGGGGCTCAGAGGCCCTGGGACGACCGGGCCGCGGGGCGGGGAGGCGCAGGGCGAGGCTGCAGGAGGGCGCGGGGAGGACGCTGGCTCCGGGAGTGTGGCTTCTGGGCCTCGCTTGGGCAGGCCTGGAGAGGCTGCAGGGGCTCGCCCGGGGTTCGGCTTCCCTCCTGCGGGCGATGAGGGTGTCGGTGCGGCCTGAACAGCGTCTCGCGCGTCCTGGGTCGTCCTGCCTTTGGCTGGGCGGGATCCGCGGCAGCCTTTGGCCCAGGATCCGGGCGGAGAGCGAGCGTGTGTGCGTGGAGGCGCAGCCAGGACGTGCCGAGCCCCGGGCGGGACCGAGCATCTGCTCCTCCTCGGCGCGCGGTTCTGATTCCAGCCTCATTTGGTCGCGTTTGCCACCTGCTGAACGATCGGGAAGTCAGGAGCTGCGGTCTCCTCAGCCTACCCCCGCCCGCCACTCGCAGGCCACTTGGCTCCGCAGAGTCATTTTCAGAAATGTGGATAATGTCCTGCGACTGCCTGTTCCATCTGCTCCTCGCTCTCGGGGGCCTGGCTCCTTCGCAGGACCTGGGCGTCGGGCGCGCTCCAGGAGCGGTTACCCGCGCAGCTGCGCGGCCGCTCCCCGGGCCTGGCCCGGGCTTGCGTCCATCCTTCCACACCCGACCAAGGGCAGCCTTTCCTCCTGGGGAGGCCGAGCCTGCAGCTGGCCCTCATGGAGAGAAAAAGAAATGATACAGACTGACTCCCCCCTGATACCAGCGGGCCAGCACTGCAGTCCCGACGGACACACAGGGACGCGTTACAGCGCACGTGCGCGTGCACACACACAGTGGTTCAAAACGAACCTTCCACAGACATACTTTGCTAAAACGCTGCATGGGAGAGCTTGTTTGTGTATGTTTCATCTTTCCTGATAAACGTCAAGTTAAAATTCATGGTAAAAATAATCCTCACGCAAGAGATGGCGAGACTCAGCCCAGTCAGGACACGGAGCATCAAGGTCACGGGAGTGGAAATGACCCCGGAGGTGCAGCTGAGCCCCGGACTCCTGCAGGCGCGTGGACAGGTGTGCGTTCGATCACTGCAGTTTAAGAACAGCCAGCAAATAGAAGTGGAGTGTTTCTGAAATAGAAATATTTAACTGAAGCTTTAAAAACACCTCAGCTTTATATCCTCCTGTTAAAAGTATCATTCTTTTGAAGCTATTCGTCAGGGGTAATCACCTGCAGATGCACATATGTTTTGGCTAGTAATATAAGTTTTATAAAAATTACGCTAGGTCACCATCCTTGCTTCTGTGATTTAATAAATTCTTTTGAATGTTTTCATATTTGCACCAGCTGCCTATGGAGTGTGTGTTGTGTTTGCCAATTGAAATAGAAAAACGTAAGGCCGATACCAGAGGTCTCAATCAGCAACCAGCAAGAGCGGTCTTTCATTTTCTGGTTGTAGCAAGAACTCCTCCTGGTGGACTTTCTCAGAATTATTCATTGCATTTGCAGAGAAAGACATGAGGAAAAGTAATGGCAAGAAATCAATAAACCATAACAGCCAGTATCTTCTGCCAGTGGTACAGAAACACTTCTTTCCGTCTTTGTGGAATAAATTGAAAGAACTTACAAAGTGCATTAAAAAGTATTGGTAATCAAAAAACCTAGACTCAGTTTCTGGTTATTATCTACTTAACACCATGCCAGTTAGCTGGGAAACAAACATAATTCTAATTACAGAATGACTCAGATGCCTAGATGAATATGTGAGCAGTTTTTAAGTGTCCTCCAGATATTTATGAAATTGCTTGAAAAGGTATTTTTAACAGTTATAGAACAATGTTAAATGCCTGGTTTTTAAAAAGAAGTACATGGTGACTGCTGATCTTCACTTGGTCAAAAATGTACACTGCACGCTTCCTCGCTGACAGGCGGCAGATAGCAAAAGCTTTTAAAAAATAATTTGTGTCAAATTATAGAATTTTAATACACAAGCAGTAAAGTTTATGATTTAAAAAGACTATTTATGGGACAACATCTAGTTTGTCTACTCTCAAAACAATGAAAGAGTTTAGTGGAAGACAACATAATTGTGGTTACAAAATTGCAGACACAAGACACTTTTAAGCTCAATTGGTCAGGAGGGAGGAGCGCAGCTCAGTGGTACAGCACCTGCTTATCATGCACGAGGTCCTGGGTTCAATCCCCAGCCCCTCTACTAAGACAAAACAAAAACAAGAACTCTGCTAAATATCTTCTCCACAATCCTATTTACTAAATATACATGTGAAGTAAAATCCCAGACAGGATGGTGGGCCCTCACGACCAGATATACTTGGACTGCATTTACTGCAGCGTCGCTGCACTGACCTCTTTGAGTATCTTGAGCAGGGAAACAAGATGAAGAACCACAGATCTTATCAAAGAGTTTACTTACAAATAATAACATGAGACATTAAAAACCAGCCCGATCCCTCCAGCTCACTGAAATGAAAAAGCCCTTCCACTGGGGCACCACCCCTCCCTGCGACGGCCCCGATCACAGCGCCTGACACGGCCCCGAACGTTCGTGAGCCACGTCTCTGCCTCAGTTCTTTCTTACTGACAGTTCAAACTGCTGCACGTGGCTTTCTGAAATCAAGCTTCTTGTGATTCGTGCACCTCTCCTCTGCAATTCGGTGAACTCATTTTCATATTTTTTATTGCCAACTACAATTCCTCGTTAATCCTGAGACATTCTGTACGTGGAACATGTTGGATACACACCTAGTTTACTAAGTATCACTGCTTTGAATCCTGCTGGCTTAGTATCACTTTTAAAGAAAACACCCTTTTCCAGTATCTGAACAAATCTTCGATTTAATGGGTGCAGATGGAACGCTGAAAGTAAGCCAAACAAACACTGTAAAACACTACACTGTCTCCTGGCGGTCTTCATGCACCTGTCACGATCCTCTCGATGGCTGTGCTTTAAATAAGGAACTATTAGGAGCAGCTGGGTTCCCCTGGACGGGACGGGAGGGGCTCGTTCTTTCCCGACACCTGCCCTGCCGACGTGGTGGGTGGCCGTGACAGGGGTGGCCGTGGCAGGGGTGGCCGTGGCTTTGGTTTGTTTGTGACCCAGTTTCCTTTTCACACATTACCTGCCGTCCCTTGAAGGCATCACGTGTGGCCGGACTCCTGGGTCAGACGTCCTGAGGGTCCCTGGACCCCCGCCCTCCGTCTCAGGCTGGGAGGCCTCGTCCAAGCAGAGGGTGCCAGGCCCAGCCCAGGGGTTCTGACTCTGGGTCTGGGTGGGGCCTGGGGAGAGGCATTCCTGACAGGTCCCCAGGAAATGCAGGTGCTGCCAGACCGCAGCACCCTGAGGGAGTCCTCCCTCTGTCAGGCCCAAGACAAAACCCCGTCCACTCGCCTCTCGTTTTCTTACTTTCCTCGCCAGCACGCACGCTCCTCGCTGCAGCTGGTGTTCACCAGATTACCGCCGGTACCGTGTGTCTGGTGACCATAATCCCCTTGAGGACAGGACGCTCTGACACCTGCCGTTAGACCATGTATCAAAGTGCAGCCGTCAGGCTCCCTTCACAGCAGCTCCCGGGAAGTCTGGGGTCCCAGCTGCACCCAAGAAAAGAGGCCTTGGGGATGGGGTTCTAAATGTGCTTGTAACACCTTCTGCGCGCTGAGGGTGCGGCCCCACCTCCTGGAAACTGCACCTGCCGGTCAGGGGGGCCCTGTGCCCCCTCACACCCCCGCCAGGTGCTCACGGAGTGGCACACAGTCAAGGAAGTGGGACATGGTGGGGGGCAGGGCTGGGTGCTGAGGGGTCCAGGGTGAGGGGAATTCTGGAGGAGATGCCCCATTTTTCTACTGCAAATTTTTTTTTCTTCTTTCTAGAGAAGACTGGGTCATTCCGGACTAGAGAATTCACCGTTTAGAGGCTTAGCTGCAAGTTCCCGACTACAGGAATGTGCCCTGCACCCCCACGTCCGAATCCAGGCGAGGGGCTTGGATGCACCAGTGCCCTCGGGGGCTCAGCCCCCTGTGAAGAGCCTGGATCTGACAGTCGCAGGGGCTCCGGCCTCTCCGGCCTCACGGTGCCAGGGAGGCACTGCACACAGTGAAGAGCCCGGGTGCCGCGTGGTAACCAGGACACTTACCTGGGAGTTTTCCAGACTCAGAAGCTTCAGGTTTGGGCCATTTATTCCATGCCCCTGTTGCTGTTCGCGCTACATCGTGACTTGGGCTGTTAGCAGGTGGGTGGGCAGGCAGAGGAACCAGAGCAGGGGGTCCCCCCAGGGCTGCGGCCTTGCCCCACGCCTGGCTCCGTGTGCAAGCCTCCAGGCCCGGCCTTTGCTGACTCAGCATCACAGCTGCGCCAGCAGCGGGTGAGAAGGTGGGGAGGGAACGGTCACGGGCTGGTCCTGGCTGCGCTGACTGGTCCGGCCGCTGTTTCAGGGCTGAGGCACCAGGGGCTCGTCTGGAGAGGAGCTGGTCCTGAGCCTCTCTGAACTTCATATCTTTGCTCTAGGGAAGAGTAAAGGCTTAGACTCTGATGCACGGAGGATGGGGGGGTGGTCTGCAGGGCTATGCGTTCGGGGGCCCTTTCAGTGACAGACACTTCTAGAGAAGTTCTGTCCTTTGACCCGCCAATCAACCCTTGGGGGGACCGCACAGGGGTCGCTGGCCCCGCCTATGGGTTGAGGAAAGTCCAAGGTCAGTGATGGCTCAGGACAAGACAGCTCGCACCACGCTAAGCGGCCTCCCGAGCACAGCCGACCGGCCGCTCAGGGGAACAGGCGACGTGCCAGGGTCCGCTGGGCTCCCATTTCTGCCCGTGATAACCCGAGGTTCCCGGAAAACAACGTGGCTTCGCCAGAGTTTCAGCTATTTCAATTTTTAAATTCACCTAGTAGATTCACACTTGTTTATAAACAAAATATTCTGTTCCTGAGAGAAATGTCATACTCTGAAGGTGGAGCTGGGCCTTATGTTTACCTGTGTCTCTTCTAGGACAGCCCAGTAATCTTCACATCGTAATTTCTCAATTACAGTCACTGCAAGAGTCTGATTATGGAATTTTAATCTTCTCCTTCCTGCCTAGTTAGGGTTCCTTTTCTCGATGTGACTGAGAACCCAACTCAAAGTGACTTAAACACTGAGGTTCTTCACTGGCTCTTGAAATGAGAATTCCAGGGAGAGGGGAAGCTCTGGGACTGACCCTCCATTTGCTCGACACGCTGGCGAGGTGACAGGACTTCCTAACTCCTCCACTGTCCCAGAATCTCTTCCCTTGAGACTCCAGGACCGCACGCCCTGGCTCTCCGAGGCTCCACTCTCCCCAGCCGTATCCTCAGCCTTCGAGAGAAGGGACGTGATCCTCCCGGAAGACTTCCTCCGGTCCCATGGCCCTGACGACATTGTCACCCTCGGCCTGAACCTGCCACCAGCAGGGTGAGCGCATCTGCTCAGATCGGAGCAGACTGAGCAGGTGACACCTGGATCCGGGGGTTGATTTGGCTTCCGAGCTGCATGGGCTTCACAGGGAGTGGTTGGAACAAATCCCAGAGAGAGGAGGAGGGCGTGGGTGCAGGGCAGCCCGCGGGAGAATCCGTACAAGGACCCTGTGTCAGCTGGCGCCCCGTTTCATCCACAGGAGCGTGGACTCATGGCCACCCCAAGCTCGTTACGCTTGAAACCGTCATAGCCAGATGGCTGCGGGGACATCTTCCCAGAAACAGTGGCCGGCTCCAGCTGGACAGACCTGGGCTGGAGCCGTCCGTCCACTTACAAGCAATGTTTGAGTACCGTTTGGCAAGTGGCTGCATCTCTCTGAGCCTCCATCTCCTGACGTGTGAAGTGAGGAGAACACAGCAAACTCAGGGATGCTGCTGTAAGTGGGGAAGAAAAAGGCCACGCCCACGTGGGATTCGACATGAAACCCCGTAGCTGAAAATACCCCGGAAACAGCCGCACAAACAGCCCTTCCGTCTCCAGCCCTCCGAGGCGCCTGCTCCCGCGCTTCCGCTCCGACCCGCAGGGAAGCGGGCGCTTTACCCGGCCGCGCGGCGGTCCCGTCCGGGTCGGAGCCGGTGTCAGGCCGCCGGACTCGCTAGTCCTCCGTTGCGGCGGTTTTAGGCGCTTGGCTGTAGTGTGACCGAGAGAAGTCCAGCGGCGGGGCGGGCTAGCTCGGCGGCAGAGCGCGTGCTGACCACGTGCGAGGTGCTGGGCTCAATCCCCGGGCCCCCATCAAGGAAATACACAGATAAGCCGAATCCCGCGCTCCTGCGGAAATCCACACGCTGCAGACCAACTGCACTTCAATAGAAATGGAACAGAACCCTCACTTCACAGATGCTCACGGGGCCCCGGTGCGCGCCGGGCGGCTCTCCGGGCCCTCGGCTGCAGCAGCGACCGCGGCACGCGGGTGCGGACCAGTCCCACCTCCTGCAGGCAGCACCCTTCGTGTGCAGGGAGCGCTTGGTGACTCCTGGGGAGCGGCTTGAATCGCTCAAACAGTTGTATGTATCTTAAACCCCTATCCACCACCAATTTTAACCCAGAAGTCAAACTGGGATCTCATACTCTTTCATAGTACTTACCTGATGCCAAGAGACCATTCAAGAGGGCTTAACACTGTTTACCGAGGTCTGCCCTTGTGCTGAGCGCCGTCCGGCCGTTCATTTCCCAGGATGGAGCTTCCCGGGCGGCGGCAGGCCAGGCCCTGGGACCCACTCCAGCACCGGACAGACGCTGGCCTCCGCCAGGCCAGGGCGGGGCGGGGGCTGGGCAAGCAGCTGGGGCAGAGTGGAGGTGGGGGCCCGTCTGGCGGCGAGGGCTGGCGGGTCCGCACTGGACGGGGGCCGCCTGAGACCTGCTGACCCGTCAGCAGGCGGTAGGTGATGTTTATTTTGCTTTCGGAATTGCTTCCTGACCTGCTGTGTCATTTATTTACGTAGCTTCTCCACCTTGTACCTTTTCCTAGGTGGTTTTGTGCATTTGGTCTGTGACAAGGGACTGTTCGGAGGTTTTACTGTGGACTCTCAGTACAAGGCGACGCCGCAATGTGTCATTTAAACGATGCCCCTCCCTGCCCTGCTGAGATGGACGGTCAGGTGACGTGGGGGAGAGTTGCAGTCTCAGTCACGCCCTGACTCCGTGGGTATCCTGGTCCAGGGGGAGCCGGCCAGGTCTTTACAGCTCACCCACAGGCAGGCGCTCTGTCTGGCCTGGGCTCCAGGGGGTGTCTG
Source organism: Camelus ferus (assembly GCF_009834535.1). NCBI lineage: Eukaryota > Metazoa > Chordata > Mammalia > Artiodactyla > Camelidae > Camelus > Camelus ferus. Next base: position 26,489,420 of record NC_045724.1, read on the forward strand.
GATCTGGGCAGCGGGGAGCAGATGACTCACAGAGTGGACAGCCAGCCACGGCCAGACAGCATCACATCCCTGGTTCCTAAGGGGTCCCTGACAGCGGAATTTGATTTTCCTTTGTTGTCCAACTTGCTCATTTTTTCAAACAGAATTTTATCTTGATAAGAGAAATGTTCACATCTGGAGTATCGGGAAGCCAGTTCTGGTTTATACCAAAGTACCTCGCACATCTGCTTTGATTATTAAAGAAAAGGGCACACTGACCAGAGGTAAGAATGTCCATGTTAAACATGAAGACGAAATGCCTCCCTTCCTGGGATGTCACTGCTGGTCCTCCTTTGATGGTGACCCCCTTCCCAGGTGCTGGCGCCACACCGACTTGCCGTGTTCATGCTGATCTTTTTTTTTTTTTTAAAACTTTGAAGAAATGTATCCCCAACATGTTTAATGTTTTTTGTTTTGACAAGACATCAAATTGTGCTGAGACTCATGCTTCTGCAGAGCAGTTTCTCAGTGTCATCAGGGAAGCCGGCTTCCTGGCTCTAGTCTGTCAAATATACAATCAAGTATCGTTAACCATAGTCACCACGCTCTACATCATATCCCAGGACTCATTTATCTTATACCTTGAAGTTTGTACCTTCCGACCCTCTGCACCCATTTCTCCCACCCTCAACTCCCACCCCTGGCAACCACCAGTCTGTTGTCTGTATCTATGAATTCAGGTTTTTTTTTTTATTCCTACTGTAAATGAGAGCATAGGCATTTGTCTTTCTCTGACTTATCTCAGTTAGCACAATGCCCTCAAGGTCCATCCATGTTGTTGCAGATGGTGGAATTCCCTCCTTTTTAATGGCTGAGTAATACTCCATTGTATATACACACCACATCTTTACCCATTTAGCTAAGAGGAGGGAGCTGCTCCAGGTAGAATGTAGTCTGTCGGGCGCCTTCCCTGCCCAGTGGCAGCCTGGTGGCAGCAGCAAAACACACCAGGTCGCAGGTCAGGTCACTGGCATCAGATGATTACCACGGACAGACTCGCCAGCTCCGAGCTCGCTGCAGCTACCGTTCTCTTCTTGTCATTGGTGTTAGAGCGTTAAAAGCACTGAGAAGTCCTGCAATAACTACGTTTGCTTAACTTCACTTAAGCCAGTGTTTCCCAAATGTACGTGACCACAGGCCCCTGGATCTGAAGATCTCTATGCACAGGTGAGGTCAGCATCCCCCATCCTTCGTTCATCCTATAGCCTCGAGCAGGTACTGACTCGCTGAGGGTTGCCCTGCTGTCAGAAATGTGGGTTCCCCCATCCATCTGTCAGCTTGTACCGAGGGTCTATCCCGCCCAAGCATTGTTCCAGGTACTCAAATGCTCTTGGAGAGTCCACTGCCCTGAGGAAGCAGCAGGTGACCACGCAGGTGTCTGACTGCAGGTGGAGAAAGACGCTGAGTCAGGCAGGGTGCTTCCTACACAGTGAGGGAGGAGGCCTCTGCACGGGTGATGGTTGGGCAGAGGCAGGAGTGAGTCTTCCAGGTAGAGAGGGGGTGACTGCTACGCTGCCTTGCCTGCGCTAGGGACAGGGGAGGCCCGTGACAGAGCTGGAGGAAGGAGGGCAGTGGTCAGAGGGGCCTGGGGCAAGACAGACAGACAGGCCCTCAGGCCACCACAAAGACCTGGGACCGGACTGCAGTGGTCGTTGATCAGCCGGAATGTCCAGGGCAGGATGGCAGGAATTACATGCCAATTCCATGACTTTCCCTGACCTAGCCAAGTTTCATAGCTTCCCATCTGTTTAATTAAGGTCTAGTGTTTGTGAACTAGGGCCCGGCTGTACTGATGTGAAATGTACGAGTCAGCAACACACCGGGGTCCCCTGTAGCGCATCAGCAAGGCGGCGGCCTTGGTGCAGGAGTTGCATCTCCGACTCCAACCAAGCAAATCTAGCTCCCAAAAGTAACAGAAGAGCTCCCCACAAAGGTCTGCGACGGCTCCTGGAGTAAGCTCCCCAAGAATGGCATCAGAGCAAGGGTCCCATAAATGTGCCTGACCTAGACCTGCCATTGTCTGGTGCCCTTCAGCAGTGGGGGTGGCAGGTGGGGCGGTCCTCACCTGTAAGAATGTTACAAGTCTAATGTGACTTTAAAAAACAAAACAATGACAACAACAAAGAACAAATAGAAAGAAGTCCACTTTCTTTAATGTTGTACCAAAAAGTATGAGTAGAACAAAAGGTAAGTGAAACACGACCACAATTTGTTTACACTGCGATCCAGTTTTTCACATTAACTTCACTATTCAAACGAGAGACAGTAGGGGCAGGTTAGGGACTGGGAAAGAGAGAAAACCAAAAAACTTTTCTAGCATGCTTCTTGGATGGGGTCCCACGGCAGGGCAGGTGTGCACGGGGTAGGGTGTGCATGGCGGGGCGTGCGGGGCGGGAGCAGGGTGGGGTTCCCAGGCCTCTGCTCTCATCCAGGCAAGAGGCCGCAGGCTGGGCCCAGGCTGGGCCCAGGCTGGTGGCCACATCCACCATGAAAAGGGGTTGAAATCAGCAGCTGCTTCTCAGGTGGGGCTGAGGGTTGACTGAGGACTTAGGTAGGTGTGGACTCAAGTTAGGATCATGTTACTGCCCACGGGAGGCTCATGTGCAAACAGATGGCACAAACCAGCTGATCCCCCAGGACCGTTCTGGGTCATCCAGCCTCTACCCTCAACGAGCGCTGTGGCCGCAGCTTCTGGACACGCGGCTCCCAGGGCTGAGATGGGCAGGACAGGTGCGGGGCCTACCTCGAGGGCTCAGCTCTCAGCTTCCATCATCCATGGTGGGCGTATTGAGGCGAACTCAGAAATGGAGAGGCTGATCCTACGATTTTTAACCACAATGAAAACCCTGTATATACATTACATACATATAATGAAAGAAACGGATGCAGGGCAAGGGAAAATGATCTTTCAAGAGAAGGTTATTCTGAGACGTATGCGTTGGAATCGGGACGCCCAGGGAGCAGGGGGAACGGGGCGCCGACATCCCGGGCAACTTGCTGGAGCTGGAGCACGGGCAGCACCAGGTGTGCATAATTAAGCTTTTGTTCCGTCGCCTGAATGCGGTGCCAGGTGCCGGAGTCAGCTCTTTAGAAAGCCTCTCCCCACGAACTGTGGAAGCTGGGTGGCCAGGTGCCCTTGGCCTGAAGTAATTAAACACCCCTCCTTGAAACACAATGCTGAGCCGTTAGGTGCTGAGTGAGCAGGAGATACATAAGGATCTGTGGAGGTGGGCTGGCCCGCGCGTGGGCTCTCGGGGGAGGATGCCCGCCCGGCCCGGCGCGGGGGCCTCGGGGAGACCCGCACCCGGGGGACCACTTAGGCCGGGAGTCCGCGGCTCTCCACGGCTGGCAATCTTGGGTGGACAATGCGGTTTTACGAGCCTGGCACGCTCTTCAGATGTGAACTTCACCTAAGTAAATAAAGCCATCTGTCGGGTCCGAAGTTCTCCTTTGTTTTTGAAGTGGCTTCTTAGGAAAGTGGCTAAAGGGTTCAGCTGTTTCAGGAGAAACAAGAAACACTGGCTTTCTTTTCCTTTTTTTTTTTTTGTCTTTAAGGAAAATCCCCCTTTAAAATGGAAAAGTAAAGAAAAAAATCTACAGAATTCAAGTCAGCAGAATGTACCTTTATTTTAAAGAAAAATGCTAGGGTAGTTTGAAGGTTTTTTAAAAAATTTGTCGAGTTTTTTAAGTGTGGTACAACTAAGGAAAACTATTTAAAATCACGTATTTACAGAAAGCCGTGTTACATGTCATGTACCTATTACTTTACAAGCCAACAGAACGACAGTTAAATATAAAATATTAACTTGATGCACCCCGCACTGCAAATTAAAAGCTCCTCTCCCTGGAATGCCTTTTAAACTGCGTTCAGTCAGGTGGCCTAGAGGCCGTCCTCACACTTCTAATTTTTATAATTAGCTAGTCGTCCCTGTTGAGGGAATGCGTCATCGCAGATTCAGTGAGGCCACAAATCAAGGAGAGGAAGCTGTGGTCAGCTGCTCAAACGCAGCGCGAGACAGTTTTCCTTTTCAAACCGAAATGACCCTATGCTAAGTCTTGATTCAAAATCATAAAGAACTATTGTTTTTTTAATTCAGGAAAATTCAAGCTTCAACATTGTTACTAAAAATTAGTTATTTTAGAAGTTACCTTATTCTGATATTAGAAGGCTTAAAATAAGATGGCAAAAAAAATTTAACAAAAGTACTTCCAGACAGATCCAGATTTGGTTAGTTGGATTAAGATTTTTTTAGGTATCTAACTTCTTTATTAAATAAAAGTGACAAATAGACAATTTGGTAACTTACCTAAAATTAGTTAAATTTTGTCAGTTTCCAAAACAGAGAATACTCAATTAAAAAGAAAAACTATTGAGGGAAGCATTTTTTTTTTTAATTCTTACTTTTTATTGAAGTGTAGTTGATTCACAATGGTAGTTTCAGGTGTACAGCGAAGTGGTTCAGTTACACATATACACATGTACACATATATATTTCATATTCTTTTCCGTTACAGCTCATTACAAGATGCTGACTGTAGTTCCCTGTGCTCTACAGTAGGTCCTTGTCGTTTATCTGTTTTATATATGGTGGTGTGTATCTGTTAATCCCCAATTCTCAATCTATTCCTCCCTCTCCTTTCCCTGCTGGTAACCACAGTATGTTTTCTGTGTTGAGGAAAGTGTTTTTTGATGAGGTCTTTCAAATCCACCTAGAAATCCTCATTCTCAAGTTTGCTGATAATTTTTTCTGCTGGATTTGATACATAATTTTTCAGACCGAATGCTGTCTGGTTTACTGATATAATTTATGTGCTTTTATAAATTATGCTTTGCATCTTTCTTGAGCCCGGTGCTTTATGAAGGGGTGGGAAAGCTGAAAGAACGTATCACATTGGGACGGATCAGCCAGCTTCATGCCTTAAGAACCCCACGTCGCCTTAACTGGTGCATGGTCACCACACGGCAAGAAAGACCCGCGGGAGATATTGCAGCATCGCAGCTTCAAGTGCCGCCCAGAAGGGGCGCAACAGCTACAGACAGAAAAGCAAAAGCACCAGCAGGGTGACCTTGACCCCGTCCACGATGGCTTTTTAAAGTAAATCGTTCACAGACAGTGACCCTCTGTTGGTAACAGATTCTTTGATGCTGCTTGGGTGTGTATGCACAGTGGGTGTGCTGAATCAGCACGTCTGGGCTTCACGGGTGAGAACCACCGACTTAGACAAGCCACACAGCCTCCATCCGGCTCAGTTTTCCTCCCCGGGTGGGGCCTTTCCAGTGTGTGAAGCCATCAGTTTCACGATATTGCGTATCAGAGGACTCACTGTTGAATGTGATTGTTGAACGTTCTTCCTTGTGACCAACCAAATTTTGGGTGCAATTTAAGTGTATTTTCCCCCTGTTCTTTGCTCTGAAAATATCCATGGAGGGGAGATACAGAGTGGACTTTATGGACCGAAATACCTGCAAGAGTCTTAAAGAGCATCTCTCTGGCCCACCCCCTCTCTCCAGTCTACTTAGAAATAGCCTGCGTTACGCTTAGGGCTTTTGGAACCGACTTTATTGGCTTCGTTATTTTAAAGCAGAAAGAAACGTCTTGTACAGGTACTAAGGAAACGCCTCTCCTTTGTGAGGCATTGCCAACCACGAGTCCACGTTTCCTGCCCTGGATGCGAGCCCAGGCGGGCAGGTGGGAGGTGCTGTGTTGGTGCAGGGTGACGTGTAGGGAGGGTGAGTGTGGGACGGTGAGCTGGGCTGGGTTCCGGAATGGACTTACCACAGCTTACAAAGAGGTGGAGCTTAATCTCCAGGTCTCCAGGTGGGTGACACATCCACATCGCTGTTGGCGCTGGTAGCGGGAGGGTGAAAGGTGAAGAGGTCACAGGTCGATTAGCAGGTTCATACAGAGGCTGGCGAGCGGTGCAGAGGGCGCCAGTCGGGGCGGCTGAGACAGGAAGGCACGGGAGGAAACGTTTGAGGGAAATTCATTTCATTGATGAAATCTGTGGGATTAGCCGGCAAAATCAATGTTGAGTCAAAAGGAAAAGGACAGATGGGAACCTCTGGGAAGTTTATCACAGGTATGGGATTGTAGGTAGGGTAGTACGGGAGAACTGGGCTGCGGGCGGCTTATCAGTGTGAAAACGACCCCAAAGACCGAGGCAGCATCATACCTCATGAAGGAGCCTCAAATGCTACAGGCGACGAGCTACGGGGTTAGACAGCCCCGTCCAGGTTGCAGTCAGCGCCACACCACTTCCTCCATCCGATTTCACTTCTTTATCTAGGCGAGCAGTTTGAAAATCTTGAGAACTTAGCTGCCTCCTGGATAGAGGTTTAAGTCAGGTCCTGGGAAGGTAATTAACCCCAACGGCAGCTTCTGCTGACAAAACGCACACTTGGCTAGAATCCTGCCTTTAAGACTTCATGCCATTTAAACGATGCTAAGATCGTCATTCTAAAAGCTGTTTCTGGGTTTAACGGGCAGAGGCTTCGGGTAAGGAAACGCAATAGCCTGTGTTGCCTTCCCACAGAATCACTCATTTCACAGGCAGGTTTCCAGCACCTCCCACGGCCTTCTCTGCGGTGGGAGGGGGTTCTCTCTGCCTCTGAAAGTGGTGATAATGACTGAGTGTCTGTAGCATTTCAACACTGCAGGGAAGAGCGTAATGTAGGTTACACTTTGTTATCCACACAAGTTAGCAGCAATTTTACCAAATGTTAAAAAAGACATCTGCAGTGTGCCGAAAGGTCAGATACGTCATTTCCTGTTTAACTTGTTTAAATTTATTTAGGTGTCATTACACTGATTTCCATAGTTCCTTACAGGTTGGACCCTTTCAAAATGTCTCTCTCAAAGTAGTCATTGTCTAGAATTCTCTTGAGCTGAATTTTAAAAAGTGATGAAGGCTCATTTTGACCACTGGAGTGGGTACTTCCTGCTTAGGACGGAATTCTTATTCCTAACCCTGCAGCTGGAAGAGTAATTTTGCGCATGTAAACCGATGCAAAGCTGTCATGCAAATGCTTCTGACATTGCTAGACGACTACTCTGACTGATTTGACTGCTATTTTGGATTTTTTTTTCCTGTTCTGTTTTATTGATGCATTTGAGTTCCAAGTACATTTCCAAAAATCAAAATACATTTAAGGTTTAACACACCTCAAAGTATTTTTCCTTGACTCCAAAATAGCATATTATCCACTAAAAAATCCTCTTCTGATCAATGTTTCAAAGGTGTTTCAACCAGCATTCGGAATTTCAAGCGACATTGCAGGATTTATTAACAGGCTGTGAACTGATTCGAACCTTTGCCAACAAGCGCTGTAGAAGTTGACCTTTAAAGTTTTACAAACGTTCAGTTACTTTTCTGCTCTCTCTGATTGTTGGCTTGGAGCAGAAGTAAGGCATTTTCAAGAACGCATCTAACCAAGATGTTTTGAAAGAGATCCCTGTCTTTCATTCTTGTTTACGTTATTTCTATAGCAACGGGTGTGCCGGAGTATTTGCTTTTCAAATATATTTGGTTACAGGTATTAATACTCCTGAAAGCGGGTACCAAACTGCTTAATCCTAAAGCTAACCGTGAACACCTGTCCTAGACTTTAATGATGATGACTTTGCATCATGATTTTCCAGACTTCATAAGCAGGACAATAAGAAATTGTGATTGAACAGGGGAAAGATGAGCTGCTGTATTTTCAGTAAACAAATCTTGCTTCTGGATGAAAGTTGCATCACCACCCGGCTGAGACTGGTGGTGGATATTTTTCTATTGCATTTTTCTAGGTATCTCATATTTTTAGTTTCTTCAACGTTGACGGCTACTTTTAATACCATAGAATCTGACTAGAAGACCCGAGACTGAATTCTTTGGTTTGGCTTTTAAGGACCTCCCAGTTTATTTGCTTGTTACTGTTGTATTTGTGTGTGTTTGTGTGTGGTGGGGGTGGGGGGTGGGTAGCAGGAGCTACCATTGCTCTTTTTTTGTTTTGGCGGGGAGGTAATTAGGTTTATTTATTCATTTTTAATGGGGGTACCGGGGATTGAACCCAGGACCTTGTTCATGCTAAGCACACACTCTACCACTGAGCTATATGCCCCCATGTTATTGTATTTAAATCAGAGTCCTTAAGAACTATTTTTGAAAACTAAACTTAACATAGTTTTCATAATCTTTCTGCAAAAACGATCTTAGATTTAAAAAAATGGGCAGTAAACTTCAGTAGAGATGTCAACAGATGTTTGCCACTTAGCTCTATCAGGTACGCTTACAATGGGTGCTGGGTGTTAAAAAAAATCTGTGCTTTAAAAAACAAAAGCTAAGAGAAAACTTATCTTTAACGTCCCCCACTACCCCAAGAAACTCCTTGCATATTTTGATCAACTTGGATTGTGGCTAATAATCTTTATTTACAAAGTCAAATCTACCAGCAGGCGTAAGCCTGACTCTCTTACACAGCAAAAGGAGTTTTTTTTGAAGGTTTTAATTTTCGCTCTTAATTATTCATTTTACTGTCCTACAGTTCAATACCCTTTTTTGAAGGCGAGGAAGGGATTTCTGTAGCCATCCAAGTAGGACGTGGTTAAAACTAGTTTGAAAAACACTGACCCAGAAACCACATTGTCGTCTTCGGGCACGGGGTTTGCTCGTGCGTTTGTTGTTGTTTGTTTTTTGCTTTTCCGTGAATACTAATTTCTAAAATAAAATTTATTCTACCTTATTCATTTAGGCCCCAAATGTTCATAGGCAGCAATATATGTGTGGGATTTGCTTCTTTAATAATACTTAACTAACTAAAGTTCATGTAAAAACGAATGCTGTGTCAAATGCCCCACCGTCGGTGCTCTGTAAAGCACAGCTCTCTGCATTTCGCATGCTTTCCGTGTTTTTTTCCTGATGGGCTCTGTTTTTTCCTGATAGCCCCTGCCGAAGGCCCTACCCTGAAGCTGAGGACCGGGCACCAGGAACTCTCTCTGACATTCCCCCTCTTGGATTCTCATGGACTGTTCATACCACTGACCGATAACGCTCTTTGATGAATTAGGTGACACTAATGGCAAAGATACAAAGTTGAAAATTGAAATAGTCTTCCCTGCTTCAGAAAATGCCAGTAGATTAGAGCCTTTGCAGGAATTACCAGTCACGGAAAAGGTGTCTGGCTTTCCACCAAAACATATTACTTAATTTCTGATTGTCTTACACAAAAGAACTAGATGCAAACCACCTGCTCACGATAAATAAATCTGTGTACATTAGCATGGAAGTTTTGAATATGAACAAACAGGGAAAAAGGAGAAGTTGCCGTGGGACTGAAGTTGGAGTCACGTGGCTTCAAAGTTTGTGGAAAGTCTTTTTTTTTTTTTCACATTCTGTGTCTGTGTCAAGGTTTGGAGGTGAGTCCTTCAAAGCTGTCAAGTACGTTTCTCTTCAGCTGGTTTGGAGCTGATTTTCCAACTTCTTTCACAAGTAAGATTTTAAAGCAATTTTAAAGAAATGGTATTCTGGCTTTGTTAATTCCAGATTCAGATGGAGGAGCTTCTGTGGTTTCATTGCTGAGAATTCTTCTTTTTCTGCCTTTCATTTTCTTTCTGACACCGCTTTACTGGGACGTGCTGAAGTTTCACTGCCTGTGTGAAAAATGGTCTTTGTTTTTAGTGTAAGATTAATGATGTTTGATTTGGGATTTTTTTTTTTTTTTGCCGGTGTTAGTTTTGACTGGTTTGTGCTGACTTTTAAAGGGAAACTAATAGTCACTACCTCTGTTGTTTACCCTTGGTAACTAAAGCACGAAGGAAACTGTTATCTGTGTCCAGAAAGCCATGAGTGGCTGCTGTGTTGCTCGGTGCCCGCAGGGGACGGGGTGGGGGTGGGTCCCCAGCACCTCGCTACTCTACTTAAGTTATGAAATACATTTTCCCCCAAATCCCAGTGAGTCACTCCTCTCTCATGGAACTGTGCTGTGTTACTCACCGGACGTCTGCCACCAGGCTTCCTAAAATCCCAGGACACTGCCTGAGGCCCGTCCCCCAGGAGCCTTGCTTCTGGGGTCCCCTTTGCCCCACGTCCCCCAGAACTTGTGCGTGAAGCGCAGAATCCCGTGGCGGCCGGTGGTCGTGTGTCTCTTCACGTGTCGTGTCTGCGGGCGGTTCACGGAGTCGTGTCCTGGCCGTTCACCTGCGTTTAAAAACCTCGTGGGATGAATACTGCGTTGTCTTCTTTAGGGTTTATCTCCGTCTCTAGAGCTCCTGCAATGACAGACACAGTGTCGCGTGAAACACGGGCGTTCAAAGCACTGCTGCTAAAGGAATGAAGTTAATTGTCTCTCTATGTGTAGAAAATAATTGTCATTCTTTGGATACCATAAAACTTCTCCTGTGAGTTCTGTTTATCAGGTTTTGACTCTGCTGGTGACATATCCGTCCTGTAATCCATGTAGAGTTTGTGCCAAAAATACCTCCTGTTTTCTACAGAAGAAAAGGTGTGAGGTGACAGCTTTTTCCTTAAAATAATAATTCACGGAGCGGGTTGGTGAAGACCCTGAGTTGCGCGGTGGCCCACACGGAGCACTAGTGAGCCTTGGGTCTGTTCTTTTCCTCACTCGTTATGGAGACTTTAGATGAATGGGTTACTCGATGCTGGTGGCTAGATAAATTTATACTTGGTTGGATTCCAGGCAGTCCACAGAAAGTGATGTTCTATTAGCATTTTACATCGTTCCTGACTGGGCAGGGGTGCGAGAGCGTGCCCTGCTGAAATATTTCCTTGCTTCTTGAAAACAAGCCTCTGCTTGATTTTTATTTTAGTTACTTCAAAGTAATTAAACTGTTTTTATGGTTATAAAACATAAAATCTAATGTCAAAGTTGAGCAGGGAGTTACTGGTGATAAACAAATGAGGTCGTGATCAGTACTTATTGTACTAAAGACAGAAACTATTATAGGAGCTAATTTGAGTTATAAGAAAACAGCTGTCTCATTAAATAAAACAAATATGATCCCCCCAATGCAGTATGAAAAATGCAGGTAGGAAATATGGGGAAGGGGAAACAAGCTTTATGATTCCAGGCTGCCTGGGAGCACTGATGAGCAGGCCCTTCGCAGGGAGCGTGGCAAACCCTGTTGGCAAATGGTAGTTTTTTTTCTGCTTCAAAGAGACATAATTAATTTTTTTTTATCATATACTTTGTTTTTACATTATTATTTTTTAGATGGAAGTGCTGGGGATTGAACTCAGGACTTCAGGCACGCTACGTGCGCACTCTACCACTGAGCCCTGTCCTCTCCCCACAAGTAGGTAGTTACAATATTCACACTATCGGTATAAAGATAAACCAGGCACTCAAGGTAAGCAGAGCTTTTCCTGAAAACGAAACCAGTGAGATGGCGATTTTGGGTTCTCATCATGGGGACCCTGAATGACACTGGATCATGCCGTCGGTGACATCCGTACAGTTGTTACAGTGGCCAGTTCTGGGGACAGACCTAAGGATATTGTGTTTGCTATTTAAACATTTTCCAGGTTTTCATTGTTTTCTGTTAGTATCTAAAGTGCGTGATTTTTACATATCGACCTTGTGTCCTTCCACCCTGTGAACATCACTTACTAGTTCAGTAATTGTTGGATTTTTTTGTGTGAACAACCATGTTCTGTGCAAATAAGGACAGTTTTACTTTCTTTTTTGTCTCTGTGCCGTTTATTTACCTTTCTTGCCTCGGCGTGGCCAGCGCCTCCAGCACAGTGTTGCTTGGAAGGAGAGAGAGGGGCGCTCTTGCTTTGCTGCTGACCTCAGGGAGAAAGGGCTGCGCATTTCACCGTTAAGTGTGACGCCAGCCGCAGGCTCCTTTCAGACACCGCTTTTTAGAGGGGGAAGTTCCCTTTCATCCTGGTTTGCTGGGCATTTCTTAAAAATCAAAAATGGATATTTTTGGTCAAGTGCTTTTTCTGTGTCTATTAAAATTATCATATGGTTTTCAGTTTTATTCCATTAAGGTAATAAATTACATTGATTCTCCAATGTTAAATCAACCTTGCATTACTGGGATTAACCTACTTGGTCACAATTGCTGGGTTCAATTTGCTAATTCTGTAAAGTATGTTTGCATTTTCATGAAATATATTGGTCTGCAATTTTTTCATCTGTAATATCTCTGTCAGATTTGAAGATTAGGGTTATACAGACCATATATAATGAGCTGCAAAAAAATCTCTGTTTTCTGAAAGAAATTATATTGGATTGTATTGGAATTTACCAGTGAGGTCATCTGAGCCTGGCATTTTCTTTCGAAAGAAATTAGTTTTCTTCAGTAAGTACAGGACTATTCAGATTTCTGTCTCATTTTTCAAAGAAACTTTCTATTTCATCTATGTTTTCGTATTTGACGGCATAAAGCTGTTCATAGTATCACCATTATCTTTTACTGTTTGTAGGATCTGCATCGATGACCTCTCTTTCATTGCTGACGTTGGTAACTTGTGTTCTTTCTCTCTTTATTTTCTTCTTCAATCTAGTGTACAGTTTTGCTGGTCTTTCCGAAGGAAACATCTTTGGACTTTGTTAATTGTCTCTTTTTCTCTCTTTAAAAAAAAATCTATTGGTTTCTGTTTTTCACTATTTCTTTCTTCCTATTTATACTGGGCTTATTTTTACTTTTTAACTTCATAAAGTGGGAACTTGGTCATTGATCGTAGAGCTTTATTCTGTTTAATACAGGCGTGTGAAGCTGCAAACTGGTCTCTGGACACGTTAGCTGCATTTCATCAACTTTTATTGGTTTAGTTCTGGTTTAGTTAGAAATGTTTTCTAATTTCCCCTTCGATCAATGAATCATTTAGAAGCGTGCGGTTCAATTTTTAACTGTATATTATATATATACAATATACAATAATATATATTACTTTTTAACTTCACAGCCACGTGGGGCCATTTCCCACCACCTGTTGTTACATATGCATCGCTGTCATATGTACCGCATTTACGTACATTATAAATTCCACTAATTGAAGTTTAAAAGTTCTTTAACATTAACCTGGATTTTTACTGTTTCTGATGATCTTCATTTTTTTTCCTGGGCGTCGAGGTTCCTCTGGTATCGTTCCCCTTCAGCCTGAACAACTTTCTGTAGAATGCCTTGCAGGTCGTGTTTGCTGTCAACAAACCCTTAGCTTTCGTCTTCCTCCTCCTCCTCCTTGCCGCCGCCTCCTCCTCTTCAGTGTCTTTATCGTCAGCCTTGGAAGACATTTTCACTGGTTTGACCATTTCTTCTTTTCTCACTTAAAAAAGACGTTATCCCACTGATTTTTGGCTTCCTTAGTTTCTGATGAGAAGTCTGCGATCATTCAAATTTTGTTCCCAGGTAGGTAGTGTGTTTTCTCCCTCTGACGACTCTCTGCATTTTCTCTTTGTCTTTGGTTTTTGGCAAATTGCTGGTATGTGCCCAGGTGTGGCTTTGTTTGTATTCATCCTGCTTGGGGTGCACTGAGCTTCTTGAATCTGTAAATTCATGTCTTTCACCAAGATGACAAATATTCCAGCCATTATTTCTTCAAATATTGTTCTGCCCCATTCTCCGTCCTCTTTCTGAAACTGTATAATGTGCAGTCATAGGACGTTAGACTTGTAGACCTTGTCCCACTGGTCTTTGAGGCTCTATTATCATTTTTCCCTCTTTTTTTTCAGGTTGGATAATTTCTACTGCAATATTTTCATGTTAATTGACATTCTCCTCTGTCATCTCCAATGTGCTGTTAAGCCCATTTAGTGATTTTTTTTAAATTTCAGAATTAAAAACAGTTGTAGAATTTCCATTAGATTCTCATTATATTTTTCATTTCTCTGCTGAGCATCCCTCTCTCCCATCCCACGAGAGGTAAACAGGCATCTGGGAACAATTTCCTCTTGCAAAACCATGGCTTTATTGCCCTGCTCCTGCTGCTGCCAGTTTCCACGTGGAGAGCCGCCGTCCTACTCAGCTTCTTCCTTGTCTCTGCCGCACCCTCATTACCACGATGCAATGTGGAGCATCAGCACCTGAAACAAATGTAAAGCTGTATGACAATTATATCTCAATTTACAAAACTGATGCTTGGAAAAACCATCCACCACATCTGCCAATGTGGGAATTACCTAACCCCCCCAACCCAAACCCTCCAGCTACTGTTTGGTAGAAGAGTTTGGTAATGTTAATAGTGATAAGTCAGAGGGAGGGACCCCGTGACTCTCATTGAGGGCGTTAGATTGTGACACCCTCAATGATCTCCAGCCTAGGAGTGAAAGAGGACTGGCACGGGATCAGAGAGAAAAGTGGAGCCCGAAGGGGAATGCAGCTAAGCGGACACGGCTTTTAGGCACAGGGATCTGTATGTGACCACTGTTGTTTTTTTTAAAGGAGTACCAACCAAAATTCATTATTTTTTTTTAACTCAGTGTTTTCTGATCTATCAGCAGATCACTCCCACAGATTCTGATCCTTGCAGAGGTACCAGGGGGCAGGTTTTACAGAGTCATCATGAGCCTAAGTGTGTACCACCGGCCATTGAGGTTCATCTCAAAGGATGACCAAAATTTTGCCCCGTACATTACTTTACTAAATAACCCGATTTCTAATGATTTTATAATAATATAAAATCTCAATTCTTATATGTATCTTAATTGGTTGGAATATATTTCCAAATACCTTTTTCCCCCTCAAGAACACATCAGGAATATATTTTCTAAGCCTTTTTTTGTTATTAGAAATTGAGATACAAGTCACACACCAGAAGATTCGTCCTGTTAGCGTGTGCACATGGGTGGCTTTTAGCACACTCACAAAGTTGCGCAACCATCAGCATATCTAATACTATTTATTTATTAAAAGGACCATTTAAATGTAATATAGAATAATGTAAAATAAAACTTAGAGAATAAGCAATGTGTTTAGTCATTTTTAGCCATGGTAGGAATAAACATTTATTTCATAATTTTGGCTCTATCACCAGTCAGCTATGTGACTTTGGATCAATAACAATATTTTTCTGAACATCCACTTCCTTTTAAAACATCTAATACTATTTAACTCCAGGACGTTTCCAGTAGCCACCAAGGAAACCCTAGACCTGCTTGTGGTCACTCTGTATTTCCCTCCCCCGAGGCTCAGCCACTTCTAATCTAGTTTCTGTCTCCATAGATTTCCCTGTTCTGAACATTCAGTGTAAATGGAATTACACAGTATATGACCTTTTATATCTTATTTCTTTTTCTATTTTTTTTTGAAATTTGTGTATTTTTTACTGAAGTATAGTTAGTTTACAATGTTGTGTCAATTTCTGGTGCACAGCACAATGCTTCAGTCACATAGGAACATATATATTTGTTTTCATATTCTTTTATATCTGACTGCTTTCACTGAGTATAATGTTTGCAAGATTCATCCATGTTGAAGCATGTATGAATACTTCACTCCTTTTTATGGCTGAATAATATTACATCATGTGGAAAGACCGTATCTCGTTTTCTATTCATTTGCTGATAGACATTTGGGTTTTTCACTTTTCAGCTATTTTGAATAATGCTGCTGTGAACACTCATGTACAGGTTTTTGTGTAGATATGTCTTCATTTCTCTTAGGTGTGGATCTAGGCGTGGAGTTGCTGGGTTGTAAGCCTTTAGAATTTTATCTGTTAGTGTTACACACAAGAGATAACACAGCTAAGGATAATGTTTGGGGTTATAACTCTTTCCTTTAAAAAGTGGGTATTTCTTTGTAATCATTTTTTCCCTGCATAGACGTACAGAGAATTGTTTTCCTCGCTGCAGATCCGGGGAGACCACGGGAGTGTGGTCCTGGGGAGGCTGTGCTGTGCCCTGCGAGCCTCTCTGTGCAGCAGCCTTTGTGTTGAGCTGTGTGCATGTGCTTTAAACGTGCTTCCACTGCCCTGAGTTTGAAAGTGGAAAGTAAGTCTTGCAGTGAAAGGTCTTCTAGGGTCCCGGCACTGGGTTTGGAAACAGCATAAACGTTTACCTTGTCCTTTTTCCTTCCCTGTCGTTATTTTATGGGAAGTTGTGAGAGACTGTGACAGGGACAACTTAAATAGATGTTATTGAAACTGAATGTTTGGGTTCCTCTTTTTGTTTCTGTTCTGAGCTGAACAGTGAACCTATACTTACAGGGTAGCAGGTTGCCAACAAATTGGCAAAAAGCAGAACCCATTATTCAGAGTGCATCTCGGACAACGGGGGCAGCAGACAGTTCTCACAGGCGCTTTGTCTGGCGCAGGCGAGGGCACCTTACTGGGACCCCTTTAACTGTGGTTGACCTTCATTTTCAAAATCCCCCCAAAGAAGCCTCCATGACAGAGTGTGAGTTTCTGGATTCTTAGCCACCAAAAATTTGCCACAAAGCATAGTCTGAACACGTCACATACATTAGCAGGATGTGGAGGGACAAGGAACAAGGTTCTTGCATTACACAGCTCTGCCCAAGGCGGGAGGGACACGTACCCGGGAAGGAGAGGGTGTGGGAGCCCCAGTGGGGACCTCAGCCATGGCTGGAGAGTCTCAGGCTGCTGTGGTTCTTGCCACAAGTTAATCTGAGACGTTAAGTTCCTATTTAGGTTTATTCAGCACATTTATTTCATGTTCCCAGTTTTTTCCTACCGTTTTAAATGTTTTCCTTCATGGCATTAACACACATCGGATGCAACTGCTCTAAAGAGTAAATGCATCTTGATCTTTCCCACAGTTTTCCTGTCAGGTGTTATATAATCTGTATTTGTATCACTGGCCTGGGAGCTCCTGGAGGGAAACAATCCTCACCCACGTCTGTGTTCAGGACTCGGTGTATTGTCTGCGCGTTCCATCTGCGTAAATGTTTGCTAATTCCTCAAACTTGCCAGTCCCTCCTGTGGGCCCTGGGGACAGAAGATTACCACGATCGTCACAGGACAGGTTCGCTCAGCCCCTGTCTCCCAGGGAACAGACCATGAAACAAGCAGTACTGTGAAGCCGAGATGCTGCTTAAGAACAGCCCTGAAGGCGCACTGGGATGAGAGAGCAAGTGTTCAGGGTAGGCTTCCTGGAGGAAGCGCCCTTTGTGATGAAGTCTGAAGTTTGTGTGTGTGGGGTCCATCAGGTGAAAGGGGGCAGGGAGGCTGTCTCAGCCTGAAGGGAGGACACGAGAGAGGTCAGTCCAGGGCGATGGGGAGAACGTGGTGTGGGGGGCGGGGGCAGGAGGTGGTGTTTTATGCAGGAACAAGACCACGCTACAGGCGTTAAGCTGGGATGTCATCAGTCTGTCATCTTAAGAAAAGACCACTCTGGTTGTGGGTCGGTGGGGGCAGGAGAGGAGCCAGTGTCCACTGCTGTGCTGGTGGCTTAAACTGTGTGACAGCAGCAGACCTGGAGAAAAATGGGTGGATAGGTAGATATTTAGAGACGTTCTGGCTGGAAATAGCAGAGCAAGGGTATTTATGGCCCTTAAATTAATAAAAGCAAGACAGAGATTGTAAACAATGAAGAAAAATCTCAGTTTTCATCACCTTAGGTCGTAAGGAATGAAAATATCTGCCAAGTGCAGTGAAGTTTGGGCAGGACGAAAGGACATGTGGGGCGGAGACCTTCTTCTGAAAGTTCACGTCAGGCCAGGTTTTCCAGCAGAAGGTGGCACAGATCTGATGGGTGGACTCCTTCCTCGGGCGCCGTGGGCCAGCACACCAGTGTCTGCAAGATCCCCGAGCCCCCGGCACAGCCCAGAGCAGAGGCAGGTGGCGGAGGCAGAAACCCCAAGGTGTCTCATGAGGGACAGGCTTCCAGGCGTCAGTCAGCTTTGGGGTCACTGTTCCTGGCGCAGACATCACTCACATGTGCAGTGAGTCGAGGGCAGCATCCTCAGGGCACGCAGGGCTCCCTGGGTGAGCGGTCCCACTGTCACGGCAAGGGTGGGGCAGGGGGCAGAGCCGGCCTTCTGAACCGAGGCTTCCTGTGGCCTGAGTTCACCCCCTGTATCCTCCACACATTTCCCCCCTGCTCTCAAAACAAATAGCTTGGCTAGGAGTAATGGATCCCATACACTATGAATAAAAATTGGACAAAAACCTAGCAAGGGACACAGATACCAAAAGGGGGGAAAGTAGACATTTCCATAACAAAAACGTTTCAAGAATACATGGGGAAGAAAGCTGCTCAGTGTAAACACTCGCTGTCTCTCCGTGGTATAAAAAGTGCCTTTGCTGGTCCTCACTCAGCAAGACGAGATGATGCAGCAGCGGAAGAAAATGTAAAGTGAGCTGGCAGCGCTCAGCAAAGAACTGGACTTAAGGATAAAGTGTTAGAGATGAAAGCCCCTTACCAGCAGGAGGCTTTGATGCTTCTGACCCTGCAGGTGTGGTCATGGAGGACAGAGGCATGAAAACGGCACGAAAAATAATACAAATTACAAAAAGTATATTTCAACACAAACTGAATTTTAGAAAGCCATAGAGAATTCTCATCTCCTTTGCTTTCCGTAATTTATGTCCAACTAGTCCTCAAGACAAGATTTTTAAAAAAATCTACATTGAGAACATTCAACTGAGACCACCCTCAGTAAAGAAGTTCAAGGGGCCCTCAGTGTCAGAGCTAGAACACCAGTGTCTTCTGTCCCCAGAGAGGGGACTTGCTAGCTGCAGACCTGGGGCAGCTTACTTAATTCTCTGCACCTCATTTTCTTCTCCTTCAGGATGGAAATAATAGTGCCTGTACCACAAGGTTCAGAAGACCACACTTGTTAATTTATTCATTTTTTAAAATTAAAATTAAGATTTTATTTTTTAATGGAGGTACTGGGGATTGAACCCGGGACTTCACGCATCAGCGCGCACCCTACCACTGCGCCACAGCCCCACCCTTGTTAATTTAAACAAAGTGCTCAGATTAGTGTCTGGAGAACAGCCTGAGCTTTTCTTTCTCCGCTTCCTCTTCCTTTTTTCTTTCTCATCCTCCTTCCTTGTGTTACTCTGACTGTTTAACAAGTTCCCAGAATTTCTGGCCAAGAAAAGAAATAAGCTATTAAAAGGCTGGAAGGAAGTGAGAAAATGGTCATTATTTGCTGCTCACTTGATCTCCTTTGAAAACTCAAGAAAAAAGTTCAGCCGGATTCGCAGACGTGAGTGGGCACGTAAAAGCCAGGGCGGATGGCACGCGGCTGCCAACCCTCAGAAAAGGAAGTGAAGTGTTTTCAGTTAAAGTGTCGATCAAACTGTAGAGTTTATAGACAAAGACCTAGCAAGAATGAACCGTACCTTTAGCGGGGGAGAGTAAAACCTGTTTTAAAACATTTTAGAAGGACCTGAAGATTTATAGGATACTCAAGGGCCGCATGACTCATAATGACAAAGATGTTAATTTTCCCAGGTTCATTTATACATTCAGTGCAGTTTCACATGAAATTCATTTCATTTGAACATCCCAGCAGATAGCTGAGGACCCCAGGAAAACGGATGCTGAAACTTACGTGAACCAGTAAGGGCCCACAAAACGGGGAGACAGTTTGCAAAGCCTGGAGGAAGTGCGCGGGCGACGGCCGGCTTCTACCGCGCCGAGGCGCGGGCAGCTTTCTGCGCGTGGAGCCCACGGGGGCCGCGGCGCCGGGGAGCCGCCGGGGGGGGGGGGCAGCGGCGGGGGCGGCGGGGGCTCCGGGCCGGCTCGGCGGGGCTCGCTGAGGCTGAGGGGGCGAAGCCAAGACGGCGGGGGGAGCTTTAGAGTAACGGAATTTCCTGGAACAGGGAAAACTGAAGACGGGGTGGGGGGTGGGGGCGAGGGGGGGCGAGGGTGGGAACCGGGCGTAGGGGGGGTGAAAAGCGCCCGTCAGTGGCTCACGTGGAGATACTCGGCCAAGGCGCCAGGCGCGCACGCATTTCGGGTAAGACCGTAAATGCCGCTCACTGCGCGGTGTTTCCACACGGCTAGCACGTGCGTTGGTGCCTCATACGCACTGGCCTGCAAGGTTGTCTTCAGAACGAATCAGGGTGTGCAGGTGCCCGCAGGGGCCCCATGAGACCCACCGCCGCAGAGCAGCCTCGGCCCTGCTGTTCCCGGAGCCCAGGTGAGCAAGGCGGCCCCGTGTCCCCGCGCCCCTCGGACGCCAGCCGGAGCCCCCAGGCGCCGCTTCTCCCCCGGGGACGCTGGGAGGGCGTAAGGCCTGTCCCCAGGGACGTATGCGCAGCTCTGGCAAGCGGAGCGTGTCCGTCAGGTCTGAGCCCAGTCCTCATCTGTAGGGGAGACGAGTCGGTTTGGGTTTTGATTCCAGGCTCCTCATTGCACGAAGAGTTCCTCGGGTTTACGCGCTGCACTTGGAGGGAGAGAACTCTGCGTCCGAGTCTATAATGACGACCCTTTGGAGCTGTGATCTGGGGGACAGCGCGCCGGGGGCGGCAGGAAGAGGTGGCAGGGGTGTGCCCGATGTTTTAAAAATGGAGACGCACTTTACTTACTTACCACTTCCACTCGTTCTCTGAATGGAAGAGACCTCAGGATTTGGGGGAACCGTGGGGTCTTACGAGTACCAGTGATCAGGATCGAGGAGGGTGAGGCGAGAAGCTGCTGGGCCGCGGTGAGACTGGTCCCCGTCCGCCAAACACCCCCGAAACAAGCGCTGACATAAACCAGAGCATATTCTTTATTTTCAAGTAAAGTGTTTAAAAATGACCTTCTTCACGGAATTCTTTTCCCCCAAATATTTCTTTTCTCTTTTAAGAAGAGGAAAGATCAAGGTTATCGATTAAGCTATTTAATGAAATAATAAATACAGTATAGTTTCAATGGACATCCGAATGACAACTTTAACTGCAAGTAGAATTACTGGGTCAGCGGCTGTTGACTGACTCCATGTATCAGGGGGTTGTGTTGGCTTTTTTAGGGGCTGTGTTTGCTTTTGTAAAGTGTGACAGTGGGGACGCAAGGCCAGGACTGAACTTCGCCAGCCCTGCCTTCTTTGTGGCTTTGCCCTCAAAGCCAAAATTATGCAATATTTTTGCACCTGGGATTAATTTTTGTTGGAAATCTAGGTCTAAAATAAACAAGAGGGGCAGTTTGCTTCCACTTTGGAAAATCTGAAGAAGGTTAAGTTATCAGTGATTCAAGCCAAGCTGTATTATACGTGGTTATCCAATTGATAGAAATGGTCTCCATTAAAAATTTTTTCTGTGGGCCGCTAATTGCTATTTTCAGCCTACAATTTCTTGCAGATGATTTGTTTGAAACCCTGATTGTGGCTTCTGCTAAATCCTTTGAAATTCAGGCCTTTAATCCCATGCTTTACAAATTGTGTTAAAAGTACTGATCTAATTAAGCAAATTGATGCAAATATCACTTGCCAAGACCAAATTTTCTTGTCTAATGGACAGTCTTTGTTCACATCATAACTTTAATTAAACCCATGGGTTCTGACATGCATAGTCTAGTGTGTCTCCGTGTTCCGTGGCATCCGTGTCCCTGAAGATGGAGGGGGAGTATGTTTCCTGGCACAGTGATAGCTCGGACGGTCCAGCCTCAAAGTATCATTAACAGTGTGTTCTCTGATTGGCTTGGTCACTGGAGAGCTTTTGTGTTTATGAACAAAGACGGTCCAATGACTTATACTTAGTGGTTAGAATGATGCACTGAAAAAATGATCACAGGAGCATCCTCTGTAGCCTCTGTAGCCGTCAGTGTATTTTCACTTCAGATGTGGTGCCTTTCATCACCAGAAGTTCTGTGTGGGTCTTTTTTTTTTTTTTTTTTTTTTTTTGGGAGCCCTATCGTTTTATCTGGAGCCTTATTGAAATATACAATTCATGTACTGTACCATCCCCCACAGAGTGTGCAAGTCAATGATTGTGCAGTGGTACCAAGGGGACATATTCAGAGTTGGGTAACCAGTACCACAATCAACTTTAGGAAATTTTCACCACCCAGAAAAGGTACATATGGGCCTGTTTATATCTTTCCTTTCTCACTAAATTGTGTTCTGTTTCCCTCTAGATTCTTGAGTATAAGAAACATTTAAAATAGTTATTTCAATCTGCTAATCTCATCATCTCCAGGATTTCTGAATCTGTTCTTAGTTTATCTCTTAGTAACGGATCGCATTTCCCCGGTTCCTTTTATGCTTGGAAACTCTTCCCCCTGCTTTGCTGAACTGTGATTGTGTGTATTTAAGGTTTATGATGTGATACTTTGACATAGGTGTGTGTCGTGGAATGCCCACCGCAAGCAAGCTGGTTAACACAGCCATCGCCTCGTGTGGCCACCTTGTTTTCTCCCCCGTGGTGAGAGCACTTGAGATCTACTCTGTTAGCAGCTTCCAACAGCACAATATATTATCGTTAACTGTGGTCACCACGCTGTGCGAGAGGCCTCCAGAGTCACTCACCTTATAACTGAATGTACCCTTGACCAGCATCTCCCCATTTTCCCCACCCCCAGCCTCTGGTGACCAGCATTTTCTCTGTTACCATGGGCTCCGTGTCTTTAGATCCCACATATAAACGAGGTCATGCAGACTTTGTCCTTCTGTGTCTGGCTTGTTTCATTTGGCACAAAGTCCCCCAGGTTCCTCCATGTTGTCGCAAAGGGCAGGATTTCCTTGTTTTTAAGGCTGAATAAGGTTCCATTTTATATGTCTCTCTCTATATATATATCCATATACATATCACATTTCCTTTATCCATCATTCCCTGCTGGACACTTGGGTTGTTTCCACACCCTGAGTCCTGCGGAACACGCTCTAAGTCCACAGGACGCTGCTGCTGCGGTGAACACGGGAGTGCGTGTGTCTCTTTGAGATAGTGATTTCGTCTCCTTTGAACACGTAACAAGCAGTGGGGTTGCTGGATTGTACAGTAGTTCTGCCGCCTATTTTATGAGGAACCCTGTGCTGCTTTCCATTGCGGCTGCACCAATTTACATCCCCACCGACACTGCACAAGGGTTCCCTTTCTTCACCTCCTCGCCGAGCCTTTATCTTTTGTTTTTGATATTAGCCACCCTGACAGGTGTGAGGGGGTATCTCCTTGTGGTTTTGATTTGCATTTCTCTGATGATTAGTGATGCTGAGCATCTTATCATGTGCTTGTTGGCCGTTGGTAAGTTTTCTTTGGAAAAATGTCTATTCCGAGCACATGCCCATTTTAAAATGAGGTTATTCATTTACTTTTGCTGTAGAGTTGTATGAGCTGTGTGAATTTGTACTCCACATTGGGCAGCAGGGGCAGCTTAATAATGTTAATTTTTCCAGTCTGTGATCGTGGGCGTATTTCCATTTACGTGAGTTTTCTTCAATTTCTTTCATCGATGTTTTATAGTTTTGAGTCTACAAATATTTCACTTCCTTGGTTGAATTTATTCCTAAGTATTTTATTCTTTTTGATAGTTTTGTAAATGGAATGCTTTTCTTAGTTTCTTTTTTAGACAGTTCCTTCTTAATGTTTAGAAATGTAACTGATTTTTATATGTTGATTTTGTTTCCTGCAGCTTTATTGAATTTGTTTATTGGTCCTGACAATTTTTGTGTGTGTGTGTGTAGTCTGAAGTTTTCTATATACAAAATCATGCCATCAGCAAAAAGAGACAGTTTTACTTCTTTTCTGATCTGGGTGCCTTTTTATTTCTTCTTCTTGCCTAACTGTTCTGTCTAGGACTTTCGTGTTGCATAGATATGGTGAGAAGAGTGGGCATCCTGGTCTTGTTCCTGGGCTCAGAGGAAGAACTTTCAGCTTTTAACTGTTGTGTGTGCATTAGCTGTGGGTTTGCCTGGCAAATTATGGCTGGATGTTGGCCGTTACTGACCACTGTGAATGATGTTGGGTACCAGGTTTTGTTGTATTCCTTTAAATAGTGTTGGAGTTTCTTCTGTAATTTAGTAACTTGTAACAAGTTGGATGCTTTCAAGGCTTGCGTTTCAGCTTTGGTAGGGAGGGTCTCGCTCAGCCATCTGTCTAGAGCGCGTTTGGTCCTGTTTCTAAGGCAGTAATCTTCTGAGAGCTTGCCTTTAAGGCGTGCACAGCTGAGCGTCAGTCTGCAGCGGCTGAGGATCTGGGGGGAGTTTATGCAAGCCTGCAGATCCGAGGCGCTCTCTCCTTTCTTCAGTGCTGCCTTGTGAATTCCACCCAGGACCGGGATCTGCGTCTTCTCCACGAAGCCAGGCGTCAGGTGCTGCGCTGTCGCTTGGAAAGTGCCTCCTGTTTGTGCCGCTCTCTCATCGTTCAGTCCCACGTACCTGAGGTCCAGTCCCTGCACGCGGTCATTTCATGTGCTTGTGCAGTCTTCTAGCTGTTTCAGGTGGGAGAGCAAGTCTGACCCCCTCGGTCAGGCACGGCCGGGAGGAAGTTACAGGCTTCGTATCTGAGCATCTGCTTCCCATCCTAGGATGATGACCTAGGAAATAATTGAACAAACGTTCAGCGAGGACACGCTCAGTGCGCGTGTCCAGGGTCAGCGCCCTGAGGACTTAAAGGCGAGTCAGTCATTGTGCTTACTCCTCTAACAACACATCCAAGAACAGTTTTTGCCTTTCGTTTACTCTCTAGAGGCGGAAAAGAAAGGGTCGGACAGCAGCCCTCACCGTCGTGGAAACACGTGAGATCACAAGTGGTTTTCTAGTTAATCCTGATGTGAAGACTGAGGGGTCCCCAGGATGGGGGCTTTCCCCGCTCAGGGAAGTCCCGGGCAGCCTGCCAGCCCCCAGTCCCGTGCTCCCGCATGGGCGTCCCCGGCTCTGGAGCTGGCTGTTCCTCGTCTCCTTGTCCTGCCCCAGCTTCCCCCGACTCTTACTGTCGGTGTCTTTAACTTCGACTTTTAACACCGCTGTAGCTTGGGGGAACCGGGAGATGTCATCCTGGCTTTTGCTGTTGCTTTCAGGAAGGACCAAGCACTCATTCGAGATTCCTTTTGTCACCTCATCCTATCTGCACTGCTTCTTGGTAAAAAGTCTTGGATTGAAGTTTAAACCCTTCCACACCAGCTCAAGGACATTTGAGGTAGAACTTAGACAGGCCAGCATCAAAATAAGGAGCATAATGAGAAGGAGGAGAAAACTGGATGGGCGCTGACTGGCAGGAAAAGATCTGAGGGGCAAGGTGGACCCCAGTTTGGTAAGCCCTGGCCTGATCCTTCAAGGAGGGAGTGAACATGTGCAGCAGCAGTGACCACGCTGAGGACAGAGAGCAGGGGGTCTCCTCAGGTCACCACACGCCCTCCTGCTCTTTGCTGATATTTGGTTTCCATGAAACGAGCTCTCCTGTCTCTCCCGTCCCTTCCTCCACGTCCCCACGCTCTCGTCCCCTCTAGTCCCAGCTCCACAACATTAATTTCCCACAGCTCTGGAGGTGGGAAGTCCAAGATCAAGATGCCCGCACATGTGGTCTCTGATGAGATCACTCTTCCTGGTCGGCAGACACCATCTTTTCATCATGGCCTCATGTGGCCAGTTCCTGATTTGTATGTGAGAGAGAACGGTATTTCCTGTTCCTTCCTCTTTTTATAAGGGTGTCAGTGCTGTCATGAGGACCCATCCTCATGACTAACCCGAGTCACCTTCCAAAGGCCCCACCTCCAAAGCCAGTACACTTTGGGGATTTTGGGGGGACACAAGCATTCAGTCCATAGCACAGAGTTTCTAGTCTTAAAAAGGACTGGGACTAGAAACATGCGGAGAACAGAAATATGGGCTTAGTCCGGGGTCTGGTGGCAAGGAGGTCTCTGACTGATAAATACAGGACTTTGACAACAGCCCTGTCCAAGCTCATCCCGGGGCTCATCAGAGGTGAGTGACGGCCTTTGCTCAGCTCAGGAATCACGGAGCCGTAGTCTGCGCTAGTTTCCTGTTTCTAATCCTAATAATAAAGATACACGTTGACTGTTCCTGTGGCCCAGACGTAGTGCCAGGGCCTTCCCACTTACTAACTCATTCGAAACAGGTGCTACATTACTTGGTCTGACAGATGAGACACGAAGCACAGAAGGCCAAGTAACAGGCCCCCGAAACCTGAGTCCAGCCTCCGCCAGTCTGACCCCAGAGTTCGGTTATTCATGTCAACATAACTCGAGACCAGCAACCTGGGTCTTTCCTTTCACAAACCCTGAATTAAAAGTGTCTTCCATGCTTTCGCGCGAAGTAATCTTCCAATGCTCAGGTGCTCCGTGCGCTTGTCAAGTGGCACTTCCTTGTGTTTGGAGGAGATTTTATCGTCTTTGGAAAATTGCTTGATTTGGGTGTACCCAGGACGTTCGGGTGCGACGAAGGAGCACGCTGCATTTTGCAGGAACCGTCTGTTGTATGCATAATCCCCACCTTGGCTTGTGGCATCATTTAAAAAAAAATTTTGTACAAAGCATGAGTTAAGGGTAGTGCTATTAAAAATCATGCTCAATAAACCGAGGCATTTAAGAAAATAATTTGCTCCATTTCAGAGGTACAGCTTACCAAACACAAGGGCGGCAATTAATGCCTATTGTCCGGATGGTCCCTAAATGATAATAGGCTCCCAGGCGGGAGGCATTTGAAGTGGCCACATTTGGTACCAGGTGTTTGAGTGAAGGGTGCTGTTTGTCTTGAGATGTAATTGGGGTCAGCTACGCAATAAACAGCTTTAAACTTTCCGCCTTGGCTATTATCAGTGGGCCAGCCCAGCCCCTTTCATCCACCTCTGGCTCCGTCACCATCACTAACAGTCCTTTCTCCCTGGGAGTTATCAACCCAGCAATAGCTATTGTCAGAATCCAAAATTACAGACTCAGCAATGGACGTTCCGCAGCTGCAGGGTCACTCGTTCAGCAAGACACTCCGTGTGTGTGAATTACAGTACTACGTGACGCACGCGGGTTAAATTATGCACATACATACAAAGATGATTTTTTTAAATGGATTTTTAAGAAACTGTTCAGCTGTATCCGGAGGTAGAAATCACTTTATCAATGGAAACTATGCGAATTGGCTACCATCTTCTCTTAAAAAAATGCCATGTAAAGAAAGGAACTAGGTAACTAAACAAAGTTTTTCCATTTTTTAAATTGAAGTGTAGTCAGTTTACAATGTTGTGTCCATTTCTCGTGTCCAGCACAATGCTTCACTCATACATAAAACATACATATATTCATTTTCATATTCTTTTTCATTATAGGTTACTACAGGATATTGAATTTTGTTCCCTGTGCTCTACAGAACAAACTTGTTTATCTATTTAATGTAGAGTAGTTAGCATCTGCGAATCTCGGACTCCCAATTTATCCCTTCCCCACCGGTAACCATAAGTTGTTTTCTATGTCTGTGAATCTGTTTCTGTTTTGTCAATAAGCTCATTTGTGTCTTCTTTTTAGTTTCCACATATAAGTGATATCACATACTAGGAACTAGGTCATTTAAAACCTAGAAGTGATAAATACCATTACTATATTAGGTTTATATGTTACTTTTCTATCTATGAATATGACATACACATTACATGAAAATGATGAGTAATACTTAGAGATCTAAAACTCTGAACCAGTATAAAATCTGAGTAAGATTTTGGAGGAAATAATGTGCAATCATATCAGTGTGTCTGCAGCTAGTTTCTCGGCGACATTTCGCCACCTTTAGGTTTCTAACGTATATGGAAATCTTGAACGTATTTATTACATATCTGTTAGTCTATGGGCCATAACTGTACTGCATGAGTCTTTTAAAAACTTTGCTTAAACTCTTATGGTGCATGAATCCCTGTTCTGGAAAACCCTCTTTCCAGCTAAGATTATTTTAATAGCTCTCACTAAGTCTTCACCTTCTGTTCTTCCTTTATTCTAAATGCTAAAAGAAATTATTTTAAATGCATCATAAAGGAGCTATTTTATGTTTTTAAATCCCTGTCTGCAGCTTACTGCTTAGTCTAAATGTACGTTGGTGCTCTCCAGAAACACCTGGAGGAAAACACCTTTCTTCTGACCCCTCACGTGGAATATTTACCCCGGAAAGAAGGGATGTCGTCCTGAACGGACGTATGGTTCTTCTCTGGCCTTGTCCAAGGTACACCGTCACTGTCAAACTGGTAAAAGAGGGGCACTCTCTAATACAGTGCTACCACAGGTTTATCAATACATTTAGCTTTATTTTATTTATTTAGTTTTTAAATTGAAGTCTAGTCCGTTTACAGTGGGTCGCTTTCTGGTGCACAGCATCCTGGTTCAGCCTTACATACACACACATCTGTTCGTTTTCAGATTCTTTTGCATCACGGGCCGCTGCGAGGTACTGAATATAGTTCCCTGCGCTCCACAGTAGGACCTTGTTGCTTATCTATTTTATATAATAAATTGTGTTTTAATACACAGGTAAAGTGTTCACACTCAGCATTTTTTAAAATATCAACACTTAGCATTTTTATTGATTGACGGTGTTTCTTTGCTTTTAGGCAAACCTTATGAAACGCTGTTCTGCAGGGGAGAGACTCGGGCTGGCAGAGATTGGTTTTATGGTCACACCAAAAAGTTTCAAATATTTGAGGAATAGCACAGGACGGGGGAATCCACACCCGCTGCCGGCTCAGTACCTGGTGGCTCAGGAGGCGGGCCGCGCGGCTGGCCGTGGGCGGGGCTTGTCGCCCGGGGCCGTGGGCGGGGTTTGTTGCCCGGGGCTGTGGGCGGGGTTTGTTGCCCGGGAGACGAGGCCCGGCGCTTGGCCGCTGCGGTGACGCGCGCCGGCTGTGCTTCCGGGAGTCCTTCTCTCTCAGCTGTGTGATCACAAACGAAGGGAGGCTGCAAAGGACGTTAAATGTAACGGCTTTATTCTTGCACAGATGACACGGGTGAATTTGACTTTCTAACGGCAGCTTTTGGGAAGGTTCCTCAGTTCTTTCTTGCAGAACCCCAGGGACCCGGGGACACACTCTCCAGGCAGGGCTGTGACGTGGGGGGCAAGTGGGCACCACCTCTGCCCACACCTCTGTGTTTCCCTCCAGGAAACGCGGAGGCCTGGAAAACAGCGGTTGCCCCTCCAAGGAACAGGAAAGGAAACGCCAGGTAAAGTCTCAGGAGTTTGGAGGAGAAGGCGTGGAGGGTGGGGCTGTCATTACGCACAGTCATTGAGTCATAAAGGAAAAGTATCAGCTGATGTGACGTGTGTCATAGGAATGGAGCTAGTTTCTACATGCGACACATTAAATGCCTCACCGATATTGTTTAAAGATGGACAACAGGGAATAGGATGTTGTTTTCAATAAACAGACCAAACACTAAGATGAAGCAAAGGATCTTGCATTAAATATAGAAGTGGCAGTGAAAACAGAAAAATTTTGAGAAAAGACAGAATTGGTTTAGGGAAAGTAGAAAAATAGACCAAAAATGGGGAGGAAGGGACAGGGGTAGAGTCCCCGAGGAGGAAAGGCAGGGAGAGGGGCCATTCCGCTGGGCACTAGCGAATTTTCTGTGAAATTTAAAGCAGGTGTTCCCCTGGGCTGTGGGCTTCCAGTTGCTTCCACTTCTTAACTAAAACTCTTCATCTTTCCTAAGTCCACTTTGCTTGCAAATACCGACTTGCTCCTAATCCTCGCTTTTAGAGTAAGCATTAGACATTCACTCTCTTCCGAGGCTGGGTAGGAAGTGTAAGTGAATTAAGCTGTCTGCAGGTAAAAAATGAAACGAAACAAAATGCATCCAACTGCCAGAAACATAATCACGTTTTCTTCATTTTTACTGAACTGTGATTTAAACATAAGCCTGTACATATATGCACACATCTCTCTCTCTCTCTCTCTCTCACACACACACGCACAGTGTTTGCTGCGTGTTTGTTTGAGAATGGGAGATCTGACCTGTCACTTCTACAGCAAGAGCTCTGTGCGGGGCCTTGCATCCTGCGTGGTGTGAGAACAGACTTGGCCATGACTGCGTTGCCTGGGAGAGAGATGTAGATGAATTCATGTCCACAGTGGAAAAGCAGCTGTTCACAGACACGCCCAGAGTCTCTGAATCCTGATTTTTACTGTTAGGGAAACACTCCTGAGAGAGTTGAAAAATTCTGGTATTTCAATGTCACCATATTTGGATTTTACTATTTTACTAAAGCTTGGCAATTTCCATTTCGTAACCTTTTTCCCCCAGTTCAAATATTATTTGAGAAAGGAAAAACTAACCTATCGGTTCAATAGTTCTAGGTACAGACTTGTTAAATTCACAAAACGATACACATTTGTCCGAGCAGGTCACTGTGCACACAGTGCATGTATATATATACTGTGTGTGCAAGTTACACATAGTAGCTTTACTTCCGGGTGTTTTATTCTCCAGAACTGGGAAGTTTTCCATTCAGCCTGATGACAGCTCTTTGGTAAACTGTGTCTCCCTCTAGTGATACAAATCACTGTTCTTTTAAAAATACAGTAATTCAAACCCTGTAAAAATGAATATTGATAAATACTTGAAACCGAAGAAAGACCAGTAGAGGTGGGATCCTCTGAAAGTGGTATGTTCTTCAGCCCAGAAGGATGCACGTCGTTAGGAAGCGAAGCTGGCGCTCCGTCCCCGAGTCTCCGCGTCTGCTGAGCAGGAGTTTGCAGACTTGTTTTAGTTATGGTTTTGAGGTTCTTTCTGTATGATTATGGCCACTTTAGAAAAGCTGATAGAAAGCAGTCTTCCTGATGTGTGTGGGTTGGTTAAATAAAAGGACGCGGCAAATGACGTGCCAATGGCTCCAGCAGGAAGAGGCAGGCCTGCAGCTACCTAGACCCCGCAGGGTGGAGACCCCGCAGTTTACCCGCGGCTCGCCATGGGGTGTGCTACCCACCGAGGCAAGTTCAGCCCCTCCCTCCCTCTCTCCCTCTCTCCCTCTCTCCAAGCTCTGCGGAGAGCTGCAGGCAGGTGCTGGGGACACGCCGATGAACAAGCCACAGTCACTGCTTCCAATGCCTGGTCACACCAAAACGGGCGTCTCAAAAAGCACTGGAGAAAATTTCGTATATTATTTCTGCATTCAAACATTTTTGTCCAGGGTGTTCATTTAGGGGACCTTTATATTATCCTCGTGGGCTGTATTCAGGTCCTCTAGAGAAACAGAACCCAGAGGAGAAACAGCTTGGTTTTACGGAGTTGGCTGACAGGATTAGGGGCCTGGCAAGTCCCGATCTGCAGGGCAGGGGGCCCCTGGACCCAGGGGGCAGCTGGTGTTGTCACTGGAGTCTGAGGGCTTCTGGAGCAGAACTTCCCTTGTCCACGTCTGGGTTCAAATTTTCCTTTTTCATAAGGACACCAGTCAGACTGGATAGGGGCCCACCCTAATGACCCCATTTTGACTCAATCACCTCTTTAAAGGCCTTGTCTCTAAATGCACTCCAACTCAGAGGTCCCATGGTTTAGGACTTCAACATATGGATTTGGTGGTGAGGGGACAATTTGGCCCATGACATAGCCATAGGAAATACTGTGTTTTAAAAAAAATGATGTCCAGGCCAACCACAGTGACCTCCCCATGCTGATTACAGGGCAGCATAATGCCTGTGCCTGTCCTGGGCCAAGGACTTTGCAGGAACTAATTCAACAAGCTCTTCGGGGTTGGGCGCTATGATTCTGCCCAGTTCGCAGATGTTGAAACTGAGGCACACAGAGGTGAGGGAACTTGCCCTGTGATATCAAGTGGCCGCCCTGCCCTGGGGACTGGGCCCACGCTATGCAGTCCCGGGCAAGACTTCAGCCATCAGGCCATGCCAGGGATCGCCTGACACCTGCCAAAGACATGCTCCTCAAAATATCCTCCAGGGTCCCCGGGCCTCTGTTAAAGTGCAGATTCCTGGGGTCAGAATCCACCTGCCGAACCAAAGTCCATGGGGAGTCAGAGACTGGCGAGGAATCCACATTTTTTTTTTTGTTTTTGTTCCGGGGGGAGGTAATTAGGTTTACTTATTTATTTATTTTAATTTTATTTTAGTTTATTGTTTTTTAACACTATTTTTTTTGTTAGTTTTCTTAGGGGGGAAGTAATTAAGTTTATTTTTACTTAATTATGACTATTTTTTAATGGAGGTGCTGGGGATTGAACCCAGGACCTTGTGCACGCTAAGCACGCAGTCCACCGCTGAGCTACGTCCTCCCCACCAGGAATGTACATTTTTAACAGGAAAGCTCCATGGCCAGGAAAGTTGGAGGATTGCTAGAATTATTCTGTAAAATTTAACTCCGCTTCCCTCGGTCTCTGATTCCAGTGTTGATTGGTTTCGCTGTCTTGTGGGTGGGACATATTTTGGGGGATAACATTCATTTGTTTAACCAACATCCTCCGAGTGACACTGTGAGGTTCTGTGGGTTTATGTGGATAAATCGGGTGTGGAATTTCTCTTCAAAGGCTCTCCCAAATCACGCTGATATTATGAGGTTTTAAAATGTTCTTTCCAATGAGAAATATCTGTACCGTATCCAATTTTTAAAGGTTCTAATTTCCGTAAGTGTGAATGCTTCTCTCATTTCCTATCCAGGGGCGGCTTTATCAATCATGTATTTTAGTTAACTCTCTTAATTTTATGGAGGGAAGGTGAATAACATGCATTATTATCTATAAATAATGGAGACCGTGTTTTTGAGAGAGAATAGTGAAAAAAAATTGTAAGCCAGCTGTGGCTATTATCCCCGCCTTTGCGTGGCTCCTGGGCGTGCGTGGATGTCCTGAAGTGTGCAGGTGCATGCGTCTGTGGTCCAGTGAAAATGCTAAACCTGTCATTAGAACAGTTCTTTTAGAAACACATCACTCTTTTCCTGATGAGTAAAAATAATTTCTCGAGTTCCTAATAGCCTTCCTCCGGAAGTCCGTCTAGAGAGACGCGGCTGCCTTCTGCTCTCCAGTGGCTCCCTTCCTGTCGGGGGCGGTCCTGGGGCACAGGGCGCAGCGGGGGCTGCTGGGTCTTGTGCGCCGTGGGGGGACCCCTTTGGACTCGTCACTAGCGATGCCTTTCCCATGTGACCCATGGCTGAGCCCCCAGGCGGTTCCAGGGTCTGTTCCAGGACCCGGCAGCTCCATGAAAACCTCTCTCCTCCCCCTCCCCTACCTTCCCTCTGCTGCTATGATGAAGTTAAGCCCCTGAGGAGACACCAGCCGACATCCCCGCCTGGGAGCGAGGCTGAGGAGCTGGTGGACCTCTTTACAAGGGTCCAGAGTGATGGCGGGGAGTCGGGGTGGGAAGGTCGGAGACGTGAGCGCTTTCCTGCGTGTCCTGAGCTCCCGCACAGGGGGCGGGCGGGTGGACAGTGGCCGGCAGGTGGCCTGGAGCCGGGCAGCGCGTTCTGTGTCGAGTCAGGCCTCGTTGTTAGGGCTTGCTTGCTCTGGTCGTCTGTGTTTTAGATTTTCTGCTTAATCGAGCCTGGGTCTGAGCCACTCACACCGCTCAGCTCGCTCTGGTCACCTGGCTCGGTGGTGGCAAAGGGCCCAGGACTGTCCCTCTGAAGCGGTCAACAGGTTTTCTCATTGCCGCCCAGGGCAGGGGCAGGCTTTCTGCTAAGCCCCCAGCCTTTAACTCCCTTCAAAGACAGAGGAAACATCCTGAGCTGCTAGCCAGTAAGAAATATAAAGAAAGGGCCTAAGTGTACAATCGTTCCTAGCAGGGCGTCTCCCACCTCAGTCTAACTGTGGATCGATTGTAACTCCAGGTCTCAAATATGTGCTGTATGCGTGCTTGTCATATGTTTAAGATCTTGAATGAAAATCTGAATTCATCACCAGGATGACTGGATTAGTCTTAGAAAAATCTTCATTAACAAGAGATGTTACACAGAAAGGGGGAAAAAACCCCAGCAATTTTGGAAAACTTTAATGCTTTTTTTTTTTTTTGAATAAAAATGACGTAGGCAGCCTCATGGGAGTGGAGGGGCTCTTCCTTGGGAGCCAAAGGCAGGAATTCACAGGATGCAAGAAGGGAAGGTAGAAGCGCAGCCCAGGGTTTTCCAGAGGCCTGCGTGCCTGTCAGGCTCTGCGATCCGGTGTTACTTACGAGGTTCATGTCTTAATTTTCCCTGGAAAATTAAATATTTCCCCGGAAATAGTCCATGAGGTCTATTGTTCGACACATAGAGGGAACATTTATGAGAACTTGGAACGGAGGTAGCGATGAGGCCCCCCGGAGCCCAGCCTCTGCTCTTTCCCTGGCCGCCACCCCTGCCGCTGGTCCGCGCGCTGCTCCTGGACTCCCGCCTCCTTCCCTGCGCTCCTCCGCGTGTCAGGAGACAGCCCTGCCCTCGCTGGGCCTGCCTGCTCTGCGCCAGCTCAGATTCAGCACCGGCTCGACCCCCAGGGAAGCCCTTCCCACCTCCCGGAATGAGGCAGGATCTGCTTGCTTGTCCGTTCACAGCACCTTAAGCTTCTCCTTTCCAAGTTCGCCTCCGTGTCCTCCTTGCCCCATCGGCCGCGGCCACCGGCCGGCTCTCTCCGTGAGTGGGGAGTTCGTCCTTTTCGCCTGTGAGTTACCAGGACCCTCCGCGTGCCTGGGCCGTGGGACCCTCTGTGCAACACTGGTTTACTGATTGATGCCCCACGAAACCCACCCCTTGGGCGCCAGGCTGCCTGTGACTCAGCGCTGCTTTTGAGCAGCCCCAGAAGATCTGCTGGTTCAACGGCAGCTACACGTGCAGTCGGTATTTGGTTCTGGGCTGTTCCAGAAGCGTCCTGAGTGAGCATGGAGCTCACAGGGCGGAAGCCTGAGAGCTGCGTTCTAGGGCCCGCGGGCTCTGTGGGTGTGACTTGGGGCAACTCAGGGTGGATGAGAGGCTGCACAGGCTGGGCTCTGAAGCCCCACAACCTCAGACTTCAGAATCCAACACGCGTGTAGGCTCAGTGAAGCATGTCACACAAGCTAACCCAGCTGCCCCCACCCCACCGCAACAACGCAAAGTGAGAGGCGGGGTCTTCCTCACGGGGGGAGCTGAGGCTCGGGGCGGTGGGGGTGGGGGAGTTACTCCAGGTCCCACGGCGGCAGGTGCAGCACCAGGGGAAGCCGCAGTCAGGCCCCAGGGTCCCGGTCCCATCAGCCGCAGCCGGACGCCTCCCTGGTCGCGGCACCTTGGCTCTTGCATGTTCTGGGGGTCGCACTTCAGCATTTGAGGAAAGGCTCTGCTCCCATAAAAATCTGAAAACTGCCAGCGATGTCCAAGGTCTCCTTGAGCAGCCTCGGTGCAGCGGGTTTGTGTTTCGTGCTCCCGCTCCTGGTCCCGGTCCTGAGGGTGCCCGGTGTCTGTGCCGGACTGTGCGGAGCGCTGAGCTGCAGATCTGACCTGAAGAAGACGGAAGACCGCGGGCCGGACACCCTGGCGTCTAGTTTGGGAGGCCCTCAGTCCTCCGCCTCCCCCCGCCCTGAGGCCAGGTGTGTCTCCCATCGTCCACCACGGGAGGTGGGCCCGGGCTGGGAGATGTCCCGACACGTGTGCGGGCCAGCAGAGTCCCCGGGTGTCCCTCCTGTCTCCTGCTTCTCCAGTGTCGGTCTCCCAACAAACAGCAAGGGGCAGACCGGCCGAGGGCGCCGTAGGTGGTTCTCTCTGACGCAGGCTGCCCTCGGAGAGGACGAGCCTGTCAACCATCGTGTCCCTTGCGAGCTGCGGGGACACCAGCTCTAAGGCCGGCCAGTCCTGCCTTCAATCACCTTCCCTGGATGTGCACACGCGAGCACTAGCCTGGGCGGCCCTGGCCCCCCCAGGGTTGATGGCTTTAGTTGACGACTACAGCTGCATTTTCTGGTTGTTCTGAGGTTTTCCGGATGTTTTAACAACAAAGCTTTTACAATATTGCAGAGCAGCTTGAATTACTTTTTTAAAAATCTGTTGTGCTTTTTAACTATTTTTTAAAAACTTGTTTTTGGGAGGAACAATTAGATTTATTTATTAATTTTTTAAATGGAGGCACTGGGGATGGAACCCAGGACCTTGTGCGTGCTGGGCATCCCTCTGCCACTGAGCTGTACCCTCCTCTTTATTTTTTATTTATTTATTTTTTTGCCGCTTGTGCTTTTAAAAATGTTTGCTTGTGCCTAGAACACCCGCAGGCAACATGCTGAGCGGTGGCCGTGGGGCTGATGGTGAATGGACAAGCATGGGGCTGGGGGTCTCAGTCCCGGTTCTGCCTGCAGGGGGCGCACTGGGAGGGGCAAGCTGGGAGGGGACAACCCCCAGGGAGGCGCCTGGCCCGGCTCTCCGCTCCGATACCATCTTCTTCCTTTTGAAGCTTCCCACTTCCCATCTGTGCCCACCCACTGGTTTCTCAAAGGATAATAATAATGAAAAAAAAAATTGGCGCATGGTCCAGGGGAAAAGA
The DNA here is from genome assembly GCF_009834535.1 of Camelus ferus. Taxonomy (NCBI): domain Eukaryota; kingdom Metazoa; phylum Chordata; class Mammalia; order Artiodactyla; family Camelidae; genus Camelus; species Camelus ferus. The sequence goes on from NC_045724.1 coordinate 26,525,707, forward strand.
ATCAGAAGCTGTGGGCTCTCCGGTCCTGGGCTCAGGCCTGGCCGGTTTCTCGTGCCTCCTCAAAGCTGTGACCCGCTCTGACCGCCGGGGCTGTGCGTCCCGCGACGGCAGGCGCCGGGGGTACGGGCCATGCTCTGTAAGGTGCCAGGAGAGCGTTTTCTTTTTCCTGTCATCTTTGCCAGCGCTGCCTGCCGACTCCAAAAGGCATCCTCTGGAAGCTGATAATTAAAGCTCTGGAATCGCGCACGAGTAATCACTCCCTATTTTGCCTGGGCGCCGTCCTCCAGCGAAAATGACGTCCCTGCCAGTAATTATTAGGTTATCACCTTGTCACACCATTCCTCCTGGGGCCTCAGTTTGAGCGTGAACGTTAGGCCGGCCTTCGCTGTTCAGTCCCCCGGTTCAGGTACATGTAGTGCTCCGGAAGCAGCAGCAAAACCAGCAGCCCCGAGCAGAGCCATTGCTGAGTGGAACACAGCCACACGGCGGTGTTCAGGACAGTCTGAAAAATGAGCCCCTGTGAAATGGCAGGTGTCCCCGTCCACGAGAACCTGGACACAGCCGGGCCTCACCGTGCACTTTGTGGGAGGGTGTCTGCGCCCCGCCACCTGGCCGGAATGCTCCTGCGGGTGAGTCCGTCTTGCCTCAGGTGGGTCACAGCAAGTCCAGCCCCCCCAACCCCAGAGCGCAGGCCCCAAACCACAGCGCCCGGTGACGTACCGCTTTGTCCATGTCCTTTGGAAGTGGGGAGAGGCTTGACAGGCAAACAGCTGGGGTTTGCCTCTGGGCTGACAGGCAGGTCTCTTTATTCTGGCCTTTGTCTCAGTGAGGACAGAGCCAGGGACGGGCTGAGGACAAGCGGGCTCACGGGGCTGCCTGCAGGAGGAAGACCCCATGGGTGTGTCTCCCAAAGACTGTGGCCCCAGTGGGGATTTCTCAGCTTCCTCTGTGAAGCTTATCCAGTCCTCAGAAGTTAGCTCCAGCGGGGAGAAGCCCAGGAAGGCAGACAGGGTGAAGGGGCTCCTTACAGGCGGATGAGCCTTCAGGGCCAAAGGCACCGGATGAAGCGCGTTTCACTGGCCCCAGAGGCGGCCGCTGTAGTCCCCGCGTCTTGGACGCCAGTCACGCCCTCCACCCTCAGTCCCAGTGTGAGGAAGGGTCGTTGCCTGAGCTGTTCCTGACATCTCGAGCAACAATTTGTTTTGTTCTGGATCCATATTTTATCAGGTAAGAGCCCTGTCTTTCCAAATGTGCTCCCAGATCACTTGACTTCACTTAGTGCAAAAAAAAAAAAAAAAAAAAGAATTCAGCAAGGCTTGTGGGGAAAATCTTCCCGAGTGAGGGTTTGCCTGGTGGAAGCTGGACGTGGCGAGCCCGTCTGCGTGACGCAGGCGTGTTTCCCTGGGCGGTTCAGCGACAGCGCTCTGAGATGCTGTGTGCTGTCAGCCGGTGAGGGACGACTAGCACATGGGGGTTTCCAAAACTGGGTCTGCGTACGCTCTGCCCAAACCCGCTCCGTCTGGGAAGCGCACAAGCAGGCTTGCCTCTGGTATGCTTCTTCCCCTGAACTTCTCTTTCGGCCAAAGAGAAACTGCTTCTGTGCCACTCAAAATACCTGCCCTGCCCTGCCACCCAGAAGAGCGGGCAGCAGTGAGCCTCTCTCGGGAATTCATCAACCCGGAGGTGACGGGTGGTGGGATGGGATAGATGAACAGGGGGAGAGTCCTGTCCCCTGTTTTCCCCTGGAAACCAAGAATTGATGTGGATCTAGAAAAAGCAGCTCAGGAGAGAAGATGCTGGTGGGTTTCCTGATAAGCCTTGAGCTCCTTGGGCACGCTGGCTGAGGGTTTCTTGCATTGGTCTTGTTTTGATGACTGAGCATCAAAACTTGCATAAAATTCATCTTTGCCTACTCTGCATAGAACACTGCTGTGGCTCTGGTGGGGTCTCTGAAAGAGAGGGGCCGAGAGAGGTGGCATCCGGGGTGAGTACAGAAACAGAAAAACAACTTCTTTGTAAGAACGTCTTAGAGGTGATCAAAAGGTTTGTGAGGAAATATAATTACCTAGATTTCTCTGGAAAGACCGTGGTGAACAGCAAAGCTGCAAGTAAAAGCAGTGAGAACTGCTGGGACAACGCGGTAGCTGGTGCCACGGGCCCGGGCGCTGTGTTAGGCTCCGGGGAACGTCCAGGAGCATAAAACACAGGGTCCCTGATTCCTGGAGCTTCTAATCTGCCAGGGGAGTTTATCACGTGCCACTTAAGTAACTGATATGTTGAAAAAGCACTGTCCTTGACAGAATCAAAATATAAGGCACGCTTTCCCCTGTTGATGTCAACTTTGTTCAGTGGGACCAATGTCCTCACCCCTTGGTAAAAGCCAGCTGGTCCCCGGCTCTGCTGCTCCTTCTCAGGTGATGCAAACGCCCCTCGGGTCGTCAGAGGCGCCGGAGCAGCCTCGGTTGAGCACGTGGCTTGTCTGGTCCAGGCACCAGTCGCACGTGGGCCTGGACCTAGCTGGACGCCGTCCAGTCTCCTCCTGGGGCCTCTCCACCTGCTGCGGGGCTGGGCTCCTGCTCTGTCACTCCTGCTCCTTCCGCGTCTCACGGAGCCCTGCCACTGTGGTAGCGCCGCGTGCGTGCGCGTGCATGTGCGTGCGTGTGCATGCGTGTGTGTGTGTGTGAGCGTGTGCGTGAGTGTGAGTGTGTGTGCTGGGGGCGTGAGCGGTAAGCGCCCCAGCCCTTTCTCACGTGGCTGGTTGGACTTCCCAGGGCGCTAAGTCTTTGGAAGCTCCGGGCAGCAAGGCCCCTTGTTCTTGCAGTCTCCTTGGTCCCGGCGTGGATGCGTCTCATTGCCCTCGGGTCACCCCTGGACGTGCCTTCCTCAGCCCTGGCTGTCCTGTGGTCCCCCTCCAGCTTCTTCCTGCCCCGGTGCCTCCTCCCTGTAGGGGGCCCGTTGGACAGATGCCTTCTGCAGCCCCGGGGACACGCATCCGGGCCGGGAGCTCTCACTCGTCCTCCACGCACCCAGGCAGGTGTGGTCCTGGCCACCAGCATCCCTACGTGCCAGCTCTGCCCCCAAAGCTGCTTGTGGGCTCCCCCGTGGTCCCAGCCAGGTTCTGGGCGGACCGGTGCGCAGAGGGCTTTCCGGGGCCCGCTCCTACCCCACAAGTGCGGGGGACGTGCCCGAAGCCCCCTCCGCCCAGACCTGTGGTTGGGGGGCAGCGCCCCCAGCCCTAGCCCCGCAGAGCGCGCGCAGGGGTCTGTCCCTGGCCCCCTCGACCCGCTGTCTCTAATCATCTTCTACACAACTGGACCGGGGAGGGCCATGAGCCTAGAGGGGGCTCCCGGGCACGTCCTGCGGCGGAGGGGACGCGGGGGACTGGGGGGCGGTCTGGGCCGTGCAGCACCCGCGGGCGGACTTGCTGCAGTCCCGCCGGCCTCTGGTCCGGGCGCGGTGGCGGCCTCCACCCGGGTGACCTGGACTCAGACCTAAGGAGACGGGCTGGACGCGGTCACCGTGGGCAGGAAACAAAGGAAACCAAACCCCACGGGGTTTAAATAACCTGCCCGGAGGCCTCGGCCCCAGGCCTGGGCACCAGGTTCTGACTTTGCGGCCGGGGGCGAGGGCCGCCTCCTGACAAGCTGGGAGCCCACAGGCGAGAAACTTGGGGCCAGCAGAGAAGCCCCCCGGCCCACCCCGCCCCGCCCCCCCCCCCGGCCCGCCCCGCCCACTGCTCACAACAGGTCCTTGTAGGAGGCGGCGGCCGTGCCACGCGGCGCCGGGGGTGTGACGGCCGCTCGGACATCAGCCCGCTTGTTCGCTCGCCCGCAGTGAAAAGAGTTTTGAAATGAGTTCTGAATAGACAGCATTTTCTTTGTGCGGGTGGTAAATAACCGACAGCAAAGTTAGCAAGTTACAGCGCTTCCGCGCCCTAATTCCATGGAACTTTTCTGTGGGGAGAAGGGCAGGATGTTTTTAACAGAATGTGACCTCCTGGGAACGCTAGAGGTAAGGAGCAAACATCACTGAGATAACCGGGACTTATTTTCCATCTTGGAAAACAGAGCTTCTAACAAAGCTACAAGAGGAGAGAAGGTTTCTGCCACCAACCCCAAACCAGTGCCTCACAGAGTTTCCCGAGGTGCTACGCACGTTGGTTTGGCATTTATTTAGATCTGATGGAAAGTCAGTCACGTGGTTACGATCATTTTCATAGGCACCTTTTTTTTTCCTCCTGTAGAAAGTCATCCCGTTCCTGAATGGGGCAGAGTGGAGACACCCCAAGAGGAGCAGCATAAGAGCGTTTTGGAATATATCCCGGAAGAGAGATCTTTCCACGCATCTGTAGAGATTCTCCAGGTAAAGGTAAGAAAAAACAATGTTGTAAAAAAGTAGATTCAGGTTACTTCATGGGTTGAACTTTGGGAATAAAACACAAAGCACTGAAGCAGAATGGATGGGGGGGGGGTGGGCAGCGAGAAGAGTCCAGCTTCTGCCCCTCCCTCTCGCGGGGATGGGTGTGGGCAAATGGCTCTGGTCCACTGTGACCGTGGGAGTTTCCAGGGCCGGTCGGAGAGCCTCAGAGCACACGTGCACGGGGTGCCGGGACTTGAGGGGTTGTGCTCCGCAGGCACGTCTCCCACTAAAACATCCATGTGTTTAACGCTGCAATTGTTACTCGTACAGTATGGAATTTCTTTTGGGTTTATATTTGCACTGGGACTGACTCATTTTCTATTTAGGATTCTTAAAAAATCACTTTTATGGTGCTCAGATGAGAAGTGCATCTGTTGCTTACCCATAATAAGCATCAAACATGAAGACACGTTGCTTGCTGGAGCCGTTACTTTGTTGCTATGTGAGACCTGCGCTATTCGCACTCTGTAGGTTTCCTTTCCTGAGTTCAGGTGCCAAGGAATCAAAATTTATGGGTCTTCCCCTGAGTGATAAAATCTTTAAAAAAAATTTCCCAGCTAATTTTGGTCCCTAGAAGTGAACACCATTTAGAACTCTGGCGTGAGTGCTTTGAACGAAATTCAAAAGGATAAAGATTGCATGGGTCAGTTCATGGTACTTGGACTCCTGGATGAGTTTCTGAAGCAAAGCATGGGTAACACTGTTACTTGTTGACGGGTTATATACACCTAACTTTAGCACTGTAACAAGATGGTCTTTGCAGCAGGCTTAGAGGTCAAGCCCTTGGTTCTAAGGTCAGTTTTTGTCAGTTTTCTGTCTCATGATTGTGGGTAAAGTAAAGCAGTTGTAACTCAAGTAGAAATTATGATTGCAGGCGTTCTGACTTGGGTCAAGCTTCTGATTTTCGAGCAATTGGTGAGATACATTTGCTGTATGCACCTTGGAGCCTTGATCTTTCTAACTGTTTCAGATAAACTGCTGTCAGATTACTTGGAATGGCCCCCTGTTAGGTCAACTTTAGAGTGAGTAACGCAAAAGAGGTGATTCTCCTGTAAGTCATGGTGGCGCAGTTGAGATAAAAAAATGATGACATTCCTCATAAAGCCATCCTTAATTAAGTAAGTTCAGAGCAACCTATTGTTTTCATTACCAACTTGATAACTTTTTTTTTTTTTAGATGAAATAGTGTCCTTAGTTTGCTGTTAGCATGCCTCTTGTGATTGTGTAAGTTCTCTGGGGAAAAGTTTTACCTCCAACCTGTGATAGAAATTAAACTCAAAGATCCTGAACTTAAACAAAATTTACCTGAATTAGTTCTTTAAACATTTTAAATTAAAATACAGCTTTATACATCACCGCATCAGAAACAGGGCCCCTTAAGCGGCGCACTGATGAACTCGGGTGGAGATGCGGGTGGTACCGGCTTGCGTCCTGAAACCATTTGCAGGAGGCCGCCAGCAGAGGGCAGCGCAGAGCAGCGAACCCAGAAGCGTTTCCCAGCAGCTGCCTGCAAACCTGAAGTGAGAATGTCTGTATGAAGGTAGCACTTTTTGGACAGCAGCCTCCACCGAACTCACACACCTCTAAATAAAATGCCAAAAGGCCCCAGCACCTTAATCTCTAAATAACTCACATGGAGGTGTTGGGGTGTGAGGACAAAACTTGATTTCCTCGTCAGAGGTGTCTGCACTGTGATCTCACTGTGATGTGTTTTGTGACAAAAGGCTCTGTGAATGCAGATACCAGCAGTATGCACATGTTTTCATTATAAAGCTACTCAGAGTGATTTTTCTGTTGAAAAACATTGAAAAAAATCATAATTCAGATTCATGGAACAGCCCCTACCAAACTCAGCTTTTGAAGGAAAATGCAGCTTTAGAAAGGTTTCCATTAACTCCACGTCCTGGATGTAAATGATCGCACACTGTTTTACTTGTTAAATTTTTTTCTCATCAAAATTACTACAGCAAACATTTTATGTTCTAAAAAAAAAAAAACCCATATGTAATAATAGTCAACACTTGACGTACGTTTTGGAGGGAATAAGATGAACCAGATTGGAACAGAGACCCAGAGAATCCGGAGGGACAACTGTATGTCCTGTTTCCTCAGAGGTCACGATAAACGCCGTGTTTTGTGGTCAGGGCACACGTGTTCAGGGATTCCAAACGCCCTTGTGCTGAATTTCCTCCTGTAGTCTGAAAGTCGGCATTGAAGACGGTCGTTCCTACCGGCTAATTAGGACCCGAAAGTTCACGAGCGTAGCAACTCGGAGAGACTCCCGCAAGCCAGGTGTCCCGCTCGTGCCGTCAGGTCTCTTGGGTTTGCCTATAAGTGACTCGGGCTCATGTTGACTTCAGATATTTGACGTACCAGGTACTGTTGTCCTCAAAGGTTTCCCGGGCAACCGCAGCCGTTCATCTGGTCCCAGTCAAAGTGCCTTTGAACTCCCTTACACTTCGCTTCCCGGTGTGAGTCATGAGCGTAGCAGGAGGGGCACCACAGACTCCGTGCAAGGGGCTGGTGTGAGTGGTCCGGGGAAGGGGTGGGTGGATTTCACACGGAGCCATCCCCCTGGGTGTTAGGCCTTCAGCCGCTGCTGCAGGCTCATGTCGTGAAGCTCTTGTTTTAATTCGGGGGGTGGGTGGGCCACAGTCACTGCCCAGTGTCCTGGGAGGTCCTTCTCTTTGCCTCACGGCCCCCGGGCAGACTCCTGAGAGTGAACCCCTAGTCTCTCACCCCACGCCCCCCCGCCCCCCGCAGGACACCTTCAGGGGCAGATTGCCGGCCCCCGGAAGCCACCACTGCTGGTCTGAGTGGCATCTCGGGACCCTGATGGCTCTCATAACCACTGACTCAGACCCACTGTGAAGCCACGAGGAGAGAGCCTTGTTCCACTGTGCTACTTCCACCCCAGAATCGTTCCTGAAGAGCAGAGGGGAGGGGAGAAATGGGAGCCACTGACCCTGTGGTCAGGGAAGCCTCCTCTGCTGCAAGTTGGTCACAGTCTGTGTTTTGTTTCAAGTGAAACATTTCACCTCATCTGGGCAGACAGTGCAGTTAGAATTCTTTTCTCTTTTTTTTCTTTACCCTGGCTCTGGTCCTCACCACGGATTGAAGAGTGCCTGGGTTGATTGACAAATGTGGCAATGGGACATACAGCCTGCGGATCGCACCAGCGGAACTCTCTAAATGGGAGCAGATTGCTGTCCGAGTGGGGGCTTCTGCCACCGTCTCCCTATTGGCTCCACATTGCACTCAAAGTCTAGAGAGCCGGGCAATTAATCATCTGTCGTCCAGACCCGGCCATGAGGGCGGAGCGCCCACCCCTCCCCTCCCCCTCCCTCCCCATGTTTGTTATATGTTGTCTGATACACTCACTGGGATGTGAGCATCCCATTAAAATGTGTCTTAAGTAAGAAAATTTTTAAAAAATCTAAAGGGCCTAGAAGAAATTTTGATGAGGATGTGTGTCTGTAATAGGCATGCACAGAATAGGAAAGTGTATGTATTTAGTAACGTTCATAGTTGCTTTAGCTACCAGTCCCTCTACCAGCTACAGTTCCCGCTGTGATTGTCACTCTGCATAATCCTTGGCTTGTCAAAATTAACGGCGATAAATGTAATTTTATAGTAGGACATGTAGCTCTCAGGGTGTGAAATAATAGTAATCAATTTGAATAAATATTTGCTATTTGTTTTCAGAAAAGTTTAAATCCTCAGCAGAGAACGCTGACCAAAATAGGAATAGAGCAGAATCAATGAAACAGGTGGTATGAGTCATATCGCTGGCTTTTAATTAAAGGATGCTGTGGCTCCTGGCGCGGACCGGACGGCGCACAGGCAGTTTTAGAATTTCTTAAGCTGAAATCCAGCTGGAGAGTTCTTAATCAGGATGGACTTCTTTTGATAATTTGGAGTCTCTGCTGTTGATGAGCGTTGGTGATAAAGGTTTGATACGTAAATTGCGGTTTAAAAAATTCAAAGAGGCAGGCGAATCCTGGACACTTACTCCAGAGCCGGAGGGTTTTGTGCAAAGCTAGTATGTGTAATAGAGAGTCGGCTCGCACTGTGCGGCTTTGTCTTAGTGTTTCAATAACCGAATGAATATTCTGAATTAATAAGCATGGTGTTTGTACAAGCCAGAGACTAGCCTAAGCTCTGCATTCACTGATGGGAAACTTGAGCAAACGTTCCCCTCCATCCGTGTGTTCAAGGGGCATAAGCACAGTTATGGTTCTGAGGCCGTAACGTAGCACCTGGTTAAAACAGTGCCCGGCTCTGGAACAGGCGACTTAAAGCTAAGGGTGGCAAGTTGCTTGGAAGATGCTAAAGGACTGGTTTTTTTTTTTTTTAATATATGTATATTTAGATACCATCTTTTTATAGAAAAGTGTCTGAGCCTTAAAATATATCCATAGGATTGAGTTTGTTCTGTTTTTAACTAGCGGTTTGGTTAAACATTAAACATAAGTTGATATTCTTATCTTGATAGAAAATAGAGGTAGAAATATAAAAGGATGAGTTGGCGTTAAGGTTCTCAAAATGCTTAGAGGGACAGCGTGGGGAAGAATGGGCGTCGTTTGCCGTCTCTTCCTAGGTCTCGTCTGCTGACCTGGTGCAGGAGAACGGGGTGCCCAGTTGCAGGAGTCACTCCCTGTTCCGCCTTCCCTTCCTCCGCCCCTCGGCATCCCTCGCGTCACCTGCTCAGTGTCTGTTCGATGTTCGGCTGCGGTGAAACCAGAGAGGCAACCCGCGGGCTGCTCGCTGCCTGGGCGGCAAACGCCTCAGTGCCTTCCAGTTCTCCCGGGGCCGCCAGCCGTTCTTTCCGCAACGCCCCGCGCCCTGTCCTGCGTCGGGCGTGCGTCTCGTCTCGGTGTGTCACTTCATCTCATTCTCTCAAGAGCCCTTGAAGGTTGTCATTACCATCTGCGTTGTACAAGCGATGGGACCGAGGCTCTTAGAGAAGGAAGGAAAATTTTCGAGACCATAAAACTACTGAGGGGCTGGAACTGGGTTTGAACCCCAGGGCACCACTGTCCTCTCGACGGCCGTGGACACAGACCTGTGCCTAAGGAAGCTGTGCTGCCCTGCTGACATTTCCAGCCTTCTTACTTTGAAATAACTTCAAACTCAGAAAAAGTTGTAAGTATAAAGACTTCCTGTATACCGTTCACCAGGATTCCCCAGTTGTGAACGTTTTACCAAATCTGCCTCCTCTCTTCCTGTATTTCTGCGTACGTGGCCACACACACACTTACGTATTATTTTTTTCATGAAACGTTCGATAAGATCTAGACATGACTCCCCTCGCTTCCTGCTGACCACCGTAACGTGTATTCCAAAACATGGGGACGTATCTGACCTTCCTGCAACGCAAGGTCAAAGTCAGGCAGCTAACAGCGATCCAGTCTACACGCTTTGTTCAAAATATGCCAGTTGTCCCAACAATGTCCATTACAGCAAAAAAAAAAAAAAAAAAATTTGTGCAGGATCCACCCAGGGTTATGCATCGTGTTAAACTGTCCTGTGTCCTTGGTTTCTTTTCATCAGGAACACTCTCAGTCCTTCTCTCCCATGACCCTGCCATGTTTGAAGAGCAGAGGCCAGTTACTGGGTAAAACATGCTCGGTTTGGGTTTGTGTGACGCCTCCTCATGATTTGATTCAAGACGTCCGTTTGGCAGGAAGACTGCGGGAGGGACACCGTGTTCTCCTCCGTGTGTTGTGTCAGGAGGCCTGGGGGCTGATTGGCCTCCTTACTGGTTTGTCCGATTGGGCAAGGAGTTCTTCACAGCAAGGTTACCGTTTTTCCTTTTTTAAGTATTAATACCTCCTGGGAGGTGCCTTGAGACTATGTGAAGATTCTGTTTTGTGTCTGATTTTTTTTAAGTTGAAGTGTTGCTGATTTACAGCGTTGTGTTAGTTTCTTGTGCACAGCACAGTGATTCAGCTATACATGCATGTATATGTATACATATATATGTTCTTTTCCATTATAAGCTATTACAAGGTATTGAATATAGTTCCCTGTGCTGTACAGTAGGACCCCATTGTGTATCTATGTTATGTATAGTAGTTTGTATCAGCAAATCCCAAACTCACAAGTTATCCCTCTCTCCCACTTTCCCCTTTGGTAACCGTAACTTTGTTTTCTACTGTCTGTGAGTCTGTTTCTGTTTTGTAGGTAAGTTCATTAGTCTCTTCTTTTTTTTTTTTTTGTATTAGATTCCACATCTGAGTGACATCATATGGTGTTTTTCTTTCTCTTTCTGGCTTACTTCACTTAGAATGAAGATCTCCAGGTCCATCCATGTTGCTGCACATGGGGTTACTTCATTCTTTTTTATGGCTGAGTAGTATTCCATTTGTGTATATACACTACATCTTCTTTATCCTGTCATCCGTCAATGGACATTTGGGTTGTTTCCATGTCTAGGCTGTTGTAAATAGTGCTGTTACATGATCCAGGATTTTTAGATGTGGAATCCTAGCCCACCAGCCGCACACGCCCAACCTCAGGACAGCTCCTTCCACCCGCTCCTGATGCTGCTGCAATAGGACATAACTGGCTGTGAAACCTCCGAGGAGCAGGGGGCGGGTGTCAGGGACGGCATGGTGCACGTAAGTCCAGGGGAGTCTGTCCAGACCATCTTAGAAAGACAAAATTTTCATCCTGACAAAATTGCACAGGTTACATTAGCATAAATGAAAGGAAATGCTGTGACAGCCAAGCAAAGCATCACAGAAACGAGAAGAAGAGAGCAAGGAGGGCAGGCAGGAGGGCCAGGGGAGGGGAGCGGATGGCTGGTGACGTGCAGGAGACGCTGTGTTCCTGAAACCTGCTCTGGAGGTTTCCAGGCCAGGATGGCCGGTTGCACACATACATCTATTCTTGTGCCCTCCAGCGTCTCCCCAGAAACAATGAAGAGAATTTAAAAAATTTTGGAAGCTAGGATAAAGTTTGATGAGAGGTACATGGCGGAACAGGTTTCACCCAAAGGTCAATCCTACACCTGCAGGTGAAGCATCGAACCTGAAATGGAAAGGAATATGTGTGCGTCCATGTATGACTGAGACACTGTGTGCACCTGTGTGCCTCCATGTATGACCGAGACCATGTGTGTGCACATGTGTGCGTCCACGTATGACCGAGACACTGTGCTGTGCACCAGAAATTGACACAGCATTGTCAACTGACTCGACTTCAATAGAAAATAAATAAATAAAATAACGGGGGAGCTAATGTAAGGACAAAATCCGCTAGGGGACTCAGGGCCTGGGAGCCCTTGGTGACGTTACAGGTGGAGCGCGAAGGGGCAGCAGGAATAGGGGTCTGTTTGATAGCAAGTCCGCATCAGCAGGGTTTTCCCTGCTTCATGCTGTGCAGCCCGAGACACGGGTTCACTTCCCAGAGTCAGTAACACAGGGGTGCTCTGTCCTGCAGGGCCCGGGGCGCCCGAGCTGACACACCTGAGGTCAGCAGGTCAGCTGAACACGCGCCTCTGGAGGCCGAGGCTCCATGCCCACCGTCTCCCCTCACCTCGCTCCCACCACACCCGCAGCCAGGCCTTTGACATCTGGGAAAACAGCAGGAAAAATGTCCCTGGGACTGGGACCGGCCAGGGAGGAGAGATGCTGAAGATTCTGGCACAGGAGGACGGGCCGCCCGCACAGCCCGCGGTTAACGAGCCCCACGCCCTCGCTCTTCACGACCTGGGAGGACCGGAGACCCGGGAGCCTCCCGGCCAACCGGCTGACGGAGCAGCACCCCGGGGGAAATGGAAATAATAAAGAGGATGAAAAGTGTAACAACAGGCTGTTATTAATATTTCCAAAGACATACAATTGTGAAAAGACATTTAGAGAACAAAAGAACTGCTGGAAATTGAGGAAGTCACTATAGCAAGATACGAGTGCTCACCCGAGGGGCAGTGAGAAGGGCCATCGGCGTGATGGAGACGATGGCCTCCATCAGTTTCGGTTAAACTACCTCATTTTTTTCAAGTTTTGCAAAATCACACCTGCTGATGCTGTCAGGATCCTTCCCGGGTCTGGAGGGGCCTCGGGCCGCTCCGTAAATGCATCTCTGATAGTAGCTGGCGATCACGGCTGACTGAGGTGTGGGCGCCCCCTGAGCACGTCACCTCCGGGACCTTGTCTGGCCCGCTCGCCTCCGGGGGAGCCCCTGTCGTCCACGTCGTCCGGTCCGCGCAGGTCGTGCGGGCGGGCAGGTGGCTGGACCAGCGTCTCAGCGCTGTGAGTGGTGTACGGAGTCCGTGCTCCCGGCTGCTGTTCTGTTTTGCTTCTCCAGGAAAACAAAAAGTTGGATAATTGGAGAAACCCGCTGTAGCTCCTGAATTTCTCAACTGAAGGAGCAGCCGTAGCGGCAGGCCTGCTCTGACCACTCACACCGGGAAAAATCATGGTGGCGTTATCCTGGCGGAGGGGGTGGGACTGTGCTGGGTGAGTGGGGCGGAAGGGGGTCATCTTAAATCCGAGGTGGACTTTCCAGAGTTAATCAACGAAACTGAAATCAACTCAGTGTTTTAAAGTGCGGAGGTGAAAACAAGAATTAACTAGAAGAAGGGAAGGTTGCAGAATCGAAGGGAGGGCAACACTGAACACGAGGGTAGTTTTTAAATGAAACTCTCCCTGACTTCCTAGATTGTGTGTGTGTGTAATTTTGATACAAATACAGATAATTTCGATTTTTTGAATAAAATTAAACAACGTAGGCCATTATTAAACGAAACAAGATACTCATCAAGCTGATGAACAAACACACATAGTTAATTTGGTGGAAATAGAGGGTGGTGTTAAGGAAACAAATTGGCGATCTAACAATGCCACCGCAGAGCTGGTCCACGCACGGGGACAGTCAAGAGGAGAGCGCAGTTTTCTTGAAAACCAAGTGGGTGATGGAGGCGGTATCTGGAACAATTCCTTGGAATGCAGAGGAGAAGGAAGACTTAGCCAAATAAAATAAAAAGGGAGGACTGGCAACGCTGATGCCAAACTGGAATACTGCAACGTGCGAAATAGGGGAAAACTTCCCTGCAGCAGAGAGAGGGTGAAGAGGAGGAGAAGTCAAGCCGTGCTGGTCTCAGACGGCTCTCTCCTCAGCACGGCCCAGGGGAAAGGCAACGACGGGAGCTCTGAGGGAAGGCAGGACTCGAGACTTTAACACCCAGCCAAGCTGCTGTTCATACAAGACACATAACAGACCTGTTTAAAGTTCCATGAACTAGGGAAATCAGTGCCTTTGGGCTGTTTCTGGAGAGCACACTTGGTGGTAAAGGTCAGCCACTCAAGCTGGAGTGAAGGGACGGCGGGTGAACATCCCGCCCCTCTAGGAAGGATGGAGGTGGACCCGCCGTGGAGACGTGTGCAGAATAAAACGGAGGTGCTTTCAACTTGGGTCGACATAGGGCTATTATTTATAAGAAGGGAGAGTTTCCAAGGAGGAGAGAAGAAGAGAAGGAAGATGAGGGAGAGGTTCCTTCATCCCTCACACAAGGGGATAATAGTGATCGAGACAGATAACTCAGTGTGAGTTTCCTGATGGCCAGACTGTTATCAAACGACTGTGCTATTTAAAGGTATACAGTAACCACCGGGGAAAAAGGGATAGATTAGGACTTGGGACTAACAGACACACACTGCTGTACATAAAACAGATGAACAACAAGGACCTACTGTGTGTACAGCACAGGGAACTGTAGTCAGTATCTTGTCATAACATGTAACGGAAAAGAATCTGAAAGTATTTATGTCTCTGTGTGTGTCTAAGTGAATCGCTTTGCTGTACACCTGAAACTAACATTGTAAACTGACTACACGTCAATAAAAAATAAGAATTAAGAAAGTAAAGAAAGTAACCACCAGAAGAACTGAATCGGAGGTTACACTGGAAACCGTTTCCATCTGTGACTGTGGTTTCTGCCAGGATGGAAAGCCGGTGCCCTCCTCCCCAGCATCCCTGTCCTGCAGTCAATTTTACTAGACGTCTGAGTTGCGCAGAGAGCTGGCCTTGGGAGGGGACATTAAGTGGGGTTTGGGGGCCCACGGGAGGGTTGATCGTCTGCTCAGAGCTTTGCCCACCCAGAGTCAGCTCCACGGCAGATTGTTCCCGTCTCATCAAGCCTGCTAATTCCGCGTCAGAATGGTTTCTTCCACAACAAGGCAATATCCCCTCTGTGTTTAAACTCTGAAAAGGCGTCTCTCTGGCTAACCTCCTGTCACATGGTCTCCTTTCCAGGCAGAGTGAACCCCTCATCCCTGCCAGCACCTTCTCTCACCTTTATGCCACCATCATCCCATGACCCTCTGTTCACCACCTCCATCACCACCATCCACTTCACCACCACCAGCCAGTTCACCAGCACCAGCCAGTTCACCACCACCAGCCACTTCATCACCGCCCCTTCACCACCTCCGCCGCCCACTTTGCCACCTCCACTACCATCACCTGCTTGATCACCTCCACCTCCGTCCCCACCACCCTCTTTATGACCTCTAGGGCCACCACTGCCACCCCCACAGGCATCAGCTGCTATTTACTGAAACTGCTCCTTGCTAGGTCCTGTGCTAAATTCTTCACATATGTATTCTTCACTCCTAAGGTAAACCCTCTGAGAAAGATATTCTTAATTTAATGGTACCCTTAACACGAAGCACAGAGCTTGCCCCTTACAAGATCTTCAATAATTCTGTGCCAAGTTTTTTTCATTTTGCAGGTGAGGACTCAAGGCTCAGAGAGGCTAATTAATATCCTGAGTTAATCAGCTAGTCTCTGGTGGATCCAGAATTCAAAATGACACGTGGCCTGCTGCCCCCCGCCCGCCCCCTAAACCCTCCAAACTCCCTTCCTTTGCTCCGCCTCTCCCTCTCTGGGCTGCCCTCCCTCCTCCTTTCTGCCAGTAAAATTCCCGCCCAGTCCTTCGCGTTCTTCCAGCCAGAGTCCATTTTCTGCTTCTTCCCCAGGGCTTTTCAGGTTCAGCTGTGGGAAGTGGCTCCCCTCCCGCCACGCTCTCATGGCCACGTTACAGCCCTCTGTCAGCCCTGCGAACGTCTGCGCTGTGCTCACCCGTGCCTGTGCTGGGTGTGCGGCCCGGAGATACGCATTCTCGGTTTTAAGAACGCAGCCGTGAACTCAGGCTCTGAGTGGGGGTTTTGGCCGCAGGACGGGGCCCTGACACCTGCTGGGGGAGCGACCGCAGCAGCGGCCAGCTGGCCCGGGGAGGACACCAAAGACAAACTCTGCTATGTTCACCAGAGGCAGAAGGCTGGTCCTGGGTACACACACATCTTTGATAAATAAACCTGTTGTATTCATGGTGAACCAGAGAGACGAAGACGCAGCAGGTGCTGAAGATGAACAGAGCGTCGTTAGCCTGTGTGTGCCCTGCAAGCTGGTCCCGGGTCTCGCTCCTTCCCGCCTGCCCAGGGCCCCTGCCTGCCCGTCAGGTTTACCTTTCAGTGCCGTCTGCACCTGTGGCCTTTGGACCTGGTGTTTATGACAGATGGCCCGGGCCTGCTTGCGCCGTGGCGGGCCCCGCTCCTCCTGGGCTGCTCGGCGCCCTGGGCACGCGGGTCTGCGTCCACGCCCAGCCGCTGCCCGCGGGGTCCGGCGCTCCCGAGGCCCCCTTGTGGCTGCCATTCCTCAGAATCTAGTGCTTGATGGCAGACAAAACAACGAGGGCGGGGACTGTCCCTGCAGACGTCAGAATTGGACGTTTCCAATTCTGTTTCCCCCCTTTCTCAGTCTCTCTGTATAGCTGCTTTTCAGAGCGATTTCTTGGTTATTTTCGTTGTCCCTGTAACGAAGGTCTGAATGCGCCCGGGGAACTGACATACGTCTTTGTTTTCTTGAAAGATGGACCGACATGCCTGTGAGCGGTGCACTCCGGGCTTTCTTAGGGAGACTCACCTGCCGGCTTCTTCACCTTCCTCCTGAATGGCTGAGGGTCAGAGTGTAGCCCAGCGCAGAGCAGGTGTCCACCTAGGGACAAGGAAGGGTCCTGAAAGAGGGCGTCTTACCTGGAGAAATGGACCTGTTGCCAGAGTCCAGATAACGTCCCCGCCTGCACCCTGACTTCCCTGCAAAGCGTCCTGCTTGCAGGCGGAAAGGGGCCCACTGTTACAACGTCAGTTACTTTGCTCCCTCAAACGGCACACTTGTCTTCCAGCACCTGTCTCTAGACAACCAGGAGAGAACACTATTTGGACAAGAGAGGACAGCATGGGAGACGTCTGTCTGTATGTCACCAGGCGCCAGGGAGGCCTGGGCAGAGCCCGCCGCCTCCTCGCCCCGTGTGCGCACAGGAACAGGAGGCCGGGCTCTCTGGGTCCCCGTTGTCCAGTTCCTAGATGCCCAGCGCAGAGCTTCTCCTCTCCCCCCACTCCGCGCCTGCCGAGGAAGCAGGTAGTGTGTGTAGAGCTCACAGGTCTCAGAGCCTCTAGGGAGGACCCTGGCAGAGACGGGCTTTGTAGGGATGTGACGTTCGCTCCTGCGTCCTCACTTCCCCTTCCCAGGCGTCACTCCCGCCCATCATTCACAGGACCTTACCTGGCCCATGTGTGGAATGTGTTACCACCTGTCCCAAAAAGCACCAAGCTCCTGCACACGTGCTGTGACGGCGTTCCTGGGCCCCCAGTCCCTGTTTCCTTTCCACGCACCGCCCACACGCCCCAGGCCTTGCTGCTCCCGCCTTTAGCTTCCAGGGGTTCCTGTTCCTCCCCAGTCACCCTGGGGCTGTGCTGTCTTCACAGTCTGGCCCCCCTCCCGTTTCCTCTCACCGTCCAGCTCTGGGGTCTCACCCCATCTTCCAGCACCATGGGACTTGCAGAAACAGCAGTCTTTTAGGGGAAGGAATCCAAAATAAAGCAGAGACAAACAGACACCTTAAGAGAAGTATGACTTCCCGTGGCCCAGGGCACTAACGATGGTGATTTTGAATTTAGTGTAACCCAGACCCAGAGGAATGCCTGGGAGGACAAGCATCTTGGTACCAGATCGACAGGCTAGCATTAGGATCCTTTTACCTAAACAAAGACCCCATCAGAAGTGTCACTTGAACGCTCAGGGACACAGAAGAGAAAGGAAGGGTGCCGAGCACGCCTGGGCGGAGAGGTCTCGCAGACTCTCAGTTTCCATTATACCTGCCGTTGGTTGCGTTTGCACAATCTCTGGGCTTTCTCAGTTTAAAGATAGAAGGCAAAGCAGTAAGAGGAGAAAGGAGAGAGAGAGGAAATGAGGAAGGGAGGGGGGAGGAAGGAGGGGGAAAGGAAGTCACCTGTGCACCAGTGTAACTGCTCGTGGGGTGGTGACAGGCTTCGGGGGATCCTTTTGTTTTTATTGGATGCACGTTCCCAGATGCTTCCATTTAGAGAAAGTCATTTGCATTACGCTGGTTGGATGACGCAAACATTTGTCTTCTATAGCTTTCTCTGAATCCGAGGAGCAGAGAAGACACAGGACGGTAGGAGCCCAGGTTGTCACCTGGGAGCACCGTGATTGTCTTCTGGTCTTTAAACTGGTCGGTCGACCGGGGCAGTTGAACACACGTTACACGTAACTGTTGTTTCTTGGTTTCAGACTTTTTCCCGCTAACGCTGTGTGACGCAAATTCTACCACGGCCTTGAGCAGGCTTTATAAAAGTGACTTTCAAAACCTGCAGGACATTTTCTTCTGCTTCTACTTAACCAGCCCCCTCCTGTTGAGTGGACATTTCCGTTGCCTGTAGATTTTGTGTGATAAGGAAGGCGGTTGGTGTTTCTGCATCTTTCTGTGTCTTTTGGATTTTTCCTCCACGATCAAGTCCCAGGCGTGGAATTACTGGGTCAGAGGGTGTGCTGCTGAGGCCCGTGGCCTCAGAGGAGGTGCTGACCGAGGGCCTCTCCCAGGGCAGGGCTGAGAGCGCGACAGCTTCTCCTGACTTCAGTGAGGGAGTCTCCACTGCAGCCCCCTGGACAGGGCCCTGCGGCCCCTCCCGGGACACGTCCGGCTGCGGGACGGTGACCCCTTCGCTGGAACGAGTGCAAAGAGTGACTGCCTTGCTGTCCGAGCTTCTGGGAGGTGGGCCTTTACACAGAAACTAGAAGACACCCCGCTCTCTCCACTTGTTTGCTGGGGAGGTTGGTGAGGGGTCCGGGGAGCAGGAGAAGCCTGGCAGAGGGGGACCCCGAGACTGCATCTTAGACCTCCATACTTTGCAGTGCAGCCCCGCCCCTTCTCGGGCAGCTGTGTCGGGTGGCGGTCAGCACGCGCTCTTCCACCGTGATGAGACTTTAGAAGGAACCACTGCATCGCTGACAGCTTCTACATGCATTTTAATTGTCTTTGCAGTTTAACCTGGCCAGTTGGCAACCTAGATGCGAATTACCCTATGGCTCACCTTTCTTTTTTTAAACTGAAGTCTAGTTGATTGGCGATACTGCATTTGCCTCTGGTTACAACATAGAGGTTCAATAATTTTATGGATGACGCTCCATCTAAAGTTGTAAAATGCTGGTTGTATTCCCTGTGCCATACAGAATACCCCCGCAGCTCATTCACTGCGCGCATGGCAGTTGTACGTCTTAACCCCTTATCGCTGTCTCACCCCACCGGTAACCGCTAGTTTGTTTTCTGTGTCTGTGAGTCCATTCTGTTTTGCTACATTCATTCATTTGTTTTATTTTTTGGATCCCATATGTAAGCAACATCATACAGTATTTGGTTTTCTCCTTCTGACTTATTTCACTTAACATAATACCCTCCAGGTCCATCCATGTTGCAAAGGGCAAAATTTATTCTTTTTTTGTGGTTAAATGGTTTTCCCTTGTGTGTGTGTGTGTGTGTGTGTGTGTGTGTGTGTGTGAGTGAATATATCACATCTTCTTTATCCAGCCATTGGTTGATAGACACTCAGGTTGCTTCTGTGTGTGGGTTACTGTAAATAATGCTGCTGCGAACACTGGGTGCAGGCATCTTTTTGAATTAGCGTTTTTGTTGTCTTTGAATATATACCCAGGAGAAGAATTGCTGAATCACATGCTAACTCTGTTTTCAGTTTTTTGAGGAACATCCACACTGGTTTCCACAGCGACTGCACTACTTTACATTCCTACCGACAGTGCGCGAGGGTTCGCTTTCCTCCACCTCCTCGCCAACATTTGTTCTTTGTAGGCTTTTTGCTGGTAAAGTAGCCACTCTGACAGGTGGGAGCTGCTGTCTCACTGTTGTCTTGATCTGCATTTCTCTGATGATTAGCGGTGTTTAATGTCTTTTCATGTGCCTGTTGGCCACCTGTATACCTTCTTTGGAAAAAAAGTCCATTCAAGTCTTCTGCACATTTTTTAACTGGATTGTTGGTTTTTCGGATATTGACTTTAGGAGCTGTTTACATATTTTGGATATTAACCCCTTAGCATTCATACCATTTGCAAATATTTTCTCCCGTTAAGTACAGTCAACCTCTCTGAGTCTCACTCTCCCATCATTAACTGGGCGAAGGGCTATTGGGGATTAGACACAGCATCTAGCACGGACGTATGGTTCGGTGGAAGGCATTAGTTCTAGCAGCCTGACGTTCCTCTTCCATTGAGCTAACTCACTGTAAGTGCGATTTCTTCCATATCCTCCAACAATTCCAAGTGCATCCACTCAGCACAGTGAAGGAGTCCGCAGTGGTGGGGTACAAGCTGTGAGTTCCTAAGGGCTCTGGTGGTGGTGACACACACCCGCACACACAGGTGGAACCACGGTGCAGGGGAGAAACAGGTTTTGCAAGAGGGGCATGAAGGTGCAAAAGTTTTTTAAAAAGCAATTAAAATTACACTTGGGGAAAAACAGTTCTGAGACTGCCTCCACCGAAGAAGCCATAATAAGTTAGTCGCTGCAGGCTGTGTGGGCTCCGGGCAGACTGTTAGAGGACGGGGAGGTGTGGCCCTGCAGAAGCAGAGATGACCTGAATTCAGGTGTGTAGCTGTGAGAGCCGGGCCGGGAGGACCAAGGGGGCAGGTGTGTGTGTGTGAGTGTGTGTCTGAATATATGTGGTTGTGAGTGTGTTTGTATGAGTGTGTTGGACAGAGTATGTGCTCATCTGTGTGTTGGGAAGATGTGTGAAGTGGGGAAGAAAGAAAGGAGTTTGGGGCCAGATCGTTGTTCCTTGACTGCCTTGTTCCTGAGAATTGTCCATAAACTGTTCAAATACTAGAAGCAAGAGTCACCACACCCAGGAGGCGCTGACAGGTGCTGCTGCTACGGTCAAGACTTTGCTTTGATTTCTACAAAAACTGCCCAAGATGGGACATTGTTTCCGGGAAATAAAAACGAGCAGTAATTACGCCTGCACAGGGCGTTTTCGACATCACTGTCCACTTCACGTTTCTAGAATTTCCATCCTGATTTATAGACTTGACGGAGCCCGAGGAGAGGTGTGTTCAGCGCCTTCTGAACATGGTATAAAGGCTCCATCCATTCTGTCGTAAATCACAGTTGAAAGTAAATCATCCACGTGAGGCCTGCCGTCTCGGCTTTTTCAGGCCTTTTTATTTGTTTACGTAGTTAGCAGAACACAGAGGTGAACTTCTGAAGTATTTCGCTCTGTGCACGCGCCCTGGAGAAGGAGCCGGGAAACCCGTCGGGACAACAGGGTGTGTCCTTTCTCCGGGTGACCGGGGGAGGCGCATGTTGACAGCTGCCCCTGCCCGTTCCCCTCCCTGATGCGGTGAAGGCTGAACCCTGGATGCGGGTCTCCCTTTGAGCCCCCTGTTCCCTTCCAGCTTCTGAGTGTGAGAGTGAAGTGCCTGCTTGGGGTTCACTGGCAGAGGAAAGAACGCGGGCTTTGAGCTGGAAGGGCTGACTGGAGGCACGTAGCTGGTGTTGCCGACAGGCCTGAGGACCAGCTGCACCGGTGCCTCTTCCGGGAGGCCGGGGACCCCATCATAGCCGGGGGCTCCCTGGGTGTCCGCCCCCTGCACCCCCGCTCCCCACGGCCGTGGCCCTGGGCTGGGACGCAGGGCCTGAGCACTTACAGGTTATCCTGCAGCACCTCCCTGCTCTCCGTCTCTACAATAATAATAATAATACTACAACCCCGGAAGGCGATTTCCCTGGAGGAGGCTCCCTCCCTGCCTGCCCCCGGCCCCCACCGCCGAGCCACCATCGGACTGTCCTTGCTTCCGGCGAAGCCCTCCCCGCCTGCTCTGCTCTCCTTTCATCTCTGTTCCTTCTCTTCTCAGTGTCTCTTGGACAAGATGTTTTGTGTCTCCACGATTCCAGGCAAACAGGCCGTTGTGCCACACACAAAAATGGAAATAAAAGGGAGATGCCGTGCGACAGCACAAAGGAAATGACTTGCCTTCAAGATTAAGCTCAAATGCTTCCTTGCGCTTCATGCTTCATGTCTGAACATCCTGCCACTTCACTGGGTGATAACAGAGTGTTTCTCTTTTCTTTTTCCGTTTTCTCTTTTTTAGCCAGGAAACCCTATCTGTGCTAAACCAGGGCCACCTTTCAGTGAGGATGAGCAGGAGGCCGCCCTCTGCCATCCAAACATGCCTCTAGTCCTATTTATTTATGACACGCTTTGTACTGGATGCAAACTGCCGCACGTGTTACCGGCTTTGTGGCCGACATCACACGCTCCCGGTAATCTGATAGAAGGCTTGAAATGGATGGGCGGGCCTGCCAGCTTCGGGTGCCAGAAGGTTTGGGGCTTTGAAAGGAAGAAACAACAGGCAAGCCCCAAATCAGACTCTCTAAGTACTGTGTATTCCCAACACCCTAGGAAGCATCTGAAGTTTTACTAGAGGTTCCCGGGGCAAATCTGTAACGTCTCTTGTATTTTTTTAAAAAAAATACAAAGTATAGCTTTTAAATTTTACTTAGTGTGTTCCCATTATTGTGTTATTTTAAACTTCACAAATCTTCTTCTCATGAAGAAGGCAGGACTCATGAGCTCTTTGGACACACATGCAGCTTGCATTGTTTGCAGTGTGCTTGGAATACAGCACCCCCGGCTTGGAAGGCAGTCAGAGAGACTGAGGAAAGCGCTCACAGGTTGGCCTCAGATGGGGGAAAGCTAGCCCTGATCAGCAAGAACACATACCAGTAACACCCAGTGCTCAACATTAGTTGATCTCATTCCAGGATCTGGTACAATCTGCCCAGCAGAGCATGATAATTATTAACAGAATGAGTTATTATGTTGTAGTTATGAGATGAATCCAAGAATCTTTGCCTGGCGGGGGGGGCGGGGGACACAAGACTGGCCGGCTTACCATACGTGTATGCGGGCCTGGAATAGGCTGCAGGCGGGGCTGTTTTGACGGAAACCAATCCATCTGTAATTTTTTTTTCAGTAGTTGTGAAGGATTTGGGAAATCCTGGGAGATAGGTGGTAAAAATGAGGATCCTCCCCTCCCAGGGGCTTCTGCCTAGCTGGGGAGACAGAGCTGCCTGGGACAGCCCTGGGAGGAGCAGGCGGCGGAGACAGACGGGCCCTGTGTTCCCCGTGCGGCCGCCGGGCTGGGGCGGGAGGGCGGCAGCCATCTGACGAGAGGTGGACGGTTTCTGTCTCTGGGAAGGAGCCGGGTGCCGGTTCCAGAATCGGGGTGATCCACGTGGAGAGGCAGCAGTCCCTCCTTTCCCACCCTACTGAACCCCGCCCCACGCCCGGGTCGACGGGTGAAGACGATTAGACGGCAGGCAGCAGACTAACGTGGGAGCAGGGGTTCCACGGGGCTGCACCCGACGCCTCCGGGACTGGCCCCGCTTGCTGCCCGCTTCCCCCCGGCCCGCGTTCCTGTGCAGGTGGGAGAGAGGACGGAAACGCGGGCTGGGACCCCCGAGGGCGCCTGACTCGGCGCTCCCAGGCCCAGTCAATACCTGCCCTGAGCCTTGTGCGTCGATCAAATCGCATCGAGTCCATAGGTTGATTGAATGTTTGTTCCCTAATTAATTGCAAACCCTGAAAACCATATTTGTCTTCATTCCTGCTCTGTCCCTGGTCCCTAAGTGATGCGGGAGGGTGCGGGAGACGGACGTGCATTTTCCGTGAACGGGTTGGGCAGTGGCGCGTCCAGCCCGTCAGCCTCTTCTGCTGACTTTGGCTGCTGCATAGCAGGTGCCTCCAAGGCTGAGGATGGGACTGATGCCTGACATCTCCATCAGCATGAGGAGGAGTCGGGGGGTGGTCAGGGACGGGAGGCTGGCGTGTCCTCTCCCTGCGGGCCAGTCAGCCCCGCCGTCAGGGCTGCTTGTGGAACAGGCACCGGTCAGCACTAGCGCGCGTATGCTCCAGTCTTAGACTTTGTTCTACCTTCAGAGGACGATGGGCAGATAGCAGCAGAATGTGTTACAGCAGCATTTACTCCAAAGCGAAGTTCCTCATGAAATATGACACGTGGAACGCAGGAGTTGTGACATCGTCAAAAGCAGGGGGAAGGGCACACGCAGCTCTTGTCTGCATCAGCTCGTGGTCATCCCATCCCATCATTTACGTCCCGGGGGCCTGTTTTGCTTGACATGTTGGTGTCAAACAGTTACGTCTGATACGATATCAAGAAAGCGAAGCCTGGTGTGTTCAGCACTGGAGTGACGGGGACCCCTTGCACAATGATTGGGAGAAGGGCATTTTAGTTTCCAAAGCCCTCATTCCGCATTATTGTCTAAACGTATTCAGATCAAGCAGTGACCCGGATGAGTGACAGCACAAAGTGAGGTTCACCTTCTGCAACTCTTGAAATGCTTGGGTGGCGTAGGCATGTTTTTTCTGGGAGATGTTTGTGAGATATATCGTGTCTTTGATCTGCCTTTTAATTTTAAAGGTTTCCTAGATGCGTCCCACAGACCCTTCACTGGGAAGCAGACTTTGAGTCGTGATGTCTTCAAATTAACCGTTGTCAGCTCTGGTTAGTAGTTCTCGTAACAGCCCTCAGGGCCTCTCGCCTCACTTACTAGACCCAGGTTGGTGGAAGTAACAAAATATTTGAAGTAGGATTTACGCTGAACGCCACCTGAAGATCTGCTTCTCTTTTTCACATGGATGCCTGCCCAGCTGGTCAAACCGGGGAGATGACACAAGGATTTGACAACATTAAAGAAATACATTAACCGCACACACATGCGCCTCGCTCTGGGGTTTAGCATGGGACGTCCCTGTAGGAGCGGATGCCCCTGTGGCCATTAAATGCTCTTCCTAAGGCTGAATCTCCCTCACGAGTCCCAGCACAGGACTCTGTCTCCTCACTGCTCCCCCAGCTTCCTCTCCCACCAGAGCACTGATGAAATGTCCCGGTTTCTCAGCCGCCACTGGAACCGGGAGTTTGCGCCGCGGTAGAGGGGCTGCGAGCAGGGACGTGGCCACCAGGCAAGCGCTGCTCGAAGCTGCCCTGTGCGCTCTCTGTTGAGCCTTATTTGAGCGGCTGTGGCCAGCATTTAGTGCAGGCAATTCATTTTTTTCTGAGTTAAAATACGTAGCTAACAGCAGCATTGAAGGCGGTGCGTGACTAATCCGACATCATGAGATTCGGAAGTGCGGGCTTCTGCGGGGAGACGCTCGTGAGCTGCCAGCGGCACCGGGAGGACCCAGGGGCTGGGTCGGGCGCGACGCCTTCTCCTCCCGACGTGCGCGGCGCTCCGGTCGCTTCCGTCAGAGACACGAGGTCCCGGCGGAGCAGCGCTGCTGCCAGAGGGCGGAGAACAGAGGACCCCCGGCCCTCCCTCGACCCCCCCGAGGCTGCTCTGCAGAGACGTGGCGCTCTCCTGGGGGGAGTTTGGAGACTCAGCTCTACCACACTTTCCCTGGTGTTCTTTTTTTATTCTTTCAATGATTTATTTTGAAAAACTTCAAATACACACTGTACAATAAACACGTACTCATCACCCAGCCGGAGAATCTTAAAGTGTATAACGTCATACCCTTCGGTGTGCGTCTCGAGAAAAGGACATTTTCTTCACGTAACTGCAGGGCCGTCGTCACACCTAAGACCGGCAGGGACTCCCTGACAGCACCTGCTGTCCTGCTGTCTTCTCAACCACACGCATGATGTGACACAGGTCTGAGCGCATCCCTGTCGCACGGACGCCTGGGTGTTCAGCCGTAACCTGACGCCCAGTCGTAATCAGCTGGACCGGTTCGCGTGAACGAGTGTACTTTTAGATGACACTTGTTGGCTGCTTTCCACACACCAAGAGGAGGACTGAGGATTCAGGCCTTGAACTCGTTCAGTGATGTCGCAGGGTTTATGCTGCTCTCACCCTCACATTTCCCAGAAAGCTGGGCCGCGCCGCTCATGGGCAGCGGGAGGTGACGTGGCCAGTGGGGGGCGCAGGGTTCCTGGGAGCGGAGGGCCCAGGCTCAAGTCCCATCTGAACGGCAGGACCACGGGGGACCCCACCACGCGGGGCTATCGTGACGATTCCGTGACTCAGTGCATGCATAAAGCAATAGGCACATACGTGTGGGCTCTGGTTGTATCAGGAGTGTTGATTTAGAATTTTAACCCACTTCTGTCCGACTCCAGGGCCCACGCATGACTCTAGTAGAAAAATGCACTGTATTTGGTAAATTAAGATATAGAAATATATTCCCTTTTTTTTTTTAAGATGTGACTGGATCAGTTTGCTTAGCTTATCACAAAGAGAAAAAATTCAATGGGTGATCTGTACGGGCTGGAATGCGAGCTGGGTGGTCACCTGCAGCCCCCCGGTCCCCCAGGGGAAAGGGCACATGCTGGTGGGTAAGGGGGCTGCTGGTGAGAAAGACAGCAAGAAAGGCAACGTCATCCCCGCACGGTCAGACGGGAGACAAGCCCGTCCGCCCGGACACGCGCTCACCAGTCACGCACTCACCGCTGGGATCCTGGTCGTTTCAATAAGGTCGAATTTTTACTTCTTAATCTATAAACCTCTAGCAATGTTTTGTCTGAGAAAGCCCCAGAAAAACATGTGAGCGCCTGGGAGGTCCCAGATCGGTGGCTGTGCTGCGGTTTCGCCTATAAGAGGTCCAGCCCTGGCCCCGGGTGCTGAGAGCATGTGTGTGCGCCTGATGGACGTCCGCGCCACAGGCCTCTGCTCTGCGCCTCTCGTCCCCGTCTCCGAGCTCAGCCTGCGCCGCCCACTCCTCTGACCTCCCTTGGCACCCGGCCTCTCTGGGCGCCTGCCGTCCAGCAGGAGCCCCTCCCGCCCCAACCCCGAACAGCAGCTGTGCTGGCGTCTCTCAGGACCCCCAAGCTCCTCTCTTGGCCAGGGCTCTTCTCTTGCTGTGGTTCACACTGACGCTGGCCTAGTGGTCAGCCTAGAGGGACGTGGACACGTGTGAAGAGAGGACAGTCCCCCGCAACGAGCAGGATCTGAAGTCCGTGTCAGGCAGACGAGGTCGGTGTCCTGGTGAACACTGCCACCTTCTGCTCCGGGGGGGACATGGAGAGACCCTCCAGGACATTTCCAGGCAATCGTCTAAATAAACCAAGGAGCATTTTTGTGAACTTCATGGCAATGAGCTTAGCCCTTGAGCAGGACGCTGATTATTTTTCACTATTGTCCTGCCTTCAAGAGCCACACGCTTAATGAGAAAAACCGTTAATCCCGAGTTCAATTCACGTTGTGTGACTGGAGTCAATACGTTGGTATTTTCTATCTTTGGCCCGAGTTCCTTTCTTTCATCCCCTTTTTACAGCATTTTAAATGTTGAGCTGGGGATGAACAGGATTCCATATTGTTCGCCATATGTATCAGTTATAGGTTTGGCATCTGTAGTGGAGATTTGTGGAAAACAGAGATTTAAACAAGATCAAGTGCGTTTCTCTCTCATTTAACTGTCGGCATAAGTAGGCAGGTCTGTCGTCAGATCAGAGCCCCGGGGTCTCTTCGCTCCCCGACACAGGGGTTTACTCTCCGCAGCGCGGCCCCAGGGGGCTTCCTGGCGCGCTCGGCTTATGCCCTCCAAGTTAGAGGAAGGGACTCAGTCGGAAGGAGAGAGCAGCCCTCTTCCCTGCCGGGTCACGGCTCAGAAACAGCGCACGCACGTCCACACGCCTCTCCTTGGCCGGAACTTAGGACAGGGCCACAGCCAAGCAGGAGGCTAGAATGTGGGTCTCTGGGAAGCCGTCGGCGTGGTTAAAATACAGAGGTCCTAGAGTAATAGCAACAGGGGAGAGGTGATGTGAGGGACAGCTAGCAACCTGCCCCGTTATTGAAATAGAACGCCTTTCATTTCTATTCTGATGGATGTTAATATGAAACCATGTCTGTCTTTTCCTGTCTTTGGGCCACTAGACTCTGGCTGCCCTGTTTTTGGTGATCATGGTTTACCAGCTGGTTTACCGCTCAGACATGGCTGTCCAGCTAAGGACTACACTCATGAGTCCTTTTTGCTGCTGAGGATGGCCAGGTGGCCGTTTCTCGATGGTGGAGCAGTCGTGAGAGGAAGAGGGGTGTGTGCACCACGGCTGGGAGGCAGAGTGGGTGTGAGTCCTATGGTCCCTCCCTCCTTGGGTCACCTGAACGCAGGTGAGGAGGCTCCAGGCTCCAGGAGATGCTGGGACCACAATACAGAGGGAGCCTGGATCCCTAAGTCACCACGGGGCACGGAGCTGCCCCTGACCAGCAGCTCACGCTTGGACCGCTTCGTGAGTGAAGCCGAAGCGCTCCCCCAGCTTCGGCGTGACGTATTTGGGGTCCCTTAGGAAACGTCCCTCTGACTCGTCCTCACACCCTCGTTTTAGGCCTCCGTTGGCCGTTGTGTTCGTGTGTGCTGTGGAACTGAAGGATCCACAAGAAGCACCAGAATTTCGATTTCTAAGCAGCTGGTGAACATTTTTGGGTTGTAACGTTTCTCCAAATTTTGTTGTTATTCACAAATTCTCCATTTGTTTGTGAATTTTGTTCTCTGTCAAAACATTTAAGACTATTTTCCATCTTTTAGAAATTGAACAGCAGTTTTTCTGACACTGGTTTTTCTGATGATAAATAGTTTTTTTTCCTTCTATTTTTGCGTGTTGGGATGCCTAACGGAAAAAACCAAAGTGCGCGCTGACGGGCAGGGGTTCCCTGTGACACTTGACAGAGTGCTTCCCACACGAGACCGGGGTTGGAGCTTAGAGAACAAACCTCATGCAGCCAGACTGCATTTAATTAGCTTCAAGGTGGAACATAGGATCTGAAACCACATAGAGAAACAGCCAAGACCTTGTCTTAACATTAAACTCCCAAGCGAAAGCAGTATCATAATCCTGCAGAGACACTCGCTCAGGTATCTTCTCGATAAGTTTCACTGAGCTTCTAATTTATGCAAAGTCAATCAAAGTGTTTCCAACGTCAAGAAAACACTGTGGCCGCTTGTCTTCCTCCTGCAGAGCGGAGTTCCAGTCCAGGTTAGGGTCACAGGCTGGGAGAAGGGAGGGCACCAGGGTCTAGGGGCTCAAGCACCACGTATCAGTGGTCATTCCCCTGCTCCAAAGGCTACAGGTTTAGTAAGATTTTTTAAAAATTACTAATTAATTTCAACTACTAGTCACACTGAAAAAAAGGCCCAGGAGAGATGGCCAAATGCTGTCTGGTCTCTGGGTCTCATGGTCTTAAGCCGTTGCTCCTCTTTGGGGACATTCTCCTTCGTTGGATGCTGTGTTTTTGACAATTAAAAGGGGGTATCGTGTTCATCACACACATTTTTTGGAAAGAGAATTTCAGTCGGTATTGATGACTGTGCCGTGTTTACGCCCTTTGATCTGGGAGGGGTCACAGTTTCTGAACATCCCCCATCTGTGTTGATCTGTCACAGCGTAGTCGTGAAAATAATCTAGGTGTTGGTTAAACCAGTTTCTGTCCGAGAGAAGCACCCACTCTAAGGAAGGTTACTATGGGAGACCGTGTTTAGGACACTTTTCAGCCCTGCAATTTGGGGGCGGGGATTTTTTGCCAGGAGCGCCTCCATTTCTTTACTTCGATTTAGAGTAGGCTTCCGACTCTTTACTCAATTCCTGGGTTTTACTCTGAAGTGGTCAAAGCATCTCCTCCAGTCTGGGACGCGTTTGCAGTAACTGCGTGGGAGGATGAGTCTGTGCAATCCGGGTCTCACTGCAGCTGGGGTCAGTCACTTAGCTTCGCTGCAGTCCAGACTTCACACCTGCAGAATAGATTTCCACGCTCCACTGGCAGGACTGACACGCAGGTGAAGCATTCGATAAATACTGGGTTTTATCGGTTCGTGTTTTTGTGCACGGATGTGAGAGAAAATGTCTAAAGGAACTTCCTACGGGAAGAAATGTCACTTGAAGAGATGTACCATGACCGGTCTCGGGGGGGGGGCACCAGGTCTTGACTCCACTTTGGGACAGTCTCCTCCACCACAGTCTTGAGCAAGAGAAGATCGTCAACTCACTTAACACCACGGCGAGTCTGGTGATACCTCTCCACTTCGTGAAAAGCGCATGTCGGTGTCGGTGGATTTGGTCCGAAAGACAACAGAACATTCGAAATGTCTTCATTTCCTCCGGATGAGCCCATCTGCTGCTTCTGTCAGGGAGTCTGAAGTGTTCTGCGCAAGCCGGTGTCTCCAGGTTTCCTCCCCGCAAGCGTGCCTTGACCGCGCTCACCTGCTTGCACTCGAGCAGCCCCGAGCAGGAGGGACTTCAGAGGTCGTGGGGCGCGGGGAGGGAGAAGCGCTGACCCTTAGACGTGGCTCGGCTCAGCCGGGAGCCAGTCCTTTTCCTTGCAGAGCTGGTCTTGTGAAATCTCCTTTGCTCCTCTCATTCCAGGGTCTTTTCTCAGTAGGCGCCAATCGACTGGAGGCTGAGAAGAGAGAAAAGCGAAGGTTGGCAATTCAGTTAAGTAAGAATCGGGGGTCTGGAGGCACCCGTGAGCGAGAGGGGGCTGTAATCTCCCATCCCGGAAACACTGCTTCGGCCCTGGTCTCACGAGCCTAGCAAAGAGTGTCAGCTGTCTGAAACTGCAGCTGAAAGACGGCTCCTGGGTCATTGCCGGTCGCGCCAGGACGGAGTCTGCAGAGCTGGACGGCGTGACGAGGAGCGAGGGCCCATGAAGAGTGTGTCCTCCCTGTTGCCGCCGGCCTTCGGCTGGTGAAGACGCTGAAGGAGGACGCCGGGCGCTCCCGCGTTCGGACCCAAGCCCGGGACTTTACAGCGGTCCCGCCCTCCACCGCGCCGCGGAGGCACGCTGGAAGCACGGGGTCAGGACTCGCTTTGCTTTGGTTGGCCCGGCTCGAGGCTGTCACGCGAGTCCCGAAATTAGAGAAAAATCACACACACGTCATATCCACCGCGGCGACGTTCGGAACGGACAATGCTGCCATCCCAGAGACCCTTCAACTCCTCTTGCTGGGGTGTGGCCGCCCTGAGGGCCGGGAGGGGTTTTCATTTGTGTTTCCCATCTAGCTGAGGCTGAGTGCATGGCTGTGCTTAACAAATGTTGGATGCATGAAGGAAAAGGCAACGCTCGCTGAAACGTTGTAAGCCAATTCTGATATTACCATAAAGACACAATATTTTGCCAGTTTAACCACCCAGGAATGTGACAGTGCACTTAAAAACAGGCAGCATCGAGCTGTCCACCGTGTGTCCAATCCAAACAGAGCCCGTGACAGTGACCAACCTTAGATAGTTGTTCCGTTGTTAATTAATGGGCTGAGCATGAGACAGAGATAGATACAGGGAAACAGCTTGGAAGAGATCCCTAAAGAATCCAAAGATGAGCTAATTCACCAGAAAGATGTAAAAATGCTAACTGTCTACACCCTTAATAACATGGCCTTAAAATACATGAAGCCAAAGATGGGCAGAACCTAAGTGCAAAAGAGGCCAGTCTCCAGTCACTGTGGGACGCGAAGCACACCCCTCGAGTAGCTGACACGGCTTGCACCGGGGGGAGGGGCTTCGGAAAAGGATGCCTGGTGCTGGGGGAAAGGACGGGGGTCTCGGGTACCAAGGACATGGCGGGCACGAGTGAGCCTGGAAGACAGGCCGCCGCTGGCCCCAAGTGCTGGAAGGAACAGGCCTGTAAAATCTACCAGATACTTTAAGCCTGAGTAACTCACCTCTAGATCGCCGTGTGCCGAGGGTTGCCTGTGTTCTCAGCAAAGCATGCGGAAGGGCGCTGGAGAATTGTGTTTGCAGAATTCGGCGGGGAAATTTTGCTACAAAATAGCATCTAACCAGAACTGAACGCCTACTGTGTGTACCAGGCATTATCCTAAGTGTTAACTCATTCAATCCCCACAACAATCCTGTTTCTAGGTCAAGGTTTCGCTACGACTGTGGAATTTTATAGATGAGGAGACCTTGGCGAACAGAAGGAAACTCTGCCTTAATGACCCAAGTTGGTGGGAACAGTGCCTGAACGGCAGCGGCCTGGTGGCAGCTTGTGCTTCTGCGACTCCGGGCGCCAGTCAGGTGTCTCGGTTTGACGTGGTTTCGGGCAAACTTGCTCAGTGACCCTGATTTCATCTGCCTTTAAAAATACGGCGGCGTAACTCCACGCGGTATGTGTCTCTCTAGATGAATCTACCTTTACTCACACAGAAAATGGGAGTGTAACTGTTCTGCCGTTAGAGTCTGGTTCCTGACGGCTAGTTAGTCTGGGCTTGTAAATAGAAGCCAACGTTTTGAAGTCATCAGGGGTGCTTTTCATCAATGTCTGCATTTCTTACACTTAAAAAAGGACCAGAAAGGATCCTGGAGCAAAGAGTAGAGATGAAGGCAGAAGAACGTTGCTTTTGACTTTATTCTTCTCTGTAATGTTTTCGTTTTTTCCCATATGAGTGTGCTGTTCTTATGGTAAAATTAAGAATGTTTGATTTTTTATTGTGTGCCTGTATTATCTTTAAAATAAAAGTATTTAAAAAGCAAAAAAGTATGGTAGCTTACATGATCTATATTTATGCTTTCTGCCTTCCAAGCTGATAAGATTTGATTCTCAAATGTCTGAGAAATGGCATCACATTATTTGGAAAAGTGACCATCAGTGCATCTGCTGTCCCACTTGAACTGAATGGGAAACCATTCCAAGTTTCTTCCACTCAGAACTCCACATCGAATGGCACAACATAAAAGCCTGACTTTATAATCTTCCTCTTTTGATAAACTAAAAGCTAGGAAATGTTTTCTAAATTCTGAACCAGCGTGTTGATTCAAAGCGCTACGAAAATAAATATAATTAACCTAAGACTGAAGCAAAACCTGTAGAGAAATCACCTTCAGACATACTGGATTACATCCTGAAAGGAAAGGAAAAAAACCGAAGTGTGAAAGCAGCAAATGCCTGGAATTGCAGTGATGGAAACAGAGAACTGGTCCTTCGTTAGTTAAAATGATCACTAACAAGTGAAACCTAGAAATACCATCCCACCTCTCAGCATGACCCCAAATACCAGCTTTTCCCCATCGTTAAAGAATTGATTCTTGAAGATGTTAACTCCTTCACCCTCTTCAGCCCCTCCTAATGCTTCTCAGCATCACTGAGCTGCAGCGCAAAATATTAAGACTGGAAATTAGGTGAAGAAAGTTTTTTTTTCCTAAAGGAATAGAAATGTGCTCAAGAATTCGTACTGCTCTGTGAATTACAGTGAAGTCTCAAAAACATGAACAAAAGGAATCAGCTAAATGTCATCCCATTTACGTGGCGAGCTCTCATGCCGTGTTTTGCAGTGTGTTGGCAGTGAGTGAACCAGGCGACATGGCCCCTGTTTGCGTGTCCTTTCTTCCTCCGCTCCCACTCTCGCCGCCTTCCAGAAAGTCCATATGTCTGAATCAATCTGTTGATTTCACTAACACCTCCCCACCCCCTTCAAGACGAGTGAATCATCTTAGACTCTTTGGTATGATCAGAAACTAGGAACCTGATTGATTATATATTGTCTTTTTTGTAAAAATACTTCCCGGATCCACTTTTTGCTGCTTCTTTGATTATTAAAGGTAGATTATTTTCAAGAGCATAATGGCCAGCAACGATCGATTCTTATGTCTAAAGAAAGGGAACTGCAAAGGCTTAAAAATGTTGCAAGATAGCATTTGGGGGAAAACAGACTGAAGTGAAATATACTGAGACCAGGACTTGATAAAGCACATCACTCTCTTATATTTAATATGTAGTTTTCAATTCAGAGTGTTCAATGCTCAGAGAAAGCTCACAATGGAAAGCTGTATGATTTTTCTTTTGAAATCCTCATGCACTTTAAGAAGATTGGAGAAAACACATTTCAGCAGGCTTGGCAGTCACTCAAATTTGTGTGCTCTAAGTTTAGAACCAAACTCAATCTGCCCTGTTCAAGTTCTGTTCTGTGCTGGCAAAACACCACTTGCTTGTTAGAAGGAAGGCTTTGTAAAACTCAGAAAACTTACCGGACATTAAATAACTCCTTGACAATTACATTACTCTCAGTTTAAGGAAAATTGAATTCAACACATATGGGTGATATTTTCCTTATAACACATGGGTGTAAAATAAATAGAAAAGTACGCAGCAACACTTCTTTGGGGCTGAGCAAAAACTCAGTGGTGCCTGTTTCCCTGAGTTCACTTGCTTTTTCCCAGACGCCGTAAGACCTCCTAGCTTTATTTCCATGTTCACGTCACCATCTCCTTTTATGTTTTGAGGAAATGTTTGTTTAGGTATCATAATTTTTTTTTGCAGCATTTGAAATCCAAATATTGCAATATTGTGTTAAGATGCAAAAACTGAAATGTGAAAAGATGTACCATAATCTATTTATATTTAATTATGTAGACTAGATTAAGCATACACATAAATATTTTAAACATATATATACACACGCATGTATATGTGTATAAAAATGTCAACCTACGTGTTTATGTAGATTTTCACTTTAAATGATTCTGCATACTGAATCTCTGAAACCTGGTAAGTAAATCTGTGCTGCTGTGGGTAAAATACACGGAAAAGACTGACAGTTTAAGACGTGGGGGTTGAGGTGAGAGCTGTGGCACACGGTACCGAGTTCCTTAGCATCTCTGAACACTGTTCCTTAACTAAGCGAGATGGAGTTGGGCCTCATAATATTTAGGTTTGTTTTTTATACTAATTTTATGTGACTCAGTGATGCCGACAAGAAGTTTGAAAATCACATGGTTAGCAATGTCAACTTCCACCTCGTCGGGTTCTCTGTTTTTTTGCTGTATCTTTTCCTGTCTCAAGTGGATAAAAGCCAAGCTGAAATTTCATGCTCTCTTAAAACCTTCAGACTTTTTACTGTGTGCTTGATCAGTCGTAATGTGTATCAGCCAAATTTAAAGACAGCGATGCAAACATCCGTTAGTGGGATTCCGAGGAACGCCAGCCGCGCGTCTGCAGATCCCCTCCCACCCCCGCGGCGCTGTCCAGTGTAATGGTTAGACTTTTGGGCTTAAAATCCTGGCTCTGCCACTTTGTAACTACTTGACTTTGGGTGAGTTGTTTTCTCTCTCTGTGCCTCATTTTTTTTTTTTTTAAATCTGTTGAATGGCGATAACCTGTTTCATCAGGTAGTTCTGAGAAGTTTGTGATTTTGTACTCAAAGTGCTTAGAATGGTACCTGGTACGAAGCAAATTGTCCACAACCGTTAGTTGCTTCTTTGCTGCTTCTGTGTCCTCCACGTTGGAATCAAGGCATTGCATAGTTGAAACTTGCTGAGAGAGGGTTTTTTTTTTAAATGTGAACTTCATTTTTTCAGTTTTTTAACTGAAGTGTAGTCAGTTTACAATGTTGTGTCAATTTCTGCTGCACAGCATCCTGTTTGTACCTATATGTACAGATACTCGTTTTCATATTCTTTTTCATTACAGGTCACTGCAAGATATTGAATACAGTTCCCTGTGCTGCACAGTAGGACCCTGTTTATCTACTTTATATCTAGTAGTCAGTATCTGCAAGTCTTGAACGCCCAGTTTATCCCTTCCCACCCCCTTTCCCTGGTGACCCCGCACACCACCTCCTGTGGAGGAGGTGGGAGTGGGCTCCGTGGAGAAGGGCCTGGGTCTTTCTTAAGTGTAAGGCTGGGCCGGGAGGTCCTCACTTGTGCTCACAAGACCCCCTGCGTGTGGGAGAGAAGCCCACCAGCTCCGGGCTGAGTGCCCGGCAGAGCCCGGAGAACTTTGAGAATTTGTGATTTGAACATGGTCTTCCAGGCTCTTTCGCAGGAATAGTCATCGATGCGAGAGAATGGAACGTGTTTCAGTTAAGAGTCTTTTTTTTTTTTAATGGAAGTACTGGGGATTGTAACCAGGACCTCATGTGTGCTCAGCGCACACTCCGCCCCTGAGCTCCCCCCTTAATTAACAGTCTATGATCTTATTCACAACTTCCAAATATTTAGACGCACGGGAAGCCTGTGTGGATGCCTGGAGCACCGCGGGGGTTAGGGGTGGGCTGTGGGGATGTCTGTCTGCTCCTCCGACGTCTGGCATCACGACCCCACACTCCCGAGCTTCCTCCTCCCTCTCCGCTGACTTGTCTCACTGTCCTGTCCTTCCAACCCCTCCCCAAGCAACGTTGGAGGCTCCAGGCACTCCTTGGCCCGCATCTCTTTTCTGCCTACATCCGTGTTGTGAGAGCCCCAGCTCAGACTGTGGATCCAAACACAGCAGCACACCCGCTGCCTCCTGTACATCTCGGCTTTCTCCAGCGGACACCTGTTCCAGCTCAGCTCAGGGCAGTCCGTCCTTCCAGGTCCTCAGGCTCCAAGCAGTATTCTCTCTTCTCTTGGGTACCACCTCCAGTTGTCCTGGAAAGTATCTGGGCCCCACCTTCAAAATGCTGCATCCTGGATCTGCCCACTGCCCGCAGCCCCCACCCTGGCCCTGGGCCAGGCTGGCCCCTGGCTCAGCTGGTCACTCTGCAGCCTGCGGTGGGACTTCCCTTTGCCCACTCGAGACAGTGACGCGGGAACACTGACTCAGGTCGTTTCTCAGAAACCGCGAGTGGCCCCAGCTCATCCAGACTGAAAGCAGAAGCCCTTTCCGTGGTGGGCAGCGTGCGTGGGGGTGCGTGCAGCCCCGCTGCCACCTGTGAGAACCGGGGCTGTGGCGCTTGCTTGGACTCTGAAAGGACGGGACCTCTGTTTGGTGCTGGACTTGGTTCTGGGAGAGTGAGAGCTGGGCGTGGCGGGAGTCAGCGAGCAGGCGCAGCGGGTCTGCCCGGGAGGGGCCCAGAGGGAAAGGGCTGAGAAGCCGAGAGGCAGCTTCTGACCCGCAGCTGTAGCGGGAGCCAGTACACAACCGGTGTGGCCTAAAGCAGGTGGGGCTGTGCTTTCTCTCCTGCGACCACGTCTCCACTAGAGCAGGGTGAAGGGGAGAGGCCGGCGCTGACGCCCACTGAACAGCCCTGCTGGCGGGCGCCACGCCGGGAGCCACACCAGTTATCTTGGTATAATCAGCCCTTTCTTACTGTTTGCAGTGTTAGTCCGTTTCCTTTACCTGTAATCATCTTTCCATTCTGCCCTGGCAAGTGCCTTAAATCACCTGATCAGAACTCTTACTTCCATCAAAATACGTTCAATTTGCCTCCCGTTAATATCAAAATCAATAGTTTCTCCGTGGTAATTCCTAGCTGCTCCTTCATTTGCTGCGTGTCTGTGTGATGGCGTGTTCCTGTTCAGACCAGAAACTTTCTAGCCGAAAAAGCAGTGTTTTCTTTTTCTTTTTAATTTTATTTTATTGAGTTGTAGTCAGTTTACAACGTTGTGTCAATTTCCAGTGTCGAGCACAATTTTTCAGTTAAACGTGAACATACGTAAAAGGCAGTATTTTCTAATTCTTTTTTTTAATCTCCTCTCAACACCTATTACTGTTATTTATTTTTCCCAACGGACTTTTAGTGGCTTAAAAATACCATTTGCAACAGGGAACCACCTTATTTACGGCGACTTCAAAGTCACTGACTTACAGTAAGGCATCTAAGAAAGATCATGCTTAGTGTATAGTTCTAGAAATTTAGACGAAAGCGTGTGGCGCGCTTGGAGCAGGACTGAGTACACTGTGAGATGCTCGATGCGTGGTATGGTGCTGACGGCCGACCGCGGAAGCGCCCTCCCACAGCAGCGCGTCTGACTTGCCTTTCATACCCGACGGGCCCCACGGTGGGGCCGTTGTCCTGTTAGTGGGGGTGGGCGACAGTGGGGAGCAGAGGAGGAGCAGGAGCCCTGGACCCACCCCGTGGTTGCCTCTTTCTCCCCATGCTGAGCTTCAGTTCGCCATCTACAAAATGGCCTAAAACGCGCCTAATTCCCAGAACGCTTGTGGGGGGACGCGAGGTCCCTGAGATGAGCCCTTGCCAGGACCTGCTGGTTTCTCAGCCGTCGGCACCTCGGCGGTGTCTCCCCGTCCAGCACCTTGACCTCATGAGGGCCTCAGTAAATGCAAACTGAAAAGACACCAGGTGTACTGATTCATCCCCGGGGGCGTGGGGACGGTCTCGTTCCCTGTGTCTCCTTCACGTGCCGGCAGACAGGAGGAGCCCCCTGACCTCTGGCTGATCCCACCTTCGTACGCGTCTAGTCCGTCTTCTCCTGGAGTCTGGCTCTCGGCTTGTCTGAAGGGCTCATCCGGCTGCTGCTGCTTTTGCAAAAAAAAAAAAAAAAAAAAAAAAAAAAAAAAAAAAAAAATGGGCAGGGGATGCCCACAGAGATTCTGGGAATAATGAGCTTTGTGGGTCTTTAAAACCCTGAATGCTCTCTGGGTTTCATGGCCATGTTTATGCTCATGTAATAAAAAAATAAATCTACCCACTTGAAGGTGTCGATTTGCCTTTGTGCCAGCTGTCGCTCCCCAGCAGTTGGTGGAACCTCACCTCCCATGGCATTCGGGTGAGGCTGGCTCCTGGGGAAGCAGGGTCTCGTGGCCTCGCTGAGCCCAGCCCAGTCCAGGCTGACTGGGTCTCCTTTGTCTCCCCGGCACGTCTCCCTCACAAGAGCCGTTCTTCGCAGACGTGACCGGCCGTGCCAGAGTGTGTGGTGTGCAGAGCGGTGGGGGCAGGTGCTCGGTCTGGCATCCGCACCTGCCAGCCTGGCCGCCCTTTGCCTTTCTGGCACCTTCTTCCGTCCCGTTTCCAACTCTCCGGGCTCTGCAGGTTTGGGTTTTCATCAAAGGCACAGGTACAG
This sequence comes from Camelus ferus, assembly GCF_009834535.1. Classification (NCBI taxonomy): domain Eukaryota; kingdom Metazoa; phylum Chordata; class Mammalia; order Artiodactyla; family Camelidae; genus Camelus; species Camelus ferus. The sequence continues at coordinate 26,564,224 of NC_045724.1, forward strand.
TGTTTTTCTCAATTTCCATTGCAGCTCCTCACATACGTTTTTGGATCCTTATAAAACTGATTCCACCGTTTAATGTCTATTTAGACCAGTGACTGAACTCCTCTCCTCAGACTCTGTGACTGTATAACGTGAAAAGTACCTGTTTTTCTACCCAGCCTTCAGATTTGAGATTTCTATTTGATTGTCCTTTGTTGGGGAGGTACCGAAAGTCATGTCGTGTTTCCCTGAAATAAATCAAGCCTAGATCAATGGCGGTCTAATCTGAAGATTCAAGAAGTTGGTTCCACATCTCCACTCATTTCCGTTCACATAAACAATAGGATAAATATTTGAAGAGCACATTTGACTTTTTACAAGCCTTTCCTCCTCGCCCACGTGAGATGGTCTAACTAGCTTTAGTTCTGTCTGACAGGGCAATTCAGCCTGTTTCCTTCCAGAATTTCACAGACGATGTGTGGAAAGACGTTGGAGATGGCAACTGGAAGGATGTCACACAGACAAGGGTGCGCTCTGTTCTACACGCCAGCGCGTGTTAGTACGTTTCAGGTTGGTAAGTGACTGTTGTGCCGTCACGAGGTGCAAAGCACGTGCGATTAGTCCACGGTCTTCGAGAAACCTGTTAATAACTGTGGGGTGTGGGGAGTAAGTCATGTGTCGGGAGAAGCAAAGACCTGAAATGAGAGCGGTCAATCAAGACAGGAACGTATTTCTCACGTGCAGCTCAGAGAGCTGGTGGTCCGGGAGGACTACGGCAGGTTCACCCTGCGACGCCCTCAGGGACGCACGGCCCCGCCACTTCTCCGGCATGCAGGAAGGATGCAGCAGCGGAGAGGGCCCAGTCTGGGTGCACACCAGCTGTTCTCAGGAGGGACGCCCAGCAGCGCCCTGACCCGAGCGCTCCCGTCTGGTCCAGTGCAGAGTCTCCTGGTCTTTGCTGCAAACAACGCTGAGGAATAGCGTCTTTTCTGGGGCACCTGATTTAAAACCTTTTTACATGTGACCTTTTTTCCTGTCACATGGAGGTAACATCTCACCCAGTGTCTATTACTTAACAGTCATCTTTTAATTTCTATTTTGTTTCTTGAGTTTACTCTATTTCTTCTGGAGTCAGTTTTTGGTCCCTCTCTTCATAATGGTCATCCTCCTCATATACCTAACAATCCGCTTATGTTTTATCAGCTGTATTATGTGCCTTTTCGTCATTATTGCCCATGTCAGATTTTTAAAACTCTTTATCCTTCCTTTGAGTGGAAACTCCGGCAGGAGATTGTGTGCAGAGGAGAGCAGGGGAGTCTCTATGACCAGGACTCTGCTTCTTGGTGAGTGGCTGTGTGATCAAGTCAAGGGCTCCACCAAATGAGAAGGGCCTTTATCTGGAGGTAGAAACGCACACGTTAGAATTCTCGGGTCTCCTGACAGTTTGTTCAGATTCCCTAGAGAAGAGCTGTTATGCTTTTGGCCCGAGTGGACACCTCAGCCGTGTGTGCTCTGTGGGCCCCGTCGGAGGGGTTCTGGCACAGGGCAGCTGGTGCCGCTGGGCCGTGCCGAACGCCTGCTTGCAGCCTCGTGTCGGGTGCCCGCTCGCACCGTACCTGCCGCGCTAAGACGCCGGAGTTTGCGAGAGGCTAGCCCACGCCCCTCCTGTAGCCCCTTAATAGGACCTGATTTCCATGGGTCAGTCCCCTCTGCCTCTCATCTTCCAGAAAAGGGTTGGCATCATCTCTCAGTGACAGACCCTTTCCTGTGATCTTTGCTGTTTTGGGTCATTCCTTTTTATCAGGTGTAACTTTCATTTCAGGGGCAAATAAAGAGGCAGGAAAGATAGGAGGCAAACTTAGCTGACTAATTTGTCATCTAGAACCGAAGATCTAAGTTAGCGTCTTCACTGAAAAGTAAGTGACGTTTTCTCTAAGGTTCTCTGGGATTTAAAGATTATATTATAATTGTGTACATTGAGGCAACATAGCTAAGCATGGAAACTTTGCAGAGTGATTTAAATTCAGATTCTGTTAACCGCCACCTTTTAGCATTTTTGGCTTCTCACTTGTAAATGGGAACAATAATAACAACAACAACAACAACAAAGACAGACATACCGTACAGTCAAATGATGGAGTAAATGGAAAATGCTGCACACTGTTCTTGGCACATGGGAAACCTTCCAAAATTATTAGCTTTATTGATATTCATTAAATCCCTTCTGCTTTTAAAGTCAAATATATATCTATTAACTACAAAATATTAATACCTTCAAGTGGTGTTCTGATGTGTTATTGATTAAAATCCTGTTTTGTTAGAAGTGGCAGTTACTATGTGGGATTTTAATCAGATCTAAGACGTTTCAGCAGAGATGTAAGGCAGGCTCCGAGGGTCCTGTTTAAAGTTAAATTATTTTAACGTTTCTCTACATTAAAAAAAAAAAGTTGAGACTCTTAATACATTGTTGAAAAAACTCCGTATTAGCTTTGGGGAAAAAACAAGGTTTCTTTTATGCTACCTGACTCCTTCGTAATTGGCCCAACTACTTAGAATGCTTTGGGGGCATTTAAAATTGCACCTAAAAGGAGTCTTAATAACTTTTTGATAATAACAAAAGTTCTGACTAGATTTAAATTGATTCTGTGCCTCCGTGTTAATAGCTGCACGTTACGTAGCGTTAATGGTGATGCGGCTGTTGTAATTACAGCCATTGTAATAAACGAGGGAATTATTTCACTGGTTAAATGTTACATTATCATCTGCATAAAATGGTCATTTTTTTGCTCCCTGAAAACACTTTATTAGCATATCCATACTGTGCACGTGTGTGTGAGCTCGAGAGACCACATTCCCGATAGGGTGTAGTTCTTTTCACGTATTGAAGGAAATATTAACACTTTCAAGTGAGAAGAGAGTTGGCTCCTTAAAATTCACTTAAAAGCATTCCAGGGATGTGGGGTCAGGGTTTTACAAGACATGTTTTGCCAAAATCTTTATGAAATAGGTGATCTCACTTCTGCTTGACTTCCCACCGTGTGGGAATCTGAAATGTCGTCTCTGAAACGTTGATTCACAGCTGTAATTTTAATCCTTTGCGATACCTTTAATCCACTTGCAAATGGCTGCGTGGAAGGTCACTGCCGCTCTGTCCTTCGGTCCTTGGCTGCCCATGACGGTTCCGCCATGTGTCTGGGATTTGGGTTTCAGCCGGGGCGACTTTGCTCCCAGGACTAGTGGGACCTTTATAAAGCCAGCACGGTCCCTCCCGCTGGCCCTTAGGGGAGATTTTATAATCAGGCTTTAATGATGGAAACGTCTATGGCTGGTACGTTCAAGGACGTCTTCCCCAGCTCTGTGAGTAAAAGATACGATCGCCTCCAATAAACCAGGACGGGGAGACAGGAGCGTGGTCCTGAACTGCGCATCTGGGAGCCGTTCCGGGCGCCGGCCGCGCTGCTAAAACCCGGTAGTAAAACCCGGCGTTCCCAGAGCGAGTTGTCTGGCGGGCAGGTTAGTAGCAGCCTGGTTTCTTTCTGCACGCGGGGCCTCCCGCCCATGCCCCACCTCTGCCCTGGCTCGAGAGCTTTCCTTCTCTGGGAGCAGATCTCCCGCCTCCCATCCCTCCCCGTGTCCCGCTGACAAGTGGGGCACCTGCTGCTCCGTCGGAGCCCGGCTCCGATGTGCTTCTCTGTGAGTCACTGCCTAATGAACGGAGGGCGTGTTCCAGCTGGCCCCCTCATCCGCATCCTCTCCCACCCGTGAAGATGGAAATACACCTCGTCCTTTAGCTTGACCTGTCCCTTTGTTATGACACTTAAGAGGTCAGCATCCAACACCCGCAGTGCCCCGCGTCATGTAGTGACCGGGAAAATGGCCCTTCTCAGTGGCTTCATAAATGTTCTCAGGAGAACAGTTGTGAGATGAGGTGCATAAAACAGGCCATGAGTCCTGGGTTCTAGGTCTTTACTGTTCAAAACGTGGTCCCTGGGCCAGCAGCTCCCACGCCTCAGAGCCCCTGAGAGATGCAGAGTCCTGGGTGCATCGGTCTGTCTCGCAGCAGCGCCCGGGAAGCTTCAGAGGCACAGCCAGAGCCGGCTGACTCGTGGAAGGGGGTCTGGAAATGTCACTTCCGAGGGAGATTTTACAGCGTAATATAGTAAAACCCATGATCTCATCCTCAGGGAGGCCTGGGACATCGGAAGCACTCCATAAACATTTGTCGAATGAATAAACAGAAGACCTTAACTACCCTCTGACGACTGCTGTTGGTCTCCTAGACTGTTCTGTACTCTCTGGGGTGGGGGGTGAGAGCTATATGAAATCCCACACAAGATCCTGAAGTCCCTCTCTCTCTGCTTCCTCTTTGTTCTGGAACCCTCCCATGAATGCCACCTGTTTTCCTGTCTGGCTCTGAGTACAACGCATTTCAAGGTGCTCTCTGGAAAGCTGTTTGCTTAAGTGAAAGGAGGACGGGTACTCTTGCAGCTCATCAGGGGACACCTTTGTCCCGCCAGGTGGCAGCAGAACTGGGAGTCCCTGGGGCTGGGCTGGGACCCAGGGGCCAGCCGAGAGCCCTGGGTCTCAGTGGAGCCACAGGGATGGGTGGGAGGAGCAGAATCTCAGTAACCCCTCAAGGTGAAGGTCAGGGAGCACCGCCGAGGCTCTGTTCTCACCCACAGCGGAATTCTCACCATGGACTTTCGGGGAACAACCAGAAGATCTGAGCACACGTCTAAATGTTGCCCCTGCGGCCCCCTCTTCCACTTCTGTGTGGATTATATTGGCCCCCTGGATAAGCCAGGCTACTCTCCCCACCTCCAGGGCCACCGAGGAGCAAGGGTAGTTCCACCCACAACCCAATTCCCCTTTGCCGAGTGAGGCAGCGTGCTCCCGGGGCCCGGCGGCCAGGACCCGGACATCGTAGGAGGTCATTGCTCTGCCTCCCACGGGGAGAGGAGAAGACGACCTCAGAGTCTCCACACGCTTTTAAACATTTTAGTCTGTATCCTAAAAAGTCAAACCTTATTATTTGCATCCTTTTCAGCTCACAGACAGCTCGTCCTGGTGACCTGACTCCTCTCTTTCTGTGTGTCTACGAAGTAAAAACAAAAAAAACCCCACACTTTTTTGGCTGGGGTGATTTCAATTCACTTGTGGATAAACTGACGATGTCTGTGTAAACCGCATCCTTGCACGCATGCTGGTGGGTGAGCTTGAGTGGGGGGTGGGAGGGACAGACTTCCACCTTGTTCAGCGTGACTGGGGGCACCTGCTGGTCCCATACACGCTTATGTTTTTACACTTTTGGCTGCCGGACTCCAAGGAGTCTTCTTTTCAGCTGTACTTACTGTAAGTTTAGGAAAGTGGTCTAGGGGTGCTCCGTCTTCAGCTTCTTCCGCGGGGTGCTCCTCAGAACTTCCCCATCTAACTGCTTTCAAGGTTCAGAACTTCCCCATCTAACTGCTTTCAAGGTTCACGCTGGAGCACTTCGTGTTTTCCAGTCCTACGTCACAGCTGAGTCCAGCGACAACCAGGGAGACGCCTTTAAGCTGTGCGTTAGAACAAAGCGGAGAGAAAACCGCATCCTTCTCCGTCTAGAGGGCACCAGGGTGCGTCTTAAGAAGTGGGTCCCATTGTGTGGGCGGGGGAGGGGCACAGGTGATGGGGGCAGGGCTGGAGCGGCAGCGTTGCTGGAGAATCAGTGTGAAAGTCCGCTCCTGCCGCTCACGGGTAGGAATGGAACCCCGTCGGCTGATCCCCAAGGTCGCAGACGTGCTGAAAGGGGCAGCAGGCTTTCTGGAACCTGGGAACCTGCTCTCGTCCTCCCTGGGGATGTGGTCTCCGCCCTTTGGGGGCGGGACCCGCGCCCCGTGCCCCAGCGGGTGAGGACCCGGGGAAGGAGTGAGGGGCTCTGTTTACTCACACAAGTCGGAAACAGATCCAACCTCCGGAACATCCCGAAAAGATACCCGTGAAATGTCGGGATTTGAAGACATGGTTCTAGTGTTGGTGGTAATCATTCTGCGCTTCAGCGAGGAGAATGGTGCTCCGGGCCTGGGGGACAGATTCCCCCCCGGCTGTGTGTCAGGAGATGGAATCGTGTAAAATCAACTTCTGTGTTTCAAAGCAACTTTGCGAGATCAAATTGCCTCTACTCTGAGTTACTAGCCGTAGGAACAAGTAAGGCTTCAGATCGGGGGAGGCCTCCGTCTCCTTGGTAGAATCACCTCGCTCCGTGCAGCTGAACACTTCACAGCAGAATTAATACAGGGTTAAAGGCAAAGCAGTGTGACTTACAGAAAACAGCAGTGGGAAAACATTATTTGGCAAATTATTTCAAATGTTCCTAATGCCAATATCAAAGGGTGAGAAAACTTAATAGGCGTGGGAAGCGAAGAGCAATTAAAGGTGTGGAAAGATCCGCACAGATGAGTGACATCCAGGCAACCGAAATAGAACGAGGGAAGCGGCGGCGGGGGAGGAGCGCGCCAGCCGGGAGCACAGCCTCACGTGACCTGCGCGCGGGCCCGGGCGCCCCGAGCTGGGCGGGGGGCCCTCAGTGGTGGGGGGCAGAGCTGGGCAGCCCCTGGGGGCCCCGGCCCACTGTCCTCAGTCCAGTGCCCTCCACTGGGCTGCCCTGGAGCCCAGACGCCTAGGGGGAAAGCCGACAGATAAACGTGGACGTGGGAGCTCCGGGGTAGATTTCAAACCTTCACGTGGAGGCAGATTCTGAAATGGCCCCTCTCTCCGCAGCCTGCGCCCCTGGGCCTGTGACCCAGTTGGAGCACGTTCCCGTGAGCAGGATCTGTTAAGTGTCACAGGGGACCTTGAGATGGGAGCAGTCCTCAGTGAGCCTGAGCTGGTCCCCTGAGCCCTTTACATCTGGTCTAGAGGCCAGAGCAGCAGGAGAGGGTCCCGTGTGGGATCTGCTGCTGCCAAACTTGGGGCTGGTGGAGCCACGTGGAGGGAACTAGGAATGGCCTGGAGAGGCCAGCGAAGGCCCAGGGGCCGCAGTCCTACAGCCGCAGGGACTGCGTCCTGCCGCAAGGTGGGTGAGCCCGGAGGAGGCTCTGGTCCCAGGCGTGCCCGGTCCTGCCTGGGCCTTGGTTTCGCTCTCGTGAGACCCTGAGTGGAGACGCAGTCGTCCTGTGCGTGAACTTCTGGCCGGGAGAACCGAGAGCTCGTCAGCGCACACTGTTGGAGGCGGCTGGGTTGCAGTGATCTGTTGGTCTGTTCTGCTGACAGAAAATGAGCCCACTCTCTGAGCTAGCTGTCTGAAAGAATGTTCCAGTAACTGAGTTCATGAAACCCCATCCCTTTCCCAAGTGCTGCCGTGCTGCGGCTCCTTCATACGCTATTGTAGGTGCAAGTTACAGACTTTCCCTGTGCGTTGGGAAGCACCAGACACACTGTTAAAAAGGAACAGTCCTTGGCATTGCTGTAGCCGTCATCTCTACGTTTTAGATGTGTTCCCCCAGGAATGGCATTTTCCTTTGCAAGTTGCTGTCCAGTTCGTCCAGATGTTCTTATGACGACAGATAAGACACGGTCACCACGTATGAAGCGCACAGAGAATTGTCGTGGGTCAGTTTGGTCTTAAAGTTTGAGCAGCAGAAGAAGGAGACCCTCTAGGCTGTAACTGGTAGCACTTCTTCAGGGGGCTCTGGTTCTTAAGACCACCGCTGGGGGAAGCAGGGTTTGTAACCCGCCGTTCCCGAGGCCTGGGGGTCCTGTGACGAGTTTAGCGAGGGCTCCCCTGCAAACGGAGAAGCTCTGGTGTCTCTGTGAGACGCCCGCTACACCAGCAGTAAAGCCGACAGCTCCCCCTACACAGGTTGGTTCCAGGAGAGCCCACGACGGGTCTCCGGTTCCGTCTCTGCCCCTTGAACTGCCCACTGGGGTCTTTGCTGCCCGGGTGGGGAGACTCGGTCACGCGGCAGCCGTCTGGGGAACGGGCTGAAGGGGAGCGAGAGCCTCCGCGTCTTCAAAGTCGGGGCTGGGATGGTTTTCTTCCAAACCCGCGCGCCTTCAAAGCAGATTTTCGTCTTCCGCGTGGAGAGACAGAAAGAGTACTTGCAGTTTCCACTAGTAGACAGGCATAATAATAATCAAAGAACACGGAACCGAAGCCAAAACCTTTGCCAGACTAAAAGAAACAAATTGCACCGAGGAATCAGCCCAGACTTCCTGGCTGCTGCAGGGCAGCTCTTGTTACTGTGTTTCTCAGCCCCATCTTGCTGTTTTTCTTATGGCAAATGTCACACTGTTGACTTTCCATCGTTTAATGTCAGAGAGAATGATCATTAAGCCACCTTTTGAAAAACAAACATCTTTACTGGGTTCTGAAAGGTTTGGAATAAAGGGATTTCTGAAAATGACTTCCCCACATTTCAGTGACGTGAGTCCACGAGAATGTATGTTAGTCTGATCGCCCTGACTGACCTGTTCTAAACTGGCTGCCCCGCCTTGTGTCAAAATCCTATAAAAAGAAGGTATTTGAAAAGCAGGAAAAAAATCTTAGGCACAACAGTGGATTGTGGCAGAGACTAGGTAAGGGGCAGACTCTTAAAATGAGGCAAGATGGCTTCCTAGAAGAATGTCTCAACCCTGGGTGTCAGCGGACCCCCACTGCCCACGTCCAACCCTGGGTGTCAGCGGACCCCCACTGCCCACGTCCAACCCTGGGTGTCAGCGGACCCCCACTGCCCATGTCCAACCCTGGGTGTCTGCGGACCCCCCCTGCCCACGTCCAACCCTGGGTGTCAGCGGACCCCCACTGCTCACATATTTTCTTTATGAGAACTTTACGTGCATCACGTATGTAACAGGGGACTAGAGGGAACTTATCGCAGGGCTTTTCCAGCCCTTTTCCTCTCCAGTTACCCCTCAGGCCATTAGTCTGGGTCATCTGTCTTTTCCTCCTGATGGTGGGAGGCAGAACTTTCAGACCTGGCTCCTGAGACAGCTCTGTGAATTTTGTCATATTTTCAGCTACATAATCCAAAAAGCAAGGTATAACGTTGGTGAGAAAGTCCATGAGCTGCATTTTTGTTTCCTAGTGACTCACTCTTGAGATAAATGTTAACATGGTGAGGAGGGTAGACAGTGTATCGTCTGGGATGTGCGGACAGTAGAGGCAGGAGAGACGGAGGGGCCTAACAGACGTGACCTGGCCACTGCTGAAGCACTACTGTCTTATTCGAACAATGGTGGGAGACCTCTGAAGGGTTTAAGTCTGGGGGTAACAGAATCAGAATTGTCCTGGCGGGATCACCTTGCTGGCTGTGGTGTGGGGAATGGATTGAAGGAAGGAGCCCAGAGCTTTGTGTAACCGGCCAGGAGGATTTCAGAAGTCCCAGCAGAAGGTGGGGGAAATGAGAAGTGGCAGATTCGTAGCACTATTTAGGAATTTATATCAGGATTGGTGACAGGCTAAGGTTGATGGCAGGAAGGGACAGTCATAGAAGATTCCTGAGTTTCAGAATGGCTGTGCTGTTGCCTGGAGCCTAGAACCTTGAAAAAAGAACTATTTTTAAAATTGTTTTGTTTTGGATAGTGGACTTGCATTCCATTTTAGGTGTAGTAAGTTTAGGGTTCATTTTAGGCAACCAGGTGATGACCAGGAGGTGCGAGACAGCGGATGTCTGTATCACTCAGTGGAAAAAAAATTAAGAAAATAACATAGAACTCTAGAAATAAAATTTTATAGTGTTGAGTCAAAAAAAAAAAAAAAAAAAGAAAGAAACTTGAGATCTCCTGTTCCATTTGCAAGGTATTCTTTCCACGTACTGTAATTTTGTTCTTTATCCAACAAGTTGTGGCCACAGTTTAATTTCTCTGAAAGAAGAAGCTGGAGGTGGGGGCAGAGGGTGGGGCTAGGCCTGTGGGTCGGGGTGTGGGTGGGACGTTTGGAGGGTGCAGGGCTCCTTCTGAGTTATCAGAGGCTGTCAAGAGGAGCCAGTAACAGGAAGCATGTGGGCTGCTTGGATGGAGACTGTGGCTGTAACAGTCAGCACAGGGAAATACAGAGCAAGGGGCAGCTCTGGGAAGACGCATTTTTTCACAGCTCTCTTTGGAAAAGTCCTAGGGTTCCTTTAGGCCTCATTGCCTGGGGACAGATTTTAACAGATTCTTAAAACGAGGCAAGATGATTTCCTAGAAGGATGTCCTGCAGACCAGGAGAAATGGAACCAAATCCAAATCCAGTATTTGCCTATATATTATTGATTGAATTTAGATTCTCTAGTAATGCAATCCCACGGTCCAGGTTTCTAGAACCTGGGAGAATGATCTTTCTGTGAGCGTCCCAAACCGTAAGCTGTACACACGGATGCTTTCCTATTTGGTCAAAAATGCACTTCCAAGAAATTGTGAATCACGGGAAATAATATTTTTCCCTATTGTTTAAATCATATCATCAACTGAAACAAAGGAAAATTAGAAAACAGAGTTTGTCAAACGTGATGTTTCTTAGTGAAAATGTGTTTATCTATGCATTTATTACATCAGAAAAGGAATGAAGTAGGGGAGATAACCTAAGTATGGTTCACTAAAGTGTGGAAGAAGGATTCAAGTTGTTTCAATGAAGCCAGGTATTCTGTGACATCAAATATTTTGCAGAGAATATAAAATAAAATGTGAAAGGTACAAGAGTTGGGCCATCTAAGTGCAATTTTATTGTCCTGCACGGGAGGGCAGATGGCCTCTCTGGTGATATCTAAAAAGGTACCTTGTAGCTGACAAGGGATCCTCCTGGGACGGAGTGACCCAGTCTCCCAAAATGACTCCCTTGTACAGACATGGAGGCCCTTGGCTTCCTTGGAGGCGTTGCAGAAACTTGTGTATTTGTGCTGGTAAAAATGATAACGAATGCAGTTATCAATACCCCATACGCCTAGAACAAGATACTCTGTCTGCTGTGGCCAAGTTTCAGGAACAGGAAGGTCGTCCTCCCCCGGGACTGAAGGTTTCCATATTGTGCGTGATATTTGTCAGTGAATGTGACCGCAGGTTCAAAGTTGATAAAAATGCAAAGAAAGAATGAGGAGAGGTGTGTTCCTCTGTCTCTTCTGGAAGCTGTCTTTCTTGTCTGCAGCTTCTGTTTTTCTCATCCCCCCAAATTTCCCTCTGACTTCACTTTGACACTGTCTTTTTTCCATCCTTTGCTCTTTTCAAGACGCCTATTGTTCTCAGCATCCTTTTCCTTGAAATCATCTCCTGTCTCCTTTCAGCCGAAACTACAACCTGTCTATTCAGCCTAGTGGCTTCCTGGCTGAGAAATGAGTCTGACACAGGCACCCCCACCGAGTGGGTCACTTCCTTCAAAGAGTTCTCAGTGGGGTCCTCTCAGCCACTTGTCTTTTCTCTTCAACATCTTTTTTCTTTTTCTTAATAGAAAATGCCAAGCAAGTCTTGTTCTGGTAGAATGATGAGTTACACAAGAAAATGCAGCAAACTTTCCCTGGAGAAACGTTTAGGAGACGCTCACTGGAAGAATTTCCTGTTTAAAACCTCAAAATACGTGTCTCACTTCACAGTGCGTGGTGAGCTCAAAGCACAGCTGATTCTCTCTGAGCAGGTGGGAAAGGCTCGGTGGATGAGAGCTTGGGCTGGAGAACCTGATTCCCCCTCGGCTGTTCACATGCTCTGGGTTTGGGGACATCTTTCCCAGCCTAGCCCAGAGCCAGCGTCCTTGTCTGCAAAGTGGAGGTAATACGAAGGTCCTGTAGGATGGTTGAATGACGCGTTCTAGCACGTTGGAGGGTCTACTGAATTTTGGCTTAAAAAGCATAAGGCGCACTGGTTGCTCCTTGGTGAAATGGAGGCAGTGTCTTCGCCGTGCCTTCCAGTCTCTGGAAGCATGCATGAGTTCTAGGTCTGAGTGGGTGCTTTTGTCCTAAGAAAATTCTCTTCTCAAGTCAAAGGTGGAAAGAAACACTGAGTAAAGTTTAGGGATTTCAGGATGTCTCAGAGAAAATTTTGTAATCACAGTTCTTAGAAATGAAAAAAGAAAAAGTTACATCAAGGCAGTACAAATTCAGACCCACAATCAAAATGAAGTCCATCAATTAAATATTTCTGCCCTATGAGAAATGTTTCTCCACAATAGTAAATCTATTTTGATTACTGTTTAGATTGCCTGATACATATTTAATTTTTAACATGTAACAGTGAGTAACTGTACTTTATAATGGAAAACAACTCATGTTGTATTTGTTATACGCATTTGTTACACATTTTATATGCATATGTATATTTTTTCATCTTCCAATATTTTTATTGAATGTAAAATTTATGCTGTGATATTTCTAATTATGAGGAACTCTTTTTGTTCTTTAAATGGTCCTTTTAAGATAGTGTTCTTTTTTCTGCTTTTTAAAATTTTAATTTTCTAATTGTAATTTTTTCATTGAACTACAGTTGATTTACAGTGTTGTGTTAGTTTCTGGGCTGCAGCATGGTGATTGAGTTATACACATACATATTACTTACCAGAGCTCTGTTTTGGTGGTGTGGGATGTGAGAGGAGGAACCCTTCCTTTTCTCCCCACCCCCCAGAATATTTACTGAGCACCAGCTGCATATAAACAGATTGACCATTATGACTATTATCACTGAAATGACTGCTTTAAGCCAACTGCTCGTCCGCTACACAGTCATGACCCCAGAGCTGGGTTTCCCTGTGCCTTCGGACGGACCACACACACATCTCGCAGGAAGGAACGGGTAAACCATCTGGTGGAAGCTGTCAGCGAAACAATGTGCTGTCACTCACCCACTCCCCAAGTGTGCTCTGGAGCTACGATGTTCAGGCTTTGTGCACGTGGACACAACTTCCTCCCTGAAACATACAGGTCTCTCTCTTTGTGCCTCCGGGTGGAGGAAGGTCGGCTGTGTCAATATGTGTGTGTATGTGTGTGCACAGGTGTGTGGGCGTGCAGGTCGGGAAGTGACCTCTTAATAAATCCACGTCTATTCCCCTGGGCTGCAGAGCGAGTCAGGAGACGTGTGTGTCATATAATGTACATATTACACACGAGTCTAATGAGCATACAGACATAGGATACAAATATAAATAAACCCGCAAGCTGATACATAAATACATCGGCTAGAGAGACATGTATTTATGGGCCGCATCCAAGCCCCTTAGTGGACGCGGCGGGGACCAGACCCGGCGTGCTGGGGCGCGCCCCCTCCTGCAGCCGAGGAGGGCACCTCAGATGGCTCAGACGGGGTGGGGGCTGGTGAACGGAGGGGGCGAGGAACCCCCGGAGGAAAGCAAGTCAGCTGACGGCAGGGAGCAGTTGCGCAGCAACAGCCGCCAGGGAAACAGGTCTCAGGGAGCAGCCAGCGCCGCGGGGATGCTCCAGCCAGGAGGCACCGGCTCCCCGCCCCCCCCCCCCGAACCCCGTTCTGGTCCTTCCTGCCCCCCCTGGCCTGTCTCTGTGTCTCGGTGGCTCTCTCGTGGTCTCGGCGGAGACACAGCCCGCACCCCGGTTAGAAGACGCAGGAGAGGACCCCTCGCCGCTCAGCGTCCCCAGTTTTTGAGCAGCTGCTGCTGCCACGCGCATGCGCCCTGCGGTGAAGTCCGGCTGCGCGCTCCCCGGCCCAGGAGTTACCTGCCAGGTGAGCGCGAGGCCCGCCCGAAAGTGACATCGCCACCCACCCAAGCTGTGCTGAATCAGCACAGACTGCAGCGCAGCCCCCAAAGTGACTTGCTTTATGAGAGAGATTGACGCGGACCCCACACGCCGAGACAAGGCGGCCCTGCGCGCCGCGCGCTGCGTTTGTCCCCCGCGGTGACTCTGTAGTAGCTGCTCCTTGAAAAAGGACGCCTGGTGTCAGGGTTCCGAGTCGGCCTTTAATTCTTCCAGAAGAGGTGTGCTGGTCGACGGCCGGGAAGGCTCCTATTACTTTTTTCTCCTCTCAAAGCTGGACCGGCAGGGGACTTCCCAGTATTAATTAATTAACTCCAGGCTCTTTTGGCAAAATGCCTCGAAAGCGATGGCGCGTCCCGAGTGACCCTCAGGTGTACTTTCTGCCCGCGATCGTTAAAATCGCAACGTCGTCTCACCTGGCTCCTTAGGACATTAAATGAAGATAACAAGATTAATCAACCTGCATATTAACATAAAGGAAATATTAACGTACTAGACACGCAAAGAAGATGATGGGAAATGCCTCCTGGACCCTAGGGCGAATGCAGATCTGAAGACCGTGTTTAATGTTTGCCGCCCAGGGCTCAGTGAGCGCCCTGAGCTCTGCTACACTCGGGCATTTACATAACCCGCAAACACGCAGGACAGAGGCCCTTCCCGCCCCAGCACAGCTCCCGGCCCCGTGCGGACACTCACTGTGAAAGGCCGGGCTCTCAGCTGGGAGGGCGGGCTGCTCACGCTCCAGACCTGGGGACGCCGAGGGGTGGCGCTGACCCTCACTCAGCCTCCAGGGGAAGCAGTCTTAGAAACGGGGCTTCCTTAGAGAGTTCAGGATTCCACAAACCAAGAGCATCTTAGGGAAACACCTGCCCTGCCTCCCGCCCATTGTAAAGGCCTGTATTTAGATGTGCTGCAGGCCGTGTGACGCCCCCCGAGGCCTGCACCCGCACATGGGGGGAACCATAATGCCCTTGGCTCTGGAAGGCTGGCTCAGCCACGACTTATAATCCAGGAACACACACACACACACACACACACACACACACACACACACAAAGTATATGCACACATAGCGGCCTTCTAAAGACTGTCCACCTTTTAAGTCATTGGAATATGTTCTGTGAGAGGAAGAAAGCTAAATTAATACCAAAGGGGAAAAATGAGCTGAAAGAAATGAATGATGGGGGCACAAAAGGCGACATTAAGGAAGCAATGAAAATACCCATCCACAGATGATGGCAGAAAGATGTGGTGTGTGTACAACAGAACACTACTCAGCCATGAAAAGGAATGAAATGAGGCCGCTTGCAGCAACATGGATGAACCTGGAGACCAACATACTGAGTGAAGTAAGTCAGACAGAGAAAGACACACATCACATGATATCACTTATATGTGGAATCTAAAAAAATGAGACGAACGAACCTATTTACAAAACAGAAATAGACTCACAGATATAGAAAATAAACTTATGGTTACCAAAGGGGGAAGGAGGGAAAGATAAATTGGGAGTTTGGGATTCGCAGATACAAACTACTATATGCAAAATAGATAAACAACAAGGTTCTCCTGCACTGCACAGGGAACTATATTTAGTACTTTGTAATAAGCTATAATGGAAAAGAATCTAAAAAGTAATATATATGTGTGTACCTGAATCACCATGGTATACACCAGAAACTAACACAACATTGTAAATCAACTATACTTCAATAAATAAATAAATTTAAAAAATTTTTAAAAAGAAGCAGTGAAGCGTGGGGAAGAAAGTTCAGTTTTATGAAACAGTCCCTCACTCAGCAGACTGAAACCTGCCCTGTTTATCAGCAGCCCCTTGCATCCACTCTCAGTCCCCTACCAGAAAAGCTGCATTTTTTGTTTTTTGGGGCTTTTTTTTGGCAAAAACTGAAATGTAAGTTACCTTTCAAAGGCTTGCATCTTTATGATGATTTTGTTCACAGTCGTCATTCTTAGGGATGTGAAGCCATGTGTGCACCTGGGATGGGGTCGCACACTGTGGGCTGGAGGTCTCAGTGCTGGAGAGGGTGACTTGCAGGGGATGTTGGCATCCCAAGGCCTGGGAGGCAGAGAGCTCATGTTGTCATTTAAAAACCCTCAGGGGCTTTGCAAGTGTTGGGGGGGGGTGAATATCATGTGCTAAACCACGGATGTGACCTGGTCCACTTCACGTCTCAAAGCAGCCCATAAATGCCAGTTACTAATGTTAGTGCCCTGATCATCAGGGGATGGAGAGGGGGGTTATCTCAGGGTGCACCTGCTCCGTCTAAACCTCATAACTTGGTGATGGGGATGCTTGGTCCTGCTAATGCCATGTTAGACACAGCAGGCCAGGGAGTTGGCCCAGATCACCCTATTAGTAAGTTCTCACTCTGTATCTATTACTCCGGGTTGCCCGTTACGGAACAGCTTGGAAGACAAGAGAACTATTGAGGCCTAATTAGTGCAGGGTTTGGGTCTGCATCTTCCACGTGTTATTCAAATTGAATCCAAAACCAAGAGTAGGGTGAGTCCTCAGAGATGGTGATTCTCCCTAGGGCTGGTCCCTCACTTTGCTAAGACACCAAGGATGCACGTCAGCTTTGCTTTCTCAAGTTAACGTTGTCCTCAGGTTCCTGAAAGAAGACGTTCCTCTTCCCACTTTCCGGATGGGATCTGGGCGTACACACCCATTCAGTTATGAAGCCAAGGGCAGAAGCAAGGTCCCTGAATCTGAGTTAATGATCGCGGATGAGCCTCCCCTGGGGTTTTCTGCTAGGGACGTTTCAGGGGCCTGAATCGCAGCTGAAATGGGGCTTTGTCCCTGCTCCATAGAGGGAGGTGTCACACTGAAGCCAGCGCTGGCCCAAGTTCACAGTGAGAAACCTGGATACGGATGGGGCCGGGCTTTGATTGGATTCTGGAACTTACTGCACTCAGCTGGGTGTCGTCCAGCAACTGGGTGGCACTGGCAGAGGGAGGCCTGCTTCTGCAACAATTACTGGTCAATGGCGAGTGATTAGAATGGCACCGTGTCTAAAACAATATGGAGGGAGCGTGCTGCCTTGGAAACGCGAAACTGGAGCCTTCGCGGGCTGAGCACGCGGCGGGGATCAGAGCAACGAGAGGCTTTGGAAATTCGAGTCCCCGCTCTAGACTACTCGAAAATCACTGTGGAATGTTTTCTTCTCCTTAGGCAGGCAGAACAACACCCAGGGTTCTGCACGCACCATCTCTCGTGGGGCGTGGACACAGTTCCACTGGACACGGGCTGGCTGGACACAGTTCAGGAAGGGGCAGGGCTGATCAGTCTCGCCAGGTGAATTGACCCAAGAAGCAGGAAAACCTGACAGATAGTGCCTCACTGCATCGAGCTTCACCTCCACCCAGGGGGGGCACGTGTGGTGTGGGAGAATACAGATGCCCAGAGGCGACCGAGTTAGGAAACTTTCCCGGGATGCTTAAGAGCACATGCTGTGTGGGCGTGCCCAGTGGACGGTCGCTGTGATATTTGCAGATAGCGCAGAAGAGTTACCATCTCTGCCTTTATGTCCTTGGCTGTGTGCGAGTGATGCGGCTGCGGGAGGATGTGGGCAGCCGCGGACCAAGCACTTGTACCACCAGGTCCAGGCGGGGACTGCCAAGCATCCTGGGCGCGGATGCAGTTCCCTCGGTCCTGCCTCCCTGGCTTCCCAGGGAGTGCGACACGGGCTTGGCCTGGGGCAGTGGACTCCTTGTGGGCTGTGCATGGACTGTCACCAGCCCTGTGATGGTTGCCTCACTCCTGTGAGAGACTGTGACATATTCATTCTTGGCAGCCACTGTCTCAGGCGTTAAATCACTTTCCTCAAATTTCCCGAGTTCTGACACATATAATGGGCTTGGTGGGGGATTTGCAATAATTCTTTCCCAGTATTTATGAAACTGTGCGGCTCCCTATGGCTTCTGGGCCCTTAAGCTGCCTCTCAGATATCCCTCCCATAAATTTTCCATGATTATCACTTTCGAGCTTGAAAATACACATCTTTATGCGTTGTTATTGGGACAAAGGAAGTGCCGTTGATTTTCCTTATGTTATTGAACGTGTAGCACGTCTACAGCCTCACCTGACCAAGTGTGTAGCTCGCTAATGGGCGTTTCAATGCAGAGTGAACTTCGTAACTCTGCGTCTTTCATCACTGCCAGCGTGAACCCCGCGGCTCTGCCCAGTCACGTAAACCCTCATGCGCTAAACCAAAGGTCACACCGATGAATGTTTCTCCATGGTGGCACCTAGAAGTGCCAGAAAAGCGTTGCTTTTAGCATTCTGTGCCCCGGTCTGTAGTAAATTCTCCCATTTCCCGTTCTTATAAGCTCCCTTGGTCCTCTCCCCTGCTGCTATACGCGGAATCCGGTCTCCACCACTGTGCTCGTGGGAATGGTGGTAAGATCGCGACTTGCCAATCACATTTTGTCTCCTTTTTGGAATTTATGCTGCACTGTTAGAAACGTAAACAGTTGGAAATAGGTCTGGCGTATTTTCAAAGGTCTAGGGGTTTCTGAAATTTCATCTGGCCTTTCTGTCTTTATACATATGACCCCACGTAACTACAGATGCGAATTTAAAGGATTTAACCTAAGGTTTCACCATAAAATGACTGGGCATTCTTTATAGCTCTTAGAATTTAGTGCTACTATCCTGATATATGGAAAAGGAACATTTGAGAGAAATTTAAGGTTTGTTGAGAATTCCAACAAACAATTGGAAACTGCATTAGGAAACATTCCTGGCATGCTTAAGAGTAAATCC
The DNA here is from genome assembly GCF_009834535.1 of Camelus ferus. NCBI lineage: Eukaryota > Metazoa > Chordata > Mammalia > Artiodactyla > Camelidae > Camelus > Camelus ferus. The sequence goes on from NC_045724.1 coordinate 26,582,647, forward strand.
TCGGTGGACTGGACCAGTGGATAGTGCTCTGTGAGTTGTGCGTATTTAATTTATTTGGGAAGTTGAGTTGACTTTTTCTTTTGAGACCCTCAGTCATTCCTAAATGAGGATGGGTAAGAGCAGAAAAGGGGACAGGAGTGCAGAATCCTGTCTGGGACAAGTCTGGGTGATGGAATCTGGGGATACAGAAGTTACAGAACCACAGAAGTTTGCCTCTGAATTTTAAGATAAAGGTAATGAAGACCAGAAAAGTTTCCCTAAGCTTAAAATGCAAGGGCATTATTCTCTGTCCTCTTTTTACTGTCTCCTTTTTGAAAATTACATTGATGTCAACTTCTTAGTGTGGTGTTATCATAATTGCAATAATGCACAGACACCATGTTGCACTGAAGCATTCAGACTGCGTAACTTATAGGGACCGGATCACATATCCTTATGTCAACTTATCCTTTACTGTATAATGGAAGCAGTTATTCGATTAAAGTTGCTTTATTGTAAAGAAAATTGATCAGATAGCCATGTCACAATTTTTACCATTTTATTTTTGTTTATCGTACATGCAATACAGGAAACCCAGTAAGAATGTCCACTAAGACTGTTTGTTACAAGTTACAAAACTGGGGGCGGGCATAGCTCAGTGAGGGGGTGTAGCCCCCGTGGTAGAGGGCATGCCGAGCATGCGTGAAGTCTTGGGTTCGTTCTCCAGTACCTCCTCCGAATGTAAGTAAATAAATAAACCCGATTACCTCCCCCTCATGAAAGAAGAGAAGAGGGGAAAAAAGCATCTGAAAAACTCGAGTAAGTAAGAAGGGGAGGGGAGCCCAGGAGGAGTGGTGGAGTGTCTCACAAGACGGCAGAGCCACAGAAAGGGCGAGACTGCAGGCAGCACCGCAGACAGGACCTCACTCAATCACGTGTTGCCAAGACGTCGCCCCCCTCCTCCCACCGCCGTATGGGCTCCAGGCATCTCTCTTATTACAGAAGAGCCTTTCCCAAACATTTCGGAGAAGAATCCTAGTTGGCCCCACATTGTTCATTGCCCGCCTCTGATCGCGTCTGCAGAGCCAAGGAAGCAGCGTCCCGTTGTACGGATCGGTTGCTCCCACGGTAACCGTCCGGGGGGGGGGTGGGGAGCAGGATGCTGGGGACCAAGCAGTGTGTCTAGTTTAATAACTTTCAAAACATATGGCTTTCACCCAAGTATTTAGGGGCTGATGGAGAAGTTGCGTGTGGTGGGCGAAGATCTGGAAACAAAGACCCTCTCTGTTCCATCAAATGGTGATCGCGGCACCGTGTGAGAACCCACTGCCACTAATTCCCATAAGGAATTTTAAAAACTTAAAATTTAAATTTTGCTGACTTAGTTATTTAACACTTTATTTTTATTTTCTAATTGATTTTTTGCTACCGTTTCCGAGAGGAATTGTGAAACTTGTGACCCAGTCAGTGGCTTGTCTTGACATCATCCTTGGGTTGTGGAAACACACAAAAATAAGCTCACGGCCCCCCCAGGGGACAAAGAGACGGTTCCCCTTTCACAACTGTTCACAGCCCACTCCCACCCAGGTCAGCCCAAAGCAGCACCACAAACAGTGTTTCAGAAACCTGTGTCGGCCGTCGAGATTACTTAAACAGGAGTGCATTTTATAAAATGTCTTTCTTGTTTTCATTATGAAAATATTTCATAGGCAGAAAAGTGTTGATAAACCTAGAGCTAACATTGCATGCGAACGACGCAGATATAAAAAGTATTGGCAATTTGCGAAGTATCTTCAGATCGCTGTGTCCTGGAGAAATTAAATGGTCTACACGGTTCCAGCCTTCGCTGGGCCCCTCCTTGACCCCAGCCCCGTGTCTTCTCCTTCTCCATGCGACCCTCCCCTCAAGTGGGAGTGTCTCTTCCCTGTTCGGGATCGTCTGTTTTCCCCCCATGGGTACGCGTGTGCACACAGACATGAGCAGAAGTGGCACTGGTTTTGTGTGACTATAGAAATTTGCGTCATTGTGTCATGCTAAAGGAATCCTTCTGCAACTTGAAAAATGTTCAGTCCATATTATGTTTACTAAACTTAAACATACGATGAAGTACGATGTCACAAGGAAAGCCAGCCCGGTGTCTTGCTGCTGTGCTGTTTTCCGCGGTGTGTCCCTGTGGATGAGAACTGACTGACTGCCACTCAGTGTGGCCTGGGCGTCCTCACGGGCGCCTCGCGCCCCCCGGTTTCCCGCGGCGGTGTCTCCAGCAGCTGGATGGCGGGCTGCCGGGTAGCCGTCCCTCTAACTCTGCAGGCGTTGCCAGGCCGCGTTCAGAGTCGGGTCTGAGCGTCTCGGTTCCGCGTCATCGCTGGTGTTTGGTGCTGTGACGCTTTTCCGTGTTTGCCAACCTGACAGTCCCTCCCTGCAGGGTCAGCACGTCCCTGATCATTAGTGAAATCAAGCATCTTATTTTTCAGATCTTTGTGTGTTTTCCTGTGTGGATTGACTGTTACTCTCCTTGGCTTGCCCGTTTCAAAATTGGGGTTTGTGTGTTTATTAATTTGCATGAGTTCTTTTCACTTAATATACTTGAAGCAAAATATTTAGAGTATGAATGTGATGTGATAAAATTTGGCCCCCCATTTTCCTGCCCTTCCTTTCACTGAGAGGTGGGGGCTCTGTGTCCCTTCCTCCTTCATTTGGGGGCGCTTGTGTCTGCTTCAAGCCATCAAGTGTGGCTGATGGGATGCCCTGTGGCTTTCAAGGCTCAGTCAGAGGAGACCACGCGGTCCCACCGGGTCCTCTTGAGATGCTCACTGTATGGGGAAGCCAGTTCCCTGTGCCGTGGGGCACATGCTGGAGGAGGCACGTGCAGGGCTCCAGGGAAGAGCCCTGCCTGCCTGCCAGCCACATGCATCCAGCCACCATCTGACTGGAGCTGCATGAGGACCTGGCTGAGAACCACTCAGCTAAGCCTTTCTCCAGCTGCTGGCCCACAAACTGTAAACTGCTTCAGACACCTGTTGTAATACAGGACTAAGCTTTGGAGAAGCCCAGCACACAGTACAAGTTACCAGAGAAACTGCTATAGAGCAAAACAGAATTTATGGTAAAATAATTTTTAAAATGATGAAGGAAGATATTTCATAATAATAAGCTGAAGGAGATAAACTGCTTTTAGCCTTTGGAAATTGACATTTTACTTTTAGCCTCGATGTAGTCACACGCTTTCCCTCCCAGTCCCCAGAGGTACTAGGTTATCAGCTAATGGAACCCAAGGTGCCGGCCCAGCCACGTTCCCTCCTGGGTCTCACAAGGACCCTTCTTTCCTGGTGGCTCCAAGCGTCCCTGGACTTGCAGCATCGCTCCGATCTTTTCCTTTCTCTTCCAGGACCTTCTCCTCTGCGTCTCTGTCTTCTCTCTTCTGCCTCCTGTAAGGACACCTGTCGTGGGACTTAGGGCCCACCAGATAATCTGAGACGATCTCTTGTGTGAAGACCTGTGTGCTAAATGCAACAGCAAAGACCCTGTTCCCAAATAAGGTCACACTCACAGGCTTTCTGGGGCTGGGATGTGAACCTATCTTTTGGGGACCACCATTCAACCCATGAGCAATAAAATCAAAAGGTGATTTTCTAAAATATTAACAAAACTCACTAAATTAAGAGAGTAATTACAAAAATTTAACACTCACTCATGATAAGCATTCTTTGTGAGCTGGGAAGAGAAGTCTTTCTTAATTTGATGAAGAGTATTCCCCCAAATTCCCAAGTCAAGAATCCTCTCCTCGCCATTACCTCCGCAGGGATCCTGGACGTCTCACCAAAACCATAAAACGAGAAGGACATCCTGAACAGGACCCAGACTGTCTTGCACCCGAGATGGCCACTGACTAAGGAGAGACGTAGAACCAAGTGACAGATTCTGAAAAGAAATCACTTAGCAAGGGAAAAACGACTAACTTTTCTATACACGGGTGACAGCGACTTAGGAAATGTAACAGGGGAAGAAAGATTACGTTCAGAATAGTAACAGCAAGTACAACGTGTCTACAAAAATACCTACCCCAAATAACCATCGTCGCTACGGGGAAACCTATAAAAAATTAATGAAATCCATAAAATAAAACTCAGATGAATGTAGAGCTGTATCATGTTCATGGGAAGGCTCTGTGTTATAAAACTCTCATTCTACTCAAATTATAGCAAGTTTTGCAAAAACCGTAAAGTTCGCTAACGTCAAGGGTAGGTGAGGGTCTGGGCGCGGAGCGGTGCTGCTGGGGGCGCCTGCGCCGGCACGGGCACCTGGGCGGCGTTTGGCAGTCCCTGCTGAAATTTAGAACAGGCACATCCCCTCGCCTGCAGGCTCTGCTGCCTGGTATTTACCCTTAGGAAGTATTTCTACGTGCAATTAGACTTCAGAACACAAACAAACAAGCTCATAGAAAAAGAGATCAGGTTTGTGGTTACCAGAGGCAGCGGAAGCGGGGTGGGGGGGGAATTGGATGAAAGCAGTCAAAAGGCAACGAACTTCCAGTTCTAAGATACACAAGTACTAGGGGTGTCACGCCCAACAGGATAAATAGGATTAACCCTGCTGCGCGTCTCATCTGAAAGGGGGTAAGAGTAAATCCTGAGCATTCCCATCACGAGGAATTTATTTTTCCTCTTCTTTAACTTTCTGTCTACATGAGATGATGCATATTCACTAAACTTACTGTGATCGTTTCATCACCGTATACAAGTCAAACCGTTGTGCTGCACCCCCTGAACCTACACAGTGCTGGATGTTAATTACACCTTAGTGAAACTGGGAGAGAAAAATAAAGGAAGATTCGTGTAGTTTTTAAAAATTGTGCATTAAGAAAGGGAGGCATATTTAATGATGTCCAGACCACCTAAATGCCCATCTTCAAGGGAAGGACTAAAAAATAAATGTCGGTGTATCTGCAGGATGAGATTCTAATTAGCAACTTGAAGTTTGCCGACATGATCTAAAATGCGCACCCTGTTGAGACATTTCAGGTGTAGAATATGTGTATTCTATGTGTGTTCACTTAAAAACACAAAACACCAAGATCATTCTTTTTTTTTTTAATTGAAATGTAGTCAGTTTACAACGTGGTGTCAATTTCTGGTGCACAGCACAGTACGGCCATACGTATACATACATATATCCCTTTTCATGTTCCTTTTCATTTTCATTATAGGTTACACATAAGATGTTGAATATAGTTCCCTGTGGTCTACAGTATAAACTTGTGTATCTATTTTATGTATAGTAGTTGTATCTGCAAATCTTGGACTCCCAATTTATCCCTTCCCACCCCCTTCCCCCCTGGTGACCATGAGTTTCTTTTCTATGTCTGTGAGCCTGTTTGTTTTATAAATGAGTTCATTTGTCTTATTTTTAGATTCCACATATAAGTGAAATCATATGATATTTTTCTTTCTCTTTCTGGCTTACTTCACTTAGGATGATGATCTCTAGGTCCATCCATGTTGCTGCAAATGGCATGATCGTATTTTTATGGCTGAATAGTATTCCACCTTATAAATATACCACAACTTCTTTATCCAGTCATCTGATGATGGACATTTGGGCTGTTTCCATGTCTTGGCTATTGTAAGTAGTGCTGCTACGAACATTGGGGTGCATGCATCTTTTCAAATTAGAGCTTCCTCTGGATATATGCCCAGGAGTGGGATTGCTGGATCATAGGGCAAATGTATTTTTAGTGTTTTAAGGAATCTTCATACTGTTTTCCATAATGGCTGCACTAAACTACATTCCCGCCAACAGTGTGGGAGGGATCCCTTTTCTCCACACCCTCTCAAGCATTTATCGTTTGTGGACTTGTTGATGATGGCCATTCTGACGGTGCAAGGGGTTACCTCATGTAGTTTTGATTTGTATTTCTCTGATGATTAGCAATGCTGAGCATCTTTTCATGTGCTTGTTCCCATCTGTAGAACCTCTTCTGTGTTTGTGTTTATGCTCCTTTTCAATGTGTATGTGGTGCTTCTGCTTTATCTCTCTCTCTGTCTCCTCCATTTCTCTCTCTGGTGTTCTGCCAGAGGTTTGTTTATTTCAGGGTTCAGCCCATTTCTCTGTGAAGGGCAGGGAGTAAATATGTCGACTTGGTGAAGCCACAGGGCTTCGGTCACAACTGTTCAGCTCTGGTCTTGTTGCCTGAAAGTAGCCAGAGATACAGTAAATGAGTGTGACTGGGTTCCAGTAGGGCTTTATGATGGACACTGGAATTTGAATTTCATTTAATTTTCATGTGTCACAAAATATTATTTTCCATTTTCCTAGAACTATTTTAAAAAATCTAAAAACCATTTGAACTCGTGTCATATGACAACAGGTGGCAGGCGGGATTGTGGGGCCTGCAGGCCAGTTTTCCAACCCCTTGTCTATTTTACAGATTTGGGGAAAAAACCCCAAAACAAACAAAAGAAACACTTAACTTTGCTTGTCGTGTCTGTACCTAATTTTTTGTTCTCTAAATTAATTAACATTTTATGAATGTAGTCATCCCCTCCATCTACTTTTTTAATATTTACTTTTTCTATCTTCTTGTGTTTTATGTTTAGTTCTCCTTTTGCTCTTTTTCGTGAATGTTTACGTGTACAGCGGTCTGTGTAACGTAACGAGCAACCGTATCCCCACTATCGTGCTCAGTAAGAGATTACAAATAGGGAAAAGCACTGTTGTGTTTGGCAGCCAAGTGGGCAAACTAACTTTCATACCCTCCCAACGGAACCATTTTAAGAACAACCAAAAAAGCTGGATTAATTGTGTTTTGAAATATATCACCGAGCTAGCTAAACAGAAGGAGTCAAAAGAAGGCTGAAAACAATTTAAAATCAGGGACCTCAAAGGGCTGAGCAAGGGATGTCAAAGCTGCTCTGGCCCTAAGAGGGTTATCTGTCGACTCTTTGGGCTCAGGGCTTCTGTCGTGGCTCCTAAAGGGACATGAGAGGGAGGGCACCCCTCCCATGGTTGCCAGAGCAGAGAGCAGGGCCTGGGGCTCCACCCTCAGGAGAGGGTGGACATGGAATTAAAACTGCATGACTTGGGCCGGACTCTGTGGGAGAAAAATGAACTCCCATGAGCATTTGTAACCCCGAGTGGCTTTCCCCTCCACCTGTCGCCCAAATTCAGACTATGAGGTTGAAAAGCTGAAGTTGACGATTTAATATAAAGACGTCTCAGTCTGATAATGCCTGCAGGTGACTGGCTGAAAAGCTCAGAAGTGATGCTATTTCTGGTAGACCTGAAAATTTCTACAAGACACATGGACACTTGTTTTAAAATCTCCAAAAGAAATAGCAGAAATAACCAAGTTCAGCCTGAGCATGATCAGATTGAGATCGTAGACTGAGTCGGTTGAATATGTTTTCATGTAGAAAAGAGAGGCTTGAAAATATGAAGAGGGTGCTTCTCCGTATTTAAAAAGTGACAGTAAAGATTTGAAAAAGAACAAAATGCAACAACTAAAAATGAAAAATAGGGTTAAACAGCACATGTGTAGACACAGTTTCGTATCATTCTGCGGCTCCATGGATGTCTGTTTTCCAGAGTTGGACAGAGGATTTCAATGCTAGGCTCAAATCTCCATCCTAAAAGGAAAATTTCTCACTCCTTTTTTTTTTTTTATTAAATAAATGTAATGCATGCTTTTTGCACACAGGAAAAGAAAGAGAAGTAGAAAAATATATGTTAAGGTATCAATCATTTATCACTTATCAATATTTCCATGTATTGCTTTTAGTCTTGTTTATTTGAACTTTTTCCTTTAAAGATTCATGCTGATTGTATGATCCACTTTTGAATCACTACTGTAAAACGAAGCTTTCTCCATAACATGGAATATTCTTCAGAAAGATCAGTATTTGACATTCCATCGTTTAAATGAACAGTAATGTAGCTGAGACCAGCCAGATGCTCACCAAGCCCATTTTCTCTGCTTGGGTACAAAGATTTTCTTCCCAGACTTTTTTGACAGTCACTTTGGGCCAGTGACTGTGTTCTGACCAGATACCTCGCAGCATCTCCTGCGGCTGAAGGCAGGGCAGGGAGGAGCTCTGATGACGCCGCAGTGGCTGGCCACGCGTGGGGGCCTACATTTCCTCCCGTGGGTGTCAATTTAGAAGTGGACAGAGGGGTCCAGAGAGCATAAGAATGAGCTTACGGAAGAAAACTCAATCATCATTTGGGGAAAAGAGCTGAAATATATTTTTTATATACTGTTGTCAGTTACTTTCGGAAGAGCAGCCCCAGTCTTAGCGGTGGACGTCTGCACACGGCTCTCACTAACTCGGGGAGACCACCTACTCCTGGTGTGGGACGCTCGCACCTTTCCTGGGCTTACCGAGCAGGTGTCCGAAAAAAAGTGCCCAGTTAGCTCCCTCGGGATGTGACTTTCTATCTTCTATCCTTCGCCATTTTACTTGCTTTAGAATGCACGTTTAAAATGTGTGCCCTGTTTGCATGTTACAAGCATGTTACAAATACTTCCCACTTTGCTGGTAGCTGTTACTGTTTACAGTGTTTTGATGCGCTCCCTTTAACTTTTTGAATCTTATGAAATCAGACCTGGTTTTTGTTGCTGTTGTTCATGATTCCTCCCACTGGTTTTATTCTTAGCCCCTTAGCCCTCTTAGAACAAACCTTCTTTTTAGGCAGGTTTTAAGTCCCACGTCAAATGTTTCGCTTGATCTGAAATTCATTTATGTCTCCAAGTGGGAAATAACACTTAACGTTAATATTTTTAAAATAATTGTAATAAAACAAAAGTGTAATTGTACCATTTATTGTGTGCTTTTTGAGCAAAGCATGACTGCTTTACACACACAGCTAATTTAGTCCTTGCAACAGTCTGGTGAGAGGATACTGTTGCTAACATCCCAGTTTAGAGACAAAGAACACAAGCTGAGGACCCTTCCGTATCTCATCTACAGGGACAGAGCCGAGAAGTGGGGGGCCCTCATCCGAGCCAGGCCCGCCATGTATGTGCTCGTGGGCACCATTTTCACGGTGTGACGGGGTCTCTGAAGAGTCACGGTGATGCTCTTTATTGTCCACAAATTCTTACAGGAACTGAGGACTAGTCATGGGGTATCAGTTCTGTTCTGTGTGTCTCCCTGATTCATGCATTATTATCTCATTATTAAAATTTTGGTAATTCTCCAAGAAATCATATTAAATGCCGTTCTGCATTAAGCATTTAGCCTTTCCTCACCTAATTGTGGCTTCATCTTTCTTTGAATTTCAGTTGTACCTTACTGATATTTTCTTTCAGAATTCCTTCTCAGAAAAATTTTAATCTTCATTCTGTTTCATTTATTGCTTTTTTGCACACTTGTCTTAGATCCTGCACTAGGCAGCAGTCTTTTACGACAAGGGATATTCATCTGTAGCATCTGCACTGTGATTTCTCATATTCAATAAATAATCTGATTTAATTCTTTTAAATTTGGCGGGGGGGTCAGGTAATTAGGTTTATTCACTTATTTTACTAGAGGTATGGGGGATTGAACCCAGGACATCACATATACTAAGCACCAGCTCTACCCCTGAGCTATGCCCTCCCCCCGATTTAATTCTTTCAAAACGGATCACAGGGATTGAATCTAGTTTGCTTAACGCATACTATAGCAGTGCCTTCTGCATGCCAAGCTTTATTCTAATGCACAGGACAACTTGGTGAGGCAGGAATGATTACTGCCCCATTGTAGAGGTGGGGAGGCTGAGGCACAGAGTCTGAATTCGAGCCCAGCAGAGGGCTGGCTGCTGTGACCTGCATGGTTTGTGCTCACTGGGCTGCTTGCCCCTCCGATGACCGGGGTGTTAGTGGGGAGAGGCGGTGGTACCTGAAGTTCCTCAGAGGCCCTAAGGCTCCCCTTGGAGGGATGGTAGCGTCCAGGGAGGCTCAGAAGCAGCAAGCACAGTCCTAGCAGAAGGGGCAGTTCTCAGAGTGTGGGAAAAGCAGAGCGGGCCGTTTGTGGAAACGGACTAGACTTCCATGGAAGATTCTGTCGAGACACCAAATAGCTCTGGCTGTTGGCGGAAGGGGTGGGGGGGATACGTTACAAGCAAGTCGTCGTCATTTTTAAAAATCATTTTTGCTTAGGGATTCTTTATCAGACCTAAGCAATTAAAATTTCTACTTTTACAATGTTTCTCCTGCACAGCACAGGAAACCACACTCAACGTCTTGTAGTAACCTCTAACGAAAAAGAATCTGAAAAGGAATATCTGTATGTACATGTGTGACCGAAACATGATGCTGTGCACCGGAAACTAGCACAACATTGTAAACTGACTCGACTTCAATTTAAAAAAAGGAAAAAATGTCCACTTTTCCCTCGCATTGTGCTGGTTTTTCCCTCTATACGTACAGACTCTGTTACAACAAAAACGGCGCCCAGCAGCGGGAGAGGTTACCTGTGAAGCCCAGCGCGCGTCTTCCAGGCAGGGGCTGTGTCGTCTGGAGAAATGATGCCCCCGATTTTCCCAGCGAGACGTCAGAGGAGATCATCCGGCCCCACCGCTCATCCCGGAGCAGCTGCTCCCCTCTTGTGCTTGGCCCACGCTCCCCCGAGCCCCACGCGGTCCGGCAGGTGCATGTCCAGGGAGGAGGCAGGCAGGACGGGGTGCAAGTCCCTCTGCTGTAAACTATTTCCCATTTGCTGTGTTAACACGTGGCTGGAGCTTGTCTCCCTTAATTCAAAAGAAGAGAAAAAGCTTTTTTGCTTGAGTCCCAAATGACCCCCCAACCCCTCTAACTTTCTGCGTTCGACCTTCCAGCAACCATTCCACGTGAAAAGCGGGGAAGTCAGAGAGATGTCAGAGAGGGAGTAAATGAAATTTCGCATCAGGGAAAATTTCCTCGCCGATATTTCAGAAGGGTTCATAATTCTGGGGCTGTATACAAATGATCCATTTTGTTAATCTGAATTTCTAGGGTCATTAAAATTTTTTTTTCTTGGCGCTGGAGTAGTTTATTACTCAGAGAGAGAGGGGGGGAAAGCCAGTTTAAAACCAGGTAAGGGAAGAAAGCTGACAAAAACATAAATTAGAGGAAGAACTTAATTTAAAAAGTGTCAAAAAGGACAGATAGTCTTAGTTCAATAATACAGGCTGGTCGGAGAGCCTTCTATCTTTAAATAAAGCGCTCAAGCACTCTATTACCTGTGTACAACCCATCTTTGATTTCCAATCTAAGTCTATTTTTGCCTCTCGTGATTAGCATACAAATGTGAAAGCAAGAAAAAAGTGGTTACATGCGTGACGATCAGGACATGCCTTTGACTTTAATGTCGGTGGGCTGTCAGGCGCGGGGTGCGGAAATGAATTGCCGTTTGCAGGCTCCTTGGAGGTAAGTCTTGTCCGAAAATGACTCCTATCCGTCTTCTTTTATTTGCATTCCAAGTTCATCATACCAACCACAAGTGCGTAAGCATGTGTTTGTTTTTAAAGGATCAAAGTGGAACAGCATACGGCAACTTGCTAATACGGGGGGGGGGGGGCTCTGGGTGGTGACCCCGGGCTGCACGTGCCCTTCTGTCTGCACGGGGGCGTCGAGTCCAAAGACTGAGCCTAACTGTGGGGGCTCAGCCCTGTGGAGAATCACGTGCTGGATACGAGGTGAGAGGATGGGGCACGGGGACGTGCTGACCCAGTGACGGGACTGGGGCCGACACAACCTTCTTTTAGTCTTTTTTTTTTTTTTTAGCCCTAAATCTTTATCTTTTAAAAAAAATTTTTTTTTTTTTAATGAAGCCTAGTCAGCTTACAGTGTGCGTCACTTTCCGGTGCGCAGCGTCACGTCTCAGTCCTGCGTATCCACACGTAGGTTCATTTTCAGATTCTTTTTCATCATAAGTCACTGCAAGGTATTGAATATAGTTCCCTGTGCTGTGCAGTAGAAACTTGTTGTTTATCTATTTTATAGATAGTAGTGAGTGTCTGCAAACCTCAAGCTCCCAATTTTCTTTTAGTTTTGTCTCTGAGGGTGGCGTTGAAAAGCCCCACCTGTTCATGGGTTTATGCAGGTGGCACCTGGTTCACTCCTGGGTGAGCAGGGCTAAGCCTGCAACAGCGAAGGCTTCAGATGCCCCAGTAACGTTGCTCAGACGGGCCCCTCGCTGGCTCCTCACCTACCAGCATCCTCGAGTCTCCTTCAGGAATCTTCTCTGAAGACGGGGTCCGGGGTAGGGGGCAGCTTGCCTGCCAGAGCCTGGGCAGGCTGTGTCCCCGGGCGGGGCTGGCTGCGGTGGACAGGGTCGCAGCATTGCCGGGGGCTCCTGACTGATGGCCCCATTTACATCAAAGGCAGTTATTATGCATGAAACCACTCAAGCATCATTTGTTTCAGGGAGCTCACCCAGTCCATTTTTCAGTCCCTTTCTGGTTCAGGGTCAGAAGCGGATGAAGGATCTCAGGTTGGCTTCCTTCGGGGACAGTGTACGTCCTACCTTCTTTAGAGCAAATTTGTTTAAAGAGTGTCATCACACTTGTACCGCTAAAAGGGCCTCTCCCCGTGGGAGGGAGACACTCGGAGACCGTCTAGAGCTGGAGCCGCTGTTGACACCACACCGAGTTCATCTGAACAGGCCACCCGGACTCTCAGAGTCACACCCCTGTGGGCCGCCGTCCAAACCCCAGGTCATCTTTCAGTGTCGCTCGAATCTGAACTTACAGGAAACACTCTCTTCCCACTTTGAGATAAACCTTCGGATTCCGTTCCAGGACGAGGCCCACGCTGACGGCTCCTATCACCTGGGTGCTGCCTTGTGGTTTAAAACCAATCGATTATTTGTAAACAATGAGGAAGGCGTGAGCCCCGCTCATCGAGAGGAACCCGAGGCTCCAGCCGCTTCCATCACACTTCATAGACACAAGAAAGGAAGCAGTGTCACAAAAAACAGAAGAAAGCAGAAATCTTTCCCATGTAAAGAATTCGGCAAAAATCATATTCTGGATGCAAAAAGCGAGAACCAGAGTGCTGTGGCAAATGTCACCTTGGCTACTGACCCAACGTCTGGAAACCCGGGGCCCAAAGCCCCTGTCTTTGACTTTGTCTTTGAGTGTGGAGCAGGGGGAGGTGGTGGCAGTGTCCGTGCTCTGGAAGCCGCCGGTCACAACGGCGTGTGCGGCACGTCGCCCTGGCTTTGTTCCTTTCCCTTGAGACCGTCCACACGGCCAGCCCTGGTCCACGCAGCGCGGTCAGGGAGCCTCTCTACTCTGCAGCAGGGCAGGCAGAACTGAGTTAAGCCCGCCTTCTGACTCGACCTGTCACCTCTTCACTGCCCCAGTGACCTTTTTGGTACCACTAAAGAATCGTGGGAGTGAGATGAAGAACTGAGACGCTTCGCATGTACTGTTGCAGACCTGGGGCCTCTCCTCCTTCACACGTGTAACGACACCACATTCTGGGGGATCCGTGCAGAGGTACAAATACCTATGCACAGAGAGTTCACGGTCCGGAGGGCACATACTTCATTTCTCACTGTCTTCCACCTTCTACGTGCGGTTGAGGCCATCCTAGGACGATATTTAATTTGACGAGTTCCGCGTGCCTGTTTGTTCACAGGAAAGAGGCCAGAATGACTTCATTATACGCAGATCCCATATCTGAGATTTCCTCCTTTATTTGAAGGGAGGAGACAGAGTTGACTGACAAGCTAATTTCCAAGCATTAGCGTCTCAGAATTACAGAACCACGGCTTTGTGTTTACTGGCTGGTGGAACGAGGTTTTGTAGACGAGCCCCGTGGTTTAAAAACACTCATTTGTAAATCTGAATAAAAGTAAAAACAATGAAACTCAGCAGACACACGCTGGAGAGCAGTGCCTTCCTCAGTATTCCCAGCGGCGCGTCCGGGGACGCAGAGCCAAGGCTGGTCCCCACGGGACGCGGGCCGTAGCGGATTCATTTTATGTCAATACTGTATTGTCGTCCAGAGTGAGAAGATTCTGCCTGAGAGATACGCGCACGCCTGGCGCCGTTCAAGGCATTAGGTGGACGTCTTCTGGTGCCGCCACGTCTCTGAGCAGGTACTTCCTGCACAAGGAATACATTTAACCAAACAGTTCTCCCCCGAAACAGGCACATGCCCACAGTGTCACAGCCCTGTCTGCCTGAGTGCTGTCACGTGACGTCCTGCCATCTGGCTCCCAGACACCGGCACCTCTCACCTGGGTGCATTTCTGCCTGCACTTGAGGTGACACTGCTTGATGAAGGCACGTACATAGGTCTTTCTTCATCACTGTGCAGAAATGAATTTTTTTCAGCACTAATGCATGGCATGCTGAAAGCAGTACCAGTGAGCATATTTCTAAATTTTGCCAGGAAAATATTTCCCCGACAGAAGTTAATAACACCTATTTTCATGATTTTCAGTAAATAATAGTCAAGTTTCTGTGCACATTCAGCCATTGTATGAGTAATGTGTGCAAGAACGGAGATAATGCCTTTTAATGACACTGAACTGTGAGACGTACAAAGGAGATGCGATGCGACGAGGGCTGTTTGTAAACCACTCCGTGAAAACACACGGGTGTAGAAAGGAGCAGTTGAGGGTCTTTAATGTGGATGGATTCATCTGGGAGCGTAATTGATGTAAAGTATTCCTCTCTCGTATTGTGACAGCGACACTGGGAAAGAGAAGCACTCAAGATCACTTTAGTTTTCAACTTAACACTTTCCAACCGTCTAAAACTTTTTTGGGAAATGGTTAAGCTAAAGGTAGTAGGCAATAGATCCTGCTCTTCCCAAGCACACGACAACAGCGGTGATCACGGAGAACAATTACCAGGAGCCCAGCAAACTCCGGGGGCTCGTAAGGGGCCCCGGGTCTCGCCAGGCACCTTGGGCACGGAGCAGTGAGCCGGCGCGTGTGACCTGACTCCCGGGGGAGAAGGCATCCACCGGGAAGCTGCATTTTTTCAGCAGCTATTTGGTGTCACCTGCTGGGTGCTCAGCACTGGGACAGGGCAGTGGGCAAGGCTGGCGGGACCTTTGTTCTCCTGAAGCTTACTTACATTGTGGTGGGAAGGGAGGCTAAGGAGGCCTCCTTACCAGGCGGTGACTGACGATGCGGTGAATCCAGCAGGAGGCTCTGATGGAGAGAGAAGGTGAGGGAGCGATTCTGCACTGACGCCCTGAAGGCTTCTCTGCCGACGTGCTGTCCATGCCGGTGGTGGGCAGGTACCAGCGTCCGACCACAGCGCAGTGTGCCCTGGAGGGACCGGTCAGCACAAAGCCCTGGGATGGGAACAAGGCGGCAGGGAGCAAAAATGGGACGGTTGAGAAGAAGTGGCAGTGGTTTTCATTCACCGAGGGAACCCTCCATGCGTTCACCAAGCAGCCGTCAGGACACTGAGAGGTCTCCCACCCACGGAAATGCGAGGAGCCTGGTGTGCTCACGCTGGAGAAGGGGCCACTTGGGGGGAGCCTTTCATTACATGAAAAGGGGGTAGATTTGTGGTTGCTGCTGGGCCAGCGAAAGGCAGGGTGGGCTCAGAATTCAGGGAAACAGGTGGTTCTGGTCGGGAGGACTCGGCAGTCAGAGCCATGCCGGGGGCACCCCCAGCAGGGACGTGCCCTGTGTGTGCATCCTGGCTGCACCGTTCACTGACGCCACCCTCTGGGGCCCCATCTCCCCGTCTGTGAGAAAGGCGGTAACCACACCCATCTCTCACAAGGACCAGAAGGCAAGATGTCCAGGAGCGCCAGGGCGGGCTGGCTGCCCCAGGAACGCTCACCGCTCGCCTCGCTGCAGGGGCGCAGGCGGAAGGCGGACAAGGTCCGTGATGGCAGACGGTGCCGAGTGGACTTCGGAGAGGAAGGAAATCCGTGACCTCCTCCTCGGGAACCCCCAGCCCGTGGGTCTGCTACTCACCGAGGAAGAAGTAGACGCCGCCTGATGTGGGCGACTGGAGTGCGGCCTGTGAGTCGTGCGCCCTCCTAGTGCCGAGCGAGTGCTGGGTTTGAGGGTTCCCGCTGCCTGAAGTCAACCCTAGTCACACTGTCACGCCTAACGTACAAGGGAAAGGCCCGGGCTTAAACGTAAGCTTTTTTTGGAATCCCCAAATTGAGCCTTGGCTTTGTCATCTGTGGAGGGGTAGCTTCCAAGACGTTTTCTGACCAGCAAGGGCGGGACTCCTCTGATTCGGAGGGAGACCGTCCGCTGCAGCTCAGTGTCCGTTGTAACATGGGTGCCAGCAGGCGGGTCCCCGCCAGCCGCTCTGGTGATCGTTTAGGGGAAGAGGGAAGGGTCCCAGGACACCCCGCCGCGGGCTCGCTCTGCAGGGCCCCAGAGGCCACGATGCCACCCGCCCTGGCACCCACTGCTCCGGCCTCGCCCCGATCTCCTCCTGGGCGTGTCCTGTAGGAAGCACACCCCACCTGCGCCTCGGAATCTGCTCTGGTCAATTTCTGTGGGCCTCTTTGCTATTTTGAGAGTTCATGACCACCATCTTTATCCTGCTCAAATTTCTGGCGCTATTAATGCTCTTAACAGACGATGCTGAGTGATACCGTGTATTTCTTCTAAAGGCATCTTCTCTTCACATTCTCTCATCTTGTTCCCTTCCTTCCTCACCTCTTCCTTCAGTCTTACTTTCAAGAGTCTCTGCTTCTGGGTGAGGATGCACTGCTCCTCCCTGACACACCCAGGTAGAAGCGAGGGGCCCCTGCTGCTTCCCAGGCTGAGAGGAAGGAAGGAAGGAAGGAGTGGCCGCCCCTTGGGGGCTGGACCTGTCCCGGCATCCTGACCCAGGCGCAGGGCTGAGCGGACGCGTGGCCACTGACCTCGGCTTTCTTGGTGTTCGTGGTGCACTTGCCTCAGATTAGCCAGGAGAAGAAAGGTTTTCAAGTGTTTATATCACAGACTGAGACCGCGGTCCTTCCCGGGAAAACCTGGCCGCTCCTGACGCCGGCAGGTCACAGCTCGGCGCACGGTCCCCAGCCTGCTCCGTCCCCCGGTGACACTGCTGCTGCCTGACACCGTGCCGCGGGCCCGAGTGTCTTCCCTGCACTCTGGCGTCTCCTTTGGAGCCCAGACGGGCTGAGTTGATGCTGGTAAAATTAGTGTGAATTAACTTGCTAGAGGTGGGAATCTCTGCCCACGAGCTCAGAGAGGGTGACTGTTTATAAGATGCCGCATAGTCTCCAGTTTAGAGCATCCATTATGCTGAGTAAACAGGAAAACTTAACTTCAGTCCCCCTGGGGTTACCTACTGCTGATTGATGCAAAACCAAGGGTTAGGGTGGAGGCGACCTAGTTATGTGTCCCACAGCAGACTGTGCAACTAGTTATCTGTGCACACAGCTGACTGTGCAACTAGTTATCTGTCCCACAGCTGACTGTCCAACTAGTTACCTGTGCACACAGCTGACTCTGCAACTAGTTATCTGTCCCACAGCTGACTGTCCAACTAGTTACCTGTGCACACAGGTAACTCTGCAGCTAGTTATCTGTCCACACAGCTGACTGTGCAACTAGTTATCTGTCCCACAGCTGACTATCCAACTAGTTATCTGCCCCACAGCTGACTGTGCAACTAGTTACCTGTCCCACAGCTGACTATCCAACTAGTTATCTGTCCCACAGCTGACTGTGCGACTAGTTACCTGTGCACATAGCTGACTGTGCAACTAGTTATCTGTCCACACAGCTGACTGTGCAACTAGTTACCTGTCCACACAGCTGACTTTGCAACTAGTTACCTGTCCCACAGCTGACTATCCAACTAGTTATCTGTCCCACAGCTGACTGTGCAACTAGTTACCTGTGCAGACAGCTGACTCTGCAACTAGTTATCTGTCCACACAGCTGACTGCACAGCCCCTGGGCCCTCGGCTCCCACCCACTTCATCCTCTGCCATGTCTCCCCTTCTCTCTCCCTCTTCTGGAAAAATTCTATCAAGAGTCTATTGTAGGTATTTATCTGCATCTAAAAATCCCCTAACTTGAGTTACCAACGGTATTTTATATACTTAATCTCTCCTTCCTTGACTCATTATCCATTATCACTGTCTTCTGGAAATGCTTGTTCCGGAAAAGGAAGGGAATTCTTTCCTTCCTTCCTCCCTTCCTTCCTTCCTCCCTCCCTTCCTTCCTTCCTCCCTTTCTCTCTCTTTTTAAAACTAGGCTTTCGGTTCATAGTCACCTCCTGGTTTTCTTCCTGTCTCACTGGCTCCTCCTCAGTCTCCTTTGCTCATCCTTTGTCGGTCCCCTGACCTGTGAACTGTTGCGTGGTCCAGACCCCAAGTCATCTCACACTCAGCCTTCCGGCTTTGTGCACAATTGCGGTCCTGACAGTCCTCCCATCTCCGGCTCCCCTGATCTCTGAGCCTGTTCGTCCAGCCTGCTCCACGTGTCGTGGTACCTGAGTCGTAGGACTCTGAGTGCAGATGCCGTGAGAGCCGCACCTCACCCCCAGCCACCCCAGGGCATCTGTGGCTTTGAGAACGGTTCTGGAACAAGCAGAGGGATCTGTACCCCACGTGCTGGAGCTGCTCTGCCCGAGCGCTGTCCCGTGGCCAGGGGACTGTGATCCATCTGCCCGAGGCAGCTCGGAAGTGCCGGGGGGACCCTCACCTGATGGGGGAGGCGGTGCCCCAGCCTCCTCTGGCGGGGCTGACCTGGAGAGGATTCCTCAGAGGCCCCAGTTAGGTTGAACCCCAAGTACCCACAGTGCTAATTCAGTCACCAGCACGCATTTTGCTTTCCTGTTTTAAGTGCTGTGATTAGAGTGTTTACTGCTGAATCCACCTTGTATCGCTGAAATTCATTCGCCCAGCTTTGTCATGGCCGGTTACCTTTTTGGTATACTCAGGGATGAGTTTGCTTATATTTTGCTTAGGGTTTGGTGTCTACGTAAGATTATCCTGGAATTTTCTTCCTCCCACTGTTTTTTTCTTTTTTTCTTCCCCTGGTTTTAATATCATGATTGTACTTAACCTCATAAGACGAGTTGGAGAGGGTGCCCTCTTTTTCTGTTCTCTGCATGGGTTTGCCTGTGATCGGAATCATCCGTTTGTTAATGCGCTGGTGAAATTCATTTGTTAAACCTTCTGGAACTGTTTGTTTGTTTTTCAGGGGAGAATTTTATGTACCACCTCAATTAAGTTAATGCTATGAGACCATTAGACGTCTAGATAATTCTGAGTCAGGCTAAGCATTCATGCTCTCCGAGGAATCTGTTTGTTTAACCTGCCTTCAGATGTTTCAGCATAAAGTTGTTCATATTATTTACACACCTAGTGCTTCTATGAGCACTTCCCTTTCCTCATTTCTCATATTTTTTATTCCCACTGTTTTCCTTGTCTTGATCACTCTCACCTGATTTTTCCCTTTTAGATCAGTCTTTTAAAACAGCTTTGACTCTGTTGAGCCCCTCAATTTTGTCCTTATTTTCATTGCATTAATACCCGTTATTTATTACTTCCTTTCTTACTGTTTCTTTATGATTATTCTTTTATTTATTTTTCTAACTTCTTAAATAGGCTGCTTACGCATTACTTTTCAGATTGTCTTCTTTTAATGTAAAGTATACAGACTTTTAAGGCCTCAATAGATAACATTTTCCATACCCCACGGGTTTCAATACCTCGCACTTTTGTTACCTTTCTGTAAAAATGTTGTCTCATTGCTGTGTGCCCCATGAGGTATTTAGAAGCATTATAAGTTTTAATTTTCTCATATTTGCTTTTAAGTTACTCTTTGTTACTGATTTCTAACTTGATTACCTTATTCTTAAAGAACATGGTCTCATGACGTTAATTCTTTAAAATTCACTTTCTGGTGTATGATCATTTTCATAATAACTTATGTATGCTTTTTAAAAGATGGGTCTTATAGACGTCTGTGAGCTCAAGCTTGTGTGCTGTTCAGTTGGCGGCGGCCTCGCTGAGCCCTGACTGCGCTGTCGGTGCTGAGGAGACGCGGTGACGACTCCGTGGCCAGAGATGTGCTGATTTTTATTGCTGTTCTTCAAATTTTTGCTTTATGTATTTTGAGGCTATGTTATTAGATGCTTACAAGACTAGAATTGTTATAAGTTCCTGATAACCTGACATTTTTATTATCTAATGGCAAATTATGTGCTTTTTCTTAGTTTCATTTATCCTTTCTTGCCTTATTTCAGACTGATACATTTTTTTCTTTAATCAATACTTCATTTTTTTATTGGTCACCCTAAAAACTTGCATAAATATGTTTTATTTAGTAAGTTTAGAATTAGCCAGTACCTTCACCTTCCTCTCAGACCACATGGCCACAGGCTCCTTTAAATCAACCCCACCCCCCGCCCCGAACTTCAAGCCTGTAGCTTCGTAATTCTTCCCCAAACCAGGCGTTATTACTGTTGCACTACGGAGTCAGTGTTTGCTCGTATATTAACTCTTTCTTTACTAATGCTTTGCAGTCAGACGTTCATTTTGGATGGCTTCTTTCTTCCTGAAGTACGTTCTTTAGAAGACCCCTTATGGACAGGCCTACTGGTAATAAAGTCTTTCTTTTCGTATTTGTCTGAAAGCGGTTTTCTCTCCCTTCGATTTCTGAGGCAGAACCGCTCGCTCTGTATGACCAGCTCGGCGTTTCCTCCTCCTAGTCTGTCGGCCTCCGGAGGCGTTAGCCCGCGGGCTCCTGGCTTCCCTTCCTGCTGTGGACCAGGCTCCTGGCCGCTCGGCGCGGGGTGTGTCACGTAATCTGCGATTGGTTTTCAAACCTCCTTGTTTGCCCAGTGATCTGTACTTTCACCGTCACACATGCAGAGATTTTGTTTTATGTATTCTGACTGGAATTCGCCGTGACTCAGAAGAGCGAGGGCCCGTCCACCCCGCGTCTCCTTGGACAGTGCCTGCCCTCCCCGATGCTTCCCGCTTCCGCTTTCTGAGATCACCCCCACCTGCCTGCCAGGCCTTCCCCTCCTCATTCTAGCCTCCGCATCTTTTAACTGTTTCAATGTTTGAATTTCTTTTTCTCCTTGTGCCACGGTGTGAGTGATTTCTTCAGGTCTGTCTCCCAGCCCTTCAAACGTGTCGAGCCTGCTGTTTAGTCCGCCTACCAAAGTTCTTACTTTATTTGCCATATTTTTCATTCCTACACATTACATGTTCTTTATCAGATCTGCCTGGTAATAGTTTCTTGCTCGTTAGCCATAGATCAGGGGTGGTCATCGGCTGCTTTGCCCGTGCTAAGTGGGTTTTATATTCTGCAGCCGTTATTTCCACAATTTGCAATTTTATGTCACTGCTGTCCTTTTCTTCTGTTTACTGTCTCTCAACCACTTATTTTTATTATTTTTTACATTAGTTACACTTTTGCTTTATTATTATCTTTTGACAAACCGCGCGTTCGCGTGCCCGGAGCCTTACCTGCGGGGAATCTGTGAGGACTGACTGAAGGTTTGCTTCTTTAGGAACATTTGTGTTTGCTTCCACCAGGAGGCAACCCAGACCACTCTTAACTTGGACTTGGGGTGCGGGGGACTTGGGTGCCAAGCCCACCAGAGGGACTAGGTCCCGCTGCAAGGCGTCCCCGTGACTGGAGGTGGGAGTGCTCGCCACGGGCGTCCAGGTTCGTGGTGGTTTTCCGTTTTCACCCGGAGTGGGGTCTCTCCAGATCCCCTTCCCAGACTGCGCAGTCAGAGGCTCCGTGTCCATTCCCTGCAGAGCCAACTCAAACCAAAGCTCCTGGGACCAGAGACGAGCTGATGTCCCCAGAATCACCCGTCTTGCCCACATATGTATGTTCTTTATTTCTTTAATCATTTTGCTTATGTTTAAAAATATTCTGTATTTTTCTTTATTTTTTATGGAAGAGTTCTTTTTTACACTATTGACTGTAAATATTGCCAGCAAATGGAAACTACATAATCCATATCTTCTATTAAAAACAAACAAAAAAATAAACCTCTTTTCCAGAATTTATGATGCCAGGGGACAATCATGACGCTCATTCCTGGCCGGAGATCAGCCAGTAGGATAGTGTCGACATTCAGATCAAAGTCCACAGCATCCAAGGGTGGGGGGACAGCCCAGTGGCAGAGCACACACTTAGCACGCACAAGGCCCTGCGTTCAGTCCCCGGTGCCTCCTGGACACAACGTTGAGAGTCAGTCACTGCATGAAACTTCTGGCTGTGCAAACAAAACAAAACCCCAAAGGGCTGCTTTACTCCACGGGCCCCCGGGAAGCTACATGTGCCGGTTTCAGAAAGGTTCGTCGTTCTTTCCACCCTCCGTTCCTCTCCCTCCTGCAGAAGGAAGTTGACACTAGTGACTTCAGCCCAGGCATTAAGGAGGAAACAGTAATCAACGTGCAGAATTCGTATTTTTCCAAAGGGAACTTAAAAACCGCTGCTATAGGTCATGTCAAGGCTGGTTCACGCCCCGTGAACAGAGGACCACAGGTTCCTCCCTGTGTTCAGCTGTACAGCATTTCCAGATTCAAAATGGGAAGAAAACCTGTTTTGTATCAAACAGTCTAAGCAATAAATGTTATATTTAAAAATAAATAAATAAATCTAATTACCTCCTCCCAAAATAAAAATAAATAAAGTTAAGTCAAAAAAATTTCAAACAGTTATGAAAATCCGTCACGTCCAGCTGTAGACAGTGCAGAACTCGCGGCCGTCACCGCCATCAGCATATGTGGTATTGTCGGCGGCGGCTTGGAAGTTCTGGCTACATAGTGTGTCTTCACGAAATAAGTAATTTTATGGTATCTTATAAATTTTCATGACATTGTGCAAAGCGTGTCAGTGTGTCATGCCCACTTCAATAACAGGACTATTATCCGGTCTATGTGGTTGTCCTGGAAATGGAGAAAGTTAAGGCTTACAAGATAAAAACGGTCTCAAAAGATCCTTTTTCCTCTGGTGGAGATATATTCATCTCAACAACAAACCCTAAAAAGCTTAAGAACTTGAGAAGGAGTCCGGGGACTCTTGGACGACCTAAACTGCTTTTGTTAAGTAACATTTTCTAAGTGTCGCTAATGGTGAGGTTAATAACCCAAGAATTCTGTTTCCACTCTTTAGGCGACAATTTCCTAGTATTAACACTGAGGGTAAGTACATTATTTTACATGTTTAGCATGTTTTAAGAAGCATATTCATTATGACTTCAGATTCTCTTTGGGACGAGGCACCATTTATATAATCCAAACCACAGACAGAGACAATGTGATTGAACACATTTCTTCTGAAATCTAAGAACATCCTGAGATGGGAAGTCCTTCCCTTGTGTGAAATCTCAACACTGCAGTGGAGTAAAGTCCTATATTCTGCTGTTCTGACTATTATTTTATTTTTGGATGAACAAAAGATCCATAATTTCTGAGATCTCAGGGACATTAAGGACTGGAGCTGACTTGCGACTCAGCCAAGAAACAGGGCTCAGGACCGCTGAGCGCCAGACTGCCTCCTCCCTCATCCATCCTCAGACGGTCTGAATGGTCTCAGCTAAAACACAACGATTGTACAGCTTCGAACGTAATTTGGACAAATAATTTGTTTGTTTGTTTGTTCTCTGCTCTCAAAACAGATGATTTAATTCCCTGTGGAGTTAGAAGGTGCAGAGTTGGTTTTGTGAAGAGTGACTGAGTTGATCAGCGGGCAGGGTTTGTGGGTGCCGATTCGGGGGACAGAGCCTGGAGGCGGGGCCAAGGCCTGGGGCAAGGTGTTTCTTCCTGCCAGGAAATACAGGATCCTGGATGTCATCACATTTATCTAAAGGAACTGGGGAAAAATAGCTTCCTTCTCGGGTTTCTTGGAGGACATTCTGCTCAGGTTGGGAGGAGGAGTGTGTCCCCAGAATCATGGCTCCTTGGAGAAATGACTCTCACGCTTGTTTCTTGCTACATTGGTGGGCTCCGACCTCCTAAATTTTAGAGACTTCCGGATTTTTCTTTTGTGTCACTTCTGTGGTCTGGGAATGAGAAGCCTGTGCTTCTGTGCTCTGAAAATCTCATGTTTAGGACCGCGGGCAATTTGCTCAGGAATATGGTCCACGGCTTTGGTCACCTTCGCAAAACGGCTTGTGATACCCTCTTCCTAAAACCTATGAAATGATTTACTATAACAGCCTGTCTTACAGTTACGTCTGCTTAGTTTCTAGAAATCATGGCACATTTTCTGTCATTCCTCCAACTTTTTAGTTAGAAGGATAGTAATTTACCACGGATAAACATCGACTTGCATTGGACTTGCATTTCGGTAATGAAGAGATTATTACCATTCGGACCTTCAGCTCTGATGATGGACTGCGTCTGGCAAAGCTCGACGATACGACGCACCAAATGCCCTGAGACGAGATTGCTTCAAAGTTGATAAACTGAAAACAAATGAATTTCAACTTGACATGAACTTTAGCAAAAGTCATCCATCTCATTTTAGTTATAATTTACTTTTTAAAAGGACACAATAGACGATGTTATAATCCAGATAGTAGGAGACAGGGTGCAACTCCTAGTCACAGGGTCGGAAAGCTTTGGTTCGCTTACGTAGTTTCCCTCTTTCCAGGTTCGATAGCAAAGGTGTCTCTCATGATTTTACTTGTAGTCGGGGAGGGTGCAGCTCAAGTGGTAGCGAGCATGCTTAGACGGCACGAGGTCCTGGGTTCAATCCCCAGTGCCTCCTCTAAAAATAAACCTAACCACACCCCTCCACCAAAAAACTAAGATTTTTACTTGTTGTAAAGAAAAAAAAGACAGAACTATCCATCACTAAATTATTTTAATTTAAATTTTATATCAGTTAATATTTATCATAATAATAATTATCATACAGAAACCAGACCTGCTAATACTGTTGGGTTTTTGATCTGGAGGAATAAATAACTTGTTTAATATAAGAACATCAGAACTAAAATGTTTCAAAACTCCATATATGGTTTGGCTTAAGATAAAAATTTTTTTGTGTATTTTACATATTTAGATGCGTATATATGTAAAATTTAAACAAAATTTCTTTCATGAATAAGTAAATTGCTTTCTATGACTTCAAAAAATTAGGAAAAGAGAAAATAATACATCAATTATTAAACTATGAAATCAACTGGACCGTCTTTTACAACTCAAAGTATGACTGCGGATCTGGACAAGTTTTACAAATCGGGCTGGTGTTTGTTAGTTGGATGGCTTTTTGAAAACTAACTTATTACATATCAAAACTATGTGCGATCAGAGTGTAATACGGTGTTGCCTTGAAACCGGGGACGGCTGCGTTTGGTTTTTGTGTTTGTGGTTGTGTGTTTAACAGTATGGAGCAGGCGGAATCCACCCCCGTCTCCCCCCTCCACTTGTTATATTGGAAATTACCTGGTTTTCGACAGGAAAGAAGGTTGTGCCCCTGAAATACATCATTCTCCTTTCCTCCTATTTCTGTTACATTCGCAAATGGAGTTTTGCTTGAGAAATACTGGTTTCTGAGAACAAGGTTTGGAGGTAAAGGACATATATTTGTCACATACACGTATTTTTATATATTTAGCATAGACATGTATATAGTATAGACACATGTGTATAGAGATAAGTACGTTTTACCTACAGACATTTTTATTTTAAGCTTCTTTGATGCCTTGTCCCGTGAAGGAAATCTGTGCAGCATGTAAACATCCGTCATTACGGCTCAGGAGTCAGTGTGGAAGTAGGCTACTGCTCGGTGGTTACTGCATTTGGTATATTTCCTTCTTTTAATTTTAATCATTTTCCACATTTCTACCAGCAGTTGACTTATTCTTCTTTAGCTGCTCCAAGGAAAGATGTCAAGTACCCAGGCTTGAGGTGAGAAGGATTATTTCTAGAGAGCCCACCAGTGTAGAGAGGACACACAGAGGTGTCATAATCTAAAAGAAAGTCACTTACGAGCCTAGCAGCACTGGGTTGTAGGACTGCTGGCCTCACTGGAAGCACTGAGGAACGAAATGTCTGAGAGATGCAGCATTCATTATTCAGGTTGCTAACGAGCTGCCTTGTCAACCCATTCGCCGTGTGCGTGTCGCGTCATTTCTGGGCTTCGTCGGCGTGCTTGAGGCTTGTTATTTCTGACATGCACGCTGACTGCGCGTTGTCCGTGCGCTGGGGCTGGACGTGAGATCAGGCTGTAAAGTACGACCTCCCGCCTAACAGGGACTCCAAATGCAAATAGATCAACTTATGTAAAATTAAATTAGTCCTAATAGAACCCATTTTGCCTGAGCAGCTGGTGTCACATTATGATCCGTGCTGTCCTGTTGTAAGAAATGAAGGGCTTCTCCTGACAGAGCCTTATATCCTCTGAAGCTGAAGAGCCGGGCACGCCCGGTGTGAGAGGTGCACTGAGACTCCCAGACACGCGGGATCATGCTGTGGCTTCCCGTAACCCATCCCACCGTGCCCTGGAAATGCCGCTCTTTATGCCACAACGGCACTGGGGACTGATCGCCAGCTTTCAGAATGCTTTTCACGATAATCGTCTGTTTTCAGTCACTTACAACTTCTGTGAATTTTCCTCTTGCACTGAGATTCTCCAGATCATCTCAGTTCATATATTCAAACATTTACCGAACCATTCTTTGCCTTAATTTGCAAATACTTTAGGCATGTCCCCATTTCTCACCTCCATTTGATGGCTAAATTTCTAAAGTCAGATTTAGCAGTTAAGAAGCTAAAGACCAGGAGTTTATTTTCAAACTCCTTGCAACAACACTGAGAAAGCAATTGTTCTTTCATTCGTGTGTTCCACGAATACTTGCTGAGTCGCTCCTGCTGGATATCGCACTCCGGACTAAGCCCGGGTTGGTGTGGAGGAGAGCTCCCGTTCTCAGGGAGGGGATGGCTTCATGGGGACGTATTCGGAAGGAAGACGAAAGACAAGGCAGCAGGCTGGGTGGCGTTTGGAGGGATTAACAGTGCGCCGGCAGAGAGCAGAGGACCCAGATGGAAATTGTTGTTGTCAAGGATGTGGTTACTCAATTCACACGCCTCCTGTGAGATGCATTTCCTGCGAAAACCTTCGAAGTCATGAATCCACGAGCTTTGGGGCCGGGGCAGGGGTAGGGGGCTTGGGGGGAGAGATCTGAAGTGGTGATGTTGAGAGTCCACTGACAAGCTCCTAGACACGCAGCAGCAGAGGGAACAGCGCCTTAACGAGACGTGTTCAACAGCGCTGACTCCCGGTTGGACAAGGACTCTCCTGTGGTGGCAGTGCACACGGGTGTCACCTCTGTGGGGCCCAGTCTGGAAGAAGGTATCAAACACTTGAGACATATCCAGACACTTTAGTGCAGGATTTTTATTTTTGAGAATCAATCCTTCCTTCCTTCCTTCTTTCCTCTCTCTCTCTCTTTCTTTTTCTTCTTTTCTTCTATTTTCCTTCCTTCCCTTTCTTTGCTTCTATTTTCCTTCCTTCCTTTTCTTTCTTCCTTCTCTTTCTTTCTTTCTCTTCTCTTTCTCTTACTGTTTTAGAGGTGTTTTTTAAAAATTTTTTTTACTGAAGTAGAGTTGATTTACAATGTTGCGCTAGTTTCTGGTGTACAGCAAAGTGATTCAGTTATACATATGTAAATTCTTTTCCATTATGGGTTATTATAAGATGCTGAATCTGGTTCTCTGTACTATACAGTAGGACCTTGTTCTTTATCTATTCTGTACGTAGTAATTTCTATCTGCTAGTCCCAAATTCCTAATTTATTCCTTCTCTGACACCTTTCCCCTTTGGTAACCATAAGTTTGTTTTCTATGTCTGTGAGTCTGTTTCTGTCTTGTAAATAAGTTCATTTGTATCAGATTTGAGATTCCACATGTAAGTCGTGCGATACTTGTCTTTGTCTGTCTTACTTCACTTAGTGTGATCATCTCCAGGTCCATCCATGTTGCTGCAAATGGCATGATTTCATTCTTCTTTATGGCTGAGTAGTATTCCACTGTATAAATATACCACAGCTTCTTTATCCAGTCATCTGTCAATGGACGTTTAGGTTGCTTCCATGCCTTGGCTGTTGTAAATAGTGCTGCTATGAACACTGGGGTGCAGGTATCTTTTTGAATTAGAGTTTTTGAGACTCTTTTCCTAAGTAGGGAAAAAAATACTTCCCAACAGGGATGTTCACCGCAGCATTGTTTATAATAGAGAAACACTGAAAACCCCAGTCATGCAGCAGGGGAGGACTGAGCAAACCACAGAACAAGCATTTGACGAGATTAAGTTTTTGACCCCATCCACTAAGATGATTTCTACAAAGACTTGAGAAGATTTAGAAAATGCTGATGCTATGTATGATGTTGAGTGAACGTAGCAGGAGACAAAACTGTGTGCACAACACAGGCACACAACGTAAAACAAGATATGCACATTTTCTTTCCCTGAGAAAAACTCTAGAGGAAAGTAA
Organism: Camelus ferus; assembly: GCF_009834535.1. NCBI lineage: Eukaryota > Metazoa > Chordata > Mammalia > Artiodactyla > Camelidae > Camelus > Camelus ferus. The sequence goes on from NC_045724.1 coordinate 26,611,018, forward strand.
AGCGAATCATTATTGTTCTCTTGCACTTTTATTTTCTAAATTCTCTTTCCCCATTTGTTGGGGCAGGAAAGAAACTTATTGAAAATAGAGATGAGCAACAAGAGGTACAAGTGTGGTTTTGCCACGATTGTCAAAGTGAGGTTTCTGGGAGCCTTCATGGAGCCACTCAGCAGGGTCTCCATCCCTGAACGGGTAGGAGAGGATGTTGTGGGAGAAAGGGCCAGTGTGGAAGAGCAGGAGATTCTGGGTCAGAGAGCCAGGAAATAAATAACCCCGTAAACTGGGCCAAAACCAACTTCTGTGTTTCTTCATCTGTAAATGGAAGGGCTTGTGCAGAGTGACTTTTAAGGACCTAGTAACCTCTCCCCTTTGGATTCCATGACCCCACCCTGGAGGTGACAGTGCAGAGAAGAGGGTCACTCTCTCTGACACAGATGTCGATACTCAGACTCCAGTCTCTCGGAGGAGGAGCCAAGCAGATCCACAAGTTCTCAAACCTGCCCAGAGACCACTCCAGAACGTGATTGCCAGATGCATTGAACCCCACCCTCTCTCCCTGAACCCGCACCGGCCGAGCTGCCTGGTGGTCGAAGGGCAGCCGGTGTGTCCTTGGAAACGTTTGTGGCGGTGAGGCACTGTGCCTTTGTGTGGTTCTAAGTGCTCCTCCTTAGAAGGCCTTTCGGAAGCCTGGCGTCCCAGACTAGGCTGCTCTGATAACTCAGACCTGCGGTTAGGTTCTTTCTTGGCCGTCTTCCTGCACAAGTTCATCAGTCATGCTGTGTGCTGATGCATTCACCCATTTATCTGTGCCCTGTAGTTTATCCTAAAAGTTTCCAGGGTGGGAGGGAGAGCATAGCTCAGTGGTAGAGCTCGTGCTTAGCATGCACGAGGTCCTGGGTTCAATTCCCAGCCCCTCCATTAAAAATCAATCAATCAATCAATAAATAAGCCTCGTTGCTTCCCCCCCAAAGACAAGCAAACTGACACTAAATTTTTGGCAATGAAGGAGGAGGGGAACTCATTCTTACCTGGACAGATGTGCATGCTGGACCGAAATGCTCTCTGCTGTTTCCCAGTATTTGAGTTTTGTCGTAATCAGCAAATTCGTAATCTTCTGCCCAGAGGGAGCTTGCTGATGGCAGGGAGGAGCCGACGGCCACTCAACCCACTTGCAGGCCAGGCTGAGCGGCGATCCTTGTGCCTCCTTTCCTGTCCTGCTTCCTCGTCATTTCGCTCTGCTCTCAGCTGTTGCCACCGAGATGAATTAGCCGAGATGCAAGGCAGGAACGAGACAGCCGTTGAGGGAATCCCAGGGAGGCGTCTCCGAGATAAGACATGTCTGTTCTTTGCCTCGGAGCCAGACAGCCCCGCGCTACCACCGACCCTAGGTGACGTGTATGGACGCGGACACCCCGCTTACGGCTGCTCTGCGGCCAAGGGGAGGCCTGACCCTTGTCGCGAAGTTGGGCTGCGCGCTGGGTTGGTTGGTACCACATCTTCCCGCTGGTTCAGGCAGCCCTTGCGGCCGGGGAACTGCCAGTCCGCCGTCTTCTGCGGACACTCTCGCCCCTGACTCCGTCCCAAGGGGAGGCTGTGGGTCTCCCCACCCACCTCTGCGTTTGGGAGAGCTGGCAGCCTTGCTCCCCGTTGCTCCTTCCAGCTTATTTCTTCAGCTTTTGACGGTTCCAGTGTACGTGGGGTCGGCGTGTCTTCCTCTCACCTCTTCAAAGTTGGTGGCAGCAGCTGGGCTTCCTGAGCGCCCGGCCGGCCTCACCGGGCGCCCAGGGTGTTCAGAGCGTGTGCCAGCCGCCCGGCTTGTCTGCGCTGGTCGGGCCGTTCCGAAGCCATCCTCCCTCATGCGCTCTGCCTTTCCCCTGTTGTTCTAAATGCTAACTGTTCAGTCATGAGGACACGTACTTCAAACGCATTCACAAAGCCAATTGTAGAAATTGCAGAGAGTCCTTTGTTTGCCATGTTGTGGTCTGCTACGTCAAACCACAGCGAGACAGAAACCAGGAAGTCTAGAAAATGTGGGGTTTTTTCCTAAATGGAATCATAATAGGCCTGATTTGCCTTTCTGTGAAGAGGGAGTGAGCTAGTTGTTATGGACTGAATGTTTGTGTCATCCCTGAATTAATATCTTTTTTTTTAATTGAAGTCTAGTCAGTTTACAATGTTGTGTCAATTTCTGGTGGATGGCGCAATGTTCCAGTCATACATATGCATACGTATATTTCTTTTCATATTCTTTTTCAGTATAGATAACTACAAGATACTGAATATAGTTTCCTGGGCTGTACAGTAGGAACTTGTTGTTTATCTATTTTATGTATAGTAGTTAGTATTTGCAAATCCCAAACTCCGAATTTATCCCTCCCCACCCCCTTTCCCCCATGGTAACCATAAGTTTGTTTTCTGTGTCTGTGAGTCTGCCTAAATTAATATCTGGAAGCCCCAGTGGCCAGTGGGATGGTATTTGGAGGCAGGGCTCTGGGGAGGTGATTCATTTTAGATGAGGTCATGCGGGTGGAGCCCCCAAGGTGGGATTAGTGCCCTCACAAGGGGAGGAAGAGACCAGAACTCTCTGTCCACTGTGGGAGGACACTGAGAAAGTGACCACCTGCAAGCCAGGACGAGTTCTTACCAAGAACCAAACCACCTTCGTCTTGGGCTTCTCAGCCTCCAGAACTGTGGGTGAGAGCATCTGCTGTTCACGCTGCCCAGGCCGTGGTATTCTGTTAGAGCAGCCTGAGCTGAGACACCCGTTTAAGCCCAAATCCATCTAAATAGAGTAAGTGCTGTGTGTTTGTGTCTGTGTGTAGAGGGAGGGGTTATGCAGAGAAACGAGACCCTCCGCACCTAGAATGATTTGCACGCGCTCAGTGCGTGCACAGTGCAAGGCTTCCAGTGATAGGAACGTGACCCAGAACCAGCCAGAGTGCCACGGGATGACGTGAGCGAGTGGGTCACCATGGCGACTGTTCAGATCAGCTAAGTCCATGGTCCAAAGCCACCGTGTCACCACACGTGCAAAGTATGCGCAGGAGTCTTAACTTGGACTTTGTGCGGCTGAGGGATGCAGCACATCACCAGGCAGATGGGGTGAGTGCGCGGCCCGCCAGGTGCACAGCCCGAATGCAGTTCAGCTGCTGTGTGAGGGAGCAAAGCTGTGTGTATTGGTGTGAAGACCATATTGCAAACGTATAGACACAGACATGATGCGTTCAGTGGTGATGGAGCGCGGCCGCCGGGAGGCCGGCCGCCGGAGCCTAGCCCTGGCTCAGCCCTTTCCTGGCGGGACACACCTGGGAAGCGCGGGGAGACTCTAGTACTTCTGCTTCCACATTAGCCGCAAAAGGCACTGAGGGCAGTGCCTGCGGTGGGGGGAGCGCGAGACGGGTGCTCGCTGCCAGTGGTGTTGACGACGTCAGCCTCCTTATCGGGGTCACTTGTGCTAGCCGGGGCTGTGCCGGGGGCGCCTCGTCTTGCATGCACTCTCGACATGTCGTTTGAGTCTGTCATGTTCTGATACCTGATTCCGTTTTGCTACGTTTTATTGGCTACAAGTCTGTCTACTTTTGCAAGTAGGCACAGGAAATGCTCCGAGCCCATCTGCAGAGATTAAAAATGGAAGATGCAGGGATCCCGGATGGGCAGGATCCTTACGACTGAGGCTGTTTGGTTTAATCCCGGGGAGCAGGTGGAATTCAGGTGGGCTGCCTGCCCCTGACCTTGGCAGAGCGTGTTCACAGCATGGGCAGGGAAGGCGACAACCTAGAGGTGGGCCCCTACAACATCACTGAACCTGGGGTCCAGTTGACCTTTGCTACCAGAACCTACATTTCAAAGCACACCTAGCCACTCAGCCCCGACAGGCTGTCGCTGACTCCCCTGTGGGGCTCTGAGCCACCACAGCAGCCCGAGCCCTGTGTCGGGGTTTCCAGCCACACCTTCGTTTTGGGGCGGCAGCAGTGAAAATTCCACGCCAGGTGCTTGTGAAATTGTGGACATAGAGGGTTTCTTTCTGGTCTCTCCGGAAGTCACACCAATGTAGGGCAGTTCACTGTGCCAGGTAGAAATTAGCTTTAACTTTTAAAATGGTTTTAAACTGAGCTTTCAAAATTCCAAAATTAGCTAACATCACACACACCCACGAAAGACTGAATTCTCACCTTCTGAGACCAGGAACAAAGCCACGGCATCTGCTTTTCCCACTCTGTGCTGTACTGGAGGCTCCGGCCAGGACAATTAGGTGAGAAAATGAAATAAAAGTCGTCCATGTTGACAGGAAGCAGCAAGACCGTTTCCATTTGCAGATGACATGATGCTGTAGATAGATGCATACATAGAAAATACTAAGGGATCCATTAAAAACGATTAGATCTAAGAACTTATTTTGTAACTTGAAACCTTACTGAATTTGTCATAAACGTAAGCATCAATTGTATTTCTACACAATAAATAAACAAACAAAACATGAAAGTAAGAAAAGAATTTTACCTCAAATAGTATCAAAAAGAATAAAATACTTAGGAATAAATTTAACCGGAGAAGTGTAAACCTTTGAATGCTGTAGGACGTCGTTGAAAGCAAAGAAAGAAGGCCTAAATGAAGGAACAGGCATGTCCGTGGGTGAGACGCGCCAGCAGCGTCAAGGTGGCAACGCTCACCGAAGCGCTCTGCAGACCCAGCACCGTCCCTATCAAAGTCCCTGCTGGCTTCGTTGGGGATGTTGACGAGTTGATCCTGAATTTCATGTGGGAATTCAAGGGCTGCCTACGGGCCAAAACAGTCTTGGAAAAGAACAAAGTGCGGGGACAGAGCTGCCCCAATTTCAAACCTTACTTCAAAGCTGCAGTAGTCAAGGTGGTAAGGCACTGGCATAAAGAGGAACAGAGGAGAGTGGAGTCTGGAAATGCGTCCTCACCTCCATGGTAAACCGACCTCAACAAGGCTGCCAAGGCAGCTCAGCAGGGAGAGCATGTTCTTTCCAACAAAGGTACTTGGACAACTGGATATTCACACGCAAACGAACGCAGTTGGATCCCTACCTCATGCCACAGATGAGAATTAACTCAAAGTGAATCAGAGACCTACCTGCGAAGGCTAAAACTACAAAACCCTTTGAAGGAAGCACAGACGTAACCTTTGTGACCTTGACTTGGCAATACTTCCTTAGATATGACACCAAAGCAAAAGCATCAGCGAAACACAGATTAACTGGGCATCATCGAAACTAAAGCCCTTTCTGCTTTGAAGGACAAAATTAAGAAAGTAAAAAGACAACCCACACAATAGGAGAAATGTTTTGCAAATTTATATACAAGGGACTTGTATCTAGGAGAGATATATATATATATATACATATATATATATATATGTATAAAGAATTCCTACAACTCAGTAATAAAAAGACAAACAACCCAATTTAAAAATGAGCAAAAGATCTGAATACACAGCTCTCCATAACAGGTATCAAATAACCAACAAGCACATGTAGAAATTCTCAATGTCATTAGTCATTAGGGAGATGCAAATCAAACCTGCTTACATGCACTCACATGCCCCAGGAGGACAGTGATAAAAATAAAAAGATAGATAATAACCAGTGTGGGTGAAGATGTGGAGAATTTAGAACCCTCATGTGCTGCTCAGGGGAATGTGAAATGGTGCCACTGCTTTGGAAAACAATTCAGAAAGTCTTCAAACAGGTAAAGGTAGGGTTTAACCCAAATGACCCAGCAATTCCACTCCGAGGAATATGCCCAGGAGAAATGGAAACGTACCTCCACACAAAAACTTACACAGGAATACTTAGAGCAGCACGACTCGCAGGCCTCTATCAGCCGGTGAAGGGGCGTTATAAACGGGGCAACGTGCCGATACCCGCCACAACACAGACGACGAGATGTGAGAACACGCCAAGTAAAAGATGCCGCTCTAAAGGACAAGGCAGTGCACGAGTACTGCGAAATATCCCAGAAGGGCGAGTTCCCAGCGGCAGAAAGCAGGCCAGCGGCTACCTGGGCTTGGAGGAGGGGGCTGGCTGAGCGAGGAGGGGTCGGAATGGGGAGTGGCTGCCAACGGTTATGGCGTGTCTTTGGGGGCTGATGAAAACGCCCTAAAATTGTGGTAATGATTGCACGACTATGAATGCTCTAAACATCATTAAATTGTATACTTCAAAAGGGTAACGAATTTGGTGTATCATTTATATTTCAACAAAGCTGTTCTTTTAAAAATTTTTGATAATAGGGGATTGTTTATTTCAGTGCTCATCGTACCTGTTAAAGTCCTGAGATTGGTCAGGAGCCTGGTCTGTCAGCCAGGAATTCACGTTATCACTGCACTGTACAGACGACATCCCGGATGGTTCACTCAGGGACAGGCTGGTAACTCAGGAAGGCGTTCTCAAGAGTGGGTGTAAGTCCCATGCACTCCCAGTGTGGGGGTTTTCAGGTGGAACTTTCGCTGCTCCTCATGCATCCTTACGCTGGAGTATTCCCTTTAAACTGCACAATGAAATTTTGCACTAGGCCGTCAGATTCTTTACAATGTCAAATGTCCTGCAAAACATCGATGGACTGATAGCCTGCATGCTAGGCAGGACTGTACGTCTGAGTGAACACACCCCGACGTCACATGGGAAGTGGAACGATTCTTAGAGTCAAGCTGTGAAGAGTCTCATGTTGTAAGGGCGAGGAGGGATAAACTAGGGGTTGGGGATTAACAGACACACATCATCGTATACGGAATAGACAAGCAACAAAGACCTAGCGTACAGCACAAGAAACTACATTCAATTTCTCGTAACAACCCATAATGGAAAAGAATCTGAAAAGAAAATGTATGTATGTATGTGTAAGTATAAGTGAAACTGACACCTGAAACTGACACTGGAAATCAAGTACATGTCAATAAAAAAATTAAAACCCTATATTGTACGCAATTCTAGCGAGCGGTAGACTGCTTTGTTTTGGTTCACAGAGACTTGGAGGACAGGACCGCAGCAGACCGGGGGACGCTGTCTGGTGCTTGTGCTGAAGGTCCCTTGGAGGGCGTGTGCTCGGAGGGAGGCTGGGGCCAGGGAAGGGGTGGGGGGCCCTATCAGGAAACCGGGACGCAGAGAACGCTGGGGAAAGGGCCTCCAGCAGTCCCTGTCGGTCCTGCGGGAGGAGAACGCTCAGGGCCTTTCTCTCACTCCTCATCTGCGCAGAGAGCCTGGCACAGAGCCTGTGAGGTTTGTTGAGCGTCGAATGGATGGGAGGTTTTAATTCCTTTTTAAATTTTTTAGTAGCTTTTGTCTTCTACGGCGATACATTCTTATTACTGTCTTTCTCTTTTTCTGTGCTGGACACAGAGTGTAGCCTGCTCTTGTAAGAGGCTACTGCCATGGTGGTTTTCCTTTGAAAAACAGACAAACTTTCTCAGATGTTGCCACGGGGTTCAGCCCTACACACAAACCAACAAAAAGCTCAGCCTTCACTAAGTAGTTGCTTAAGAGGAAACTACGGCAAAGAGGGTTTGAAAAATCGTTTCCAGGCACATATTTGGAGGCAAGATGTTCCCCCTTGATTTTGCGTCCTTCCGTGCTCCCTAAAAGCACCCGCTTGTTTTTGGCAGTTTGGCAGTGGGCGGCTGCTCGTTCTGAAGGCCTGACTGGGTTTTCCGTCATTTAGTTACCGAATGCCGGTAGGAGGGGAGGCAGAGCCCTGGGAGTCAGGGAGGAAAGTGGCAGCAATTCCCTGGTGAGCTCGGCGGCACAGCCTGCGGAGGGGAGTGCGGCCCGCGGCCAGCGTGACAGGGAAGGGACGGAAACGCCCGGGGATGCGGACTGGAGACCATTCTGTGCGGGAGCCCAGGGCCAAGAAAGCTCCGCGAAGCTCCACCCAGAAGTGTGGTCGCCTTTGTCATTTTAATTGGTCTGTGTTTGTGAAGTGGGGCCTCTATTTACTTATAGCTCCGGGCTCGTGTTTACCAAGCCTGGTGGAGGCCAAGTGACAGGGCTCTCGCAAGCTCCCCTGCTGTATCTTGAGGCACTTTTCTTTTTAGTATCTGTGCCGGGGTAATTCGCGAGCTTCTGTGAAGCCAGCGCAGGAGGGTACAAGGCCTACAGGGAGGAATTACACCTAATTACTCAAATAATTGCTAGGCTGTTGCCTTCTTAGTCACTGAAAATAATTTCCAGGTCCCTGGCTTTTATAGATAGTCTTCCAGAGGCAGGAGGACACGGCCCCCTTTTTAACTCAGCCCATTCAGTCACAAAATCAGAACACTCGAGCCTGCAAAATTAATAAGCACCGCTTCCATTACATATATTTTAGGTTGTTGTTGCCGTGGCGATAAAGTCAGGGACATTGAATCTCCTCTGTCGGGCCATTGTTATCATCCCTGGCCATCTGCTGCCGAGGAGTGATATTCCATCTCATTTGCATGATGACTGATATATGGGAGGTTTGGAAGGACATATGCCACAGCAATCATGTGATGAAAATTAAAGTGAAAGTTTTGGGCCCAGCGCCGAAAAAAATCTGGGTATGCGCACGAGGCTGTTGATGTGCAAATGCGAGTCCTGTCGAGGAGGTCTGAATAGGGAGGTGTGACGTAAGGAGGGGGCGCAGACGCAGGTGCTTATCTCTCTGCAGTCAAAGGCGCTGGATGGCATATCATGGGAACTACCTTTCAAAGAAACAGCTTTAGTGCGTCCGCGCAGCACACCCGGGAGGGGAGAGAGCGAAGTTTGGGAAACAAACAACAAAGTAAGTCGAAAACTTTGGAAGCGCCCAGTGCTTGCACCGCGCTGGGTGCTGCTCAGAATTTTAGTAAGTTTCCGTGTCTGAAGTCGCAATGTGTAGTTTCGTTTCTGGGAGGGGAAGGAAACTGGGAGCGCTGAAGGGTGAAGTTTGGAAGCATGTAACTGGCTTTTCTGATGTTTATTTGAACTTCTGTGTCTGGTTTCTGCTGCGATATATCCTTGGTCCTATTTTACATGCTGTTTCTGTCTGTCTCTTTTTTTCTTTTTTTTGGTAAAAAAAGATTGTATCTTCGTTGATAAGGATTTCAGAACAAAATGTCTTGGTGCAACTGCATTTACACTGCATCAGTAACGCCTTTGTTCATATACATTTTTGAAACGAGCAAATTTGCAACGGAGAATATTTGATGTGCAATGATACTCAGTACACTTTTTTCCTCTGAGACAAAGTCAAGTGGAAATGATTTCTGAGATCACAAAATTTACCAGCGAGATCTCAAATCTGACATCTCACTGGGAGAGAAGAGATCTTTTTTTGGGGGGGGGGAGGGTGTGCTGTCAACATGACAATATCGGTTATTTTTAGAAATGAACAACCAATGTCAAAAAGATGTTTCATATATTCTTTTTGGAAAGTCAAAATTCTGGTCGTGGCTGCTACACATGAGGGAAAGAGTTTGTGGAAAGTCCCAAAGAAATTTAAAATGATAAGTGTAGTATTTATAATCTTGTCTTTTAAATATTTAGAGTTGACTAAGAGTGATTGCCTTAAAAATAATGCAGTTCAATTTTTGATAAATGCAGGTGCCACGAGACTCTTCAGAAAGTTAGAGTGATATTTTAAAAGGTGGAAGAATGAGAAAGACTTAATACTAGCCTTGAACAAAATTTTGCTGAAGGATAAGTGCAATGAAATATTACTAAAGATACAGAAAATTTCAAATATCTTGATGCACAGTCCTTTGCCTCATACTCCTTCATCCCAGCGAGGCATTTATTAAACATGTGGAGATGATGGACGTCTCCTAAAGGCGTGTAGTGGGCTTTTTTTTTTTTCAGTTTCAAAGAACAAAGCAGCTAATAGGCAAAGTGTGCAAAATAACTTATTCAGTTTTTTTTTTTTTTTTTTTTTTTTTTTTTACAGAGAGTGGCTTATTGTCAGAAAAGTTAAACCAACTCTTGTCTTATACCCTAATCAGCACCGCAAAATCCCCTAAACTCAAGGGGAAAAAATTGATGAAGAAATCTTGACTGTAACTGTGTAATCTATCTTTATGTTAGAGGGGAAAAAAAGTTCCCGGGAATGATCAGATTCACAGTCTAAAATAAAACTGATGTTAGACTTTCCCTAACTTTTTTTTCTCGCAAATATCATCTGCATATGATCCTACTTTGATGCGTGTAACCTAAGATCACCAGTGATCTCTCTTCTCCTTATTCTAAATATTCAGTTACTCAGTGGTGATTATTGTGGCCTTCTTGGCTTACTCTAATATTAGATTAATATGGATTTCTTGTACCAAATTAGCGGAAATCACTGTTGCACACAAGAGTGATTCACTGTTTTTTAGTTATATTTGTGTTATGGGAACAGCATCATTTTAAGCTTAAAAGCTTTTACATTTTAAATTTGGATATACTGTACCTTGGAGAGCATAAGGGAGTTGTATTTAAAACCTTTCAAAGTACATTGGAACTTTTATGGAGATTCTAATTTAGTTATGTTTAAAGGAGACTTTTTTTTTTTTTAAGAGTGGCCATTACTATTCTGCTACAACATCAGACAGTAGGATTTAAAGTTTCCTGGTTCTTCTTAAATTAGATGTTTTAAGTGCAAATTAACTAATAGAAATGCTAGGAGCTGTCCATGGTAGCATGCTCTTTAAAAAGTTAAGTGTTATAAAATGCAGATCTACATACTCTGTGTAATTGGCTTTATTACCATTTTTAAAGGTCAGGATTAAATTCTTATTAGATAAATTAACTTAGTGTATACAGCAGTTATTTGCAGATAATGTAACAATCTTAATCTTATAACTCAATTGCAAGACTTTAAACTTCCATAATGTTAATGAATGTTTCTGGTTGCAGCTTTAAAGTATTTATGAACACATTTTGATTTATGAAACAAAAATCACAAGCTATTAACTATGTAATTCTTTAGGTTGACATTAATATAAAAGCACAGTGCAAATAGTTTCCATGGTAGTCGGGCAATGCGAACAAACATCAAAAAACGTAACGTGTATGACTTTATTGCTCTTGAAATTAATTCCTGTCCTTATGTGACCTGCCATGTCTGCTACAGAAATCCAAAAGATCATAATTGTTCGATATGAAATGCAAAAAGAATAGTTAAATTGAAAGTTTAACATCATGAGATTCAAAATCCCAAGCGGTATATAAACATTAAAAGAAACTTTGGACTGCTAATCCTAGGAAATGAGTTGTATGGATTGAATTCAACAAGGCTTCAGAAATGGTTCCATCTGCTGCCTAGCAGCTGGTGAAAGGATAAATTTAATTCATTAATTCATTTGGAAAAAAGGATCCAAGTAGTAAAGACTTCATCGCTCATAATGCATATAGGTGAAAACACAAACTGAAATCTGGTCCAATTGATCATCCTGGATAATGAGCTACATTTTGTCTTCTCTTTTTTGGTAAAGGTCTTAGTGATTGAGTCAATACGGTGTTGATTTTTATGACAATAACCAATCATTTCCAATCATTTCAGTGATTAAAAAAAAAAAAAACTCAGGGAAATGTAAAATAAGTCACGGTTTTTAATCGAGGGAACTTTAAGCATTAGAAATCATACACTTTTCTATTCTGTGTATGTGTTTATGGGTAGCTGTGTACCCAAGCACACAATGCATACACACCCAGCTCAGATATGTCTTGTCTGGGCTACTTATATTAAGTGGCAGCCTCCCATTTGTTGAAATAGCCGGACTTATTTAGCGCTCAAGATTAATGTCAGCAAAGCGTATTTCAGACTCAAAATTCATGTTTGCTCAAAAGTTGCCAAGTTCCAAAGAACACTTGTTTTGTTTCCTCTTTCTGAGCTTCAAGCTAGTTTTTTCAGCCTCTGTTTTCACTCGTACGCTGCAGAGTTCTTCGAAAGGTAAAAAGTTGTCCTTGAGAAGTTGTCTTTTCACAAACGCTCTTCTGTGTGAGTCACTTGGAGGTAAAGCAAGGAAAAAAGATTCAGTTGGCTGGACTTAGTATCTTTATATAAAAATAAGAGATTTGATGCCCAGTTTCTCAAATTGTTTCACTTGAACCAACATGAGGAGGTCTCGGAAAAGTTAATGTTGTTGAACTCCCTTTAGCTTATGATTGTACTGGTGGATTTCATCATTTTTTTTTTTTTTTAATCTGCTGGCATTTCAATTTCAGCGAGGTTTCCCTGAGAAGTGGATAGTTCACCTTCTCGGGCGAGGTAAACGGGTCCTGGTTGCCAGTGAATTGATCGTGATGGAGATAACGTCCCTGACCTGCCCCAGTGGTCAGCGTACGTTGTAGCCGCTTTTTTGGATGGCGAGTTCATGAATGGTTTTGGACGTGTCTCTCTCTGTGGCCACAGCTCACCGTGGTGGGCTGGTTGGATTTGCTGGGAAGGCTCTGTCTGCGCCCTGTGGATGGGTTAAGAATCAGGGTTTATGCATTTACTTGTCCTCTTGCATTGTTTATACAGCTTTGGTTTAGTTTTGATCTTTTTTTTTCTTTTTTCTTTTTTTTTTTTGCCTCTGAGGCTCTTCCACAGTGTCAGCTGCTGACTGATAGTAGGAAAAACGGCCTCGTGGTGTGAATGAAAGGGACCTAGCGGTTGGTAAACAGAGATAAGGAATAAATAGAGCACAGGCAAGAGGAGATAGTTCTGTGGGGGCCAGATTGCTGCCAGTCTGTTCAAGGGAGATGCAGAGTCTGTCCTTTTCCCAGATTAAATTAGTGTGCGAAATCTCCAGTGACCTCCTCCCCTTCTCCCCACACTCTTTAGCCAAGCCGAGCAGCCTCTGCTGTAAAGTATTCATTTTATCCAGGGACAAGCTGGACAATAGAACGCTCCCTGATACTTATGGACAGCTGTCGTCATTCATAGGGCTGTCAGCATTTCATTTTTCATAGGAGTTAAAAGGGTTTTTACCTTGTAACTGAAAGAGGGCATAAATGCAACTTTGCCAGTTCCGAGGAGGCCGCCTGGGCGGCGGGCGGGGGGAGGGTCGATGGTGGGGGGCGGGACTGGGGAGGGGGTGACTTGGGAGGAAGCAGAAACTGCAAAAGGAAGCAATTCTTTTTTGTTTGGCTAATATGATTAAACTAGGACAGACCTTCCATTTCAAACCTGGGTTCCTTGCAAAGGGAAAATATCTTTGGCTTCCAAAAAGTTGCTTTTAAAAATTAAGGTCACTGGTGCAAACTTGCTCCTTCATGCCTGCCTGGTCTACCCTTGTTTGGGCTAAACATGCATGCATTTTATTACCTGCCAGGAACCACCCTTAAACAGCAAGCCTGTAGGATACCTCGGTAGTCTCATATTTTTTCCCCCCTTTTTTTTTTTAGTGATTTACTGCAAATATATTCAGCATTTGACTGATTAAATAGACCTTCGGCAACCTTGAGGGTCACTGTGTAGAGTTTGTACATAGAAAATGCATCAGCCCACTGCACCCTGGCAGCTAATGAGATTGGTCGTTAAGTAAATGACACAAAGCCTACAAAAAAAGCTTAGCAGCTCACTAGAGTATCACAGGGTGTCCCTGCACACCACACCACGCCACAAACACTGGACTGCCCCAGCCCACCCCGCTTCATTCTACATCACTGCTTCCCTGATGTCAGCGTGAGAGGCAGAACAAAGACTGGGAGGCACGGTAAGTCAGCCCGGCAATTAAGCCCCAGGGAGAAAGTAGAACCAGTCTTCGCCTAACCGTGGCGATGCAAGCAAGTCCGATTCCCGACAAGTAGGTCAGGATGAAGCGGTTTTGCTGCCACTGGAAAGACTGCCTCAGGGATGCAGGCTCTCCTGTCGCTGCTACTGGTGTGCTGTTTGGCCATTTCATAAAAGTTTTTCCATTTCAAAGTAAAGTGTCCTCCAGAAGGCAGGTGAACTTGAGCTGGAGAGGTAGGCTATTTGCTGGAGGGATGGTGCTTTTGCAAGGGACTGCCATCCAGGTGTGTGTTCAGGTGGGAAAACTTTCAAATGCATGAGGCAACTCTGATGCTAGTGAACCCGACTGCCTTTGAGAGAGAATGGGTGACCTGGGGCGTGCACGTGTGGAGGGAAGTTCACTCTGGTCAATATGAAATTGTCCCATCTGCTAGTGTGTATTTAATATTTGTGGGATAGCCATTTCCTGGGTCAGTGTCTTAGAAATCAATCCATCAAACACATCAAAACAAGGAGGTACGATCTCTCCCTCTTTTTCTTTTTTGGTGGGTTCCATTTCTCTTGAATCTGCAAATAAAATCATTGCTGTGAATCTGTAATGTTGAATCGGATTAGTGGTTATTTGCTGGCTGTACTTGGGGAAAAAAATCAAAGCTATCAGACGCTGAGCAGTGCTGGCTTACTGTGTCCCTTGAAAAAAAAATGCATTTAGTATCGAAGTATAGCATTGCAGGATCCGTTAGAGAAATATGGCAACAGGAAGTTGCCAGAAAGTCTTCTTTGCTTTGCTGGAACGTCTGTCTGCTTTAGCCCGGCGCACTCAGAGAATGCTTAGTGCAGGAGAGAATGATATTGTTATAAGACTGTCAGGGAAATTAAATATTTTATTGTAAGAACTGTCAGCTACGTGGATTCTCAACGGTTTAACAAACTCTGACAATCTCACTGAAGACATTTTTAAAAGTACTGTTAAGTGTGGTGTTTTATAATAGACAGATTCATAATATCCGTGTCAGGATTCAATTTTTGAAGACACTGTCACTTAAGAAGAGAATGGCATGTCAACTGTTCATGAATGGAAATTCTCCATATTCCATAGAAGCCAGTTTGCAAACTTGCATTACTCGCCCTGAAACATTTTTATTTATAGAATAATGTGAAAATATTATGATACAGAATAAATTGCTTACTATTAGTATTCATGAGAGATTCGTACTAGAGGTCCATAAGATGGTCTGGGTGAGCAGAGGTCACAGACTTCTTTTTTTTTTTTTTTGTCCTCAGAGTACTTTTCTCCTTCCAAATGTGTCCCCGACATTCATTTTATTTTTAGGAGTCATCTAAGACTATATGTGTATAGCAGAGAACACATATTACATATTACAAACTCTAAGTATTATTTTTACAGTAAACAGAATTTAGAAGGGAATAGATTTTGTGAAGAAAGTGGTAAAATTGTGTCTTGTCATTTCAAGTAAACTCTAGGTAGGGAAGAGAGACTTTCATTTTACTAAGCTCAGATTTTTCTGTTAAATAATCTCATCGCCAGGTCTTGGCAGTGGGAGAATTTGGCGGAAAGCAAGCTATCTGAACATGGCTGCACTGCTCCCTACCCATCTTAATTTAAGGCAGAGTTAGACAACTGGTTTACTCTTCCTGGCCTTCTGAACAACATGTGGCTCCCTTTCTGTACTGAACATTTTACATTTGAATCTAGTGGAGTATAATTTATTTTTCTGTGGTTGCTAGTGTTCATCGTGTTACTACGGGAGTGAGATAGATGTTTGATGACACGCAGTGCTTTTGGCTGGCTCTCCGCACTTTGCCCCGGTCCTCACCGGTGCAGCAGAGGGTGGGCACGCTTGGCCCAAATCGGTCAGGTGCCTCTCTCTGGATAAAACTGAGTGAGGTTACCTTCACAGAAACACACTTGTCAGTCTCCAAAACAAAATCGGGCTGTGTTGTAATTAAGAGAAAAGGGCACAGATCATTACTCTTGGTTGATATGAACTTGCTTTCATCATGACTGGTCTTGAATTTGAAATTAAAAAAAATTTTTTTAACTATGAAAAACCACGAAGAGAAGAGTTTTAACTTTCTTCTTCAAAGAAATTTGAGGAACTTGATTCCAGTTGACAGAAAGAAACTTTGTGTGACTGAACTTTTATTCAGGTTTGCTGATTTGAGAACTTAAGTATGACAAGGTCAAAGGATGGTGGCATTTGCTGTGGGTGATACGGGGAACTGACCCCAGCCCTAAAAACCCATCATCGAAGAAGACCTATAAAACGTTCCCTAGAGACAAGGCCATCGCTGTGAGGGCCACACGAGTGACACAAAGTGACAAGAGAATCTGCCACGTTCCCTGTTCGGGTTTGCATGTCGGAAGCCTGGTGCTTCCACTCCCCAGGCTTACCTGTGAGCTTGGATAGTTATTTACCTTTTCTGGGCCTCGGTGTCCTCGGTCTGTGAGATAGGGGCCAGGGTTGGTCAGTCTCGCCTCCTGACTGCTGTGGAAATTAAAGAAGATAACGTACCTGAAGTCTCTGGTTGGCGTTCAGTATTGAAAAAGCAGTCGAGTGTTGAACTTTCGCTTGGAGCTTGAGGCAGTGACCGCTTCCTGTCTGCCAGCTTCACGTGGGGACCCCGCCACACCTGCTTTCCCCGGTGCAGAGCTCTTTCTCGTGTTTTCACTTTCAGAGCCCTAAATTTTGTGAGATTCCTTGAAAGATTGTGAAAAGTCCATAGTACGTGGCTGTGTGCTTGTATCCAGTCTGAGGTAACAAGGTAAAAATACCGAATGTGTGTTGATGTATGTGATTCAACTGGCTGGTTGTGCACGGTTCTATTAACAGCGGTGAAAAGTGTATACTAGGGTTCTACTACAGTTCAATTTAAACTTTCTATAAGCACAAATACTCAATTTCATTTAATTTCAGAGTGGAATCTCCATAGCTTAAGTATTTAAATAAAGCAAAGGTCTTCATCTGCTGTTGTTTACTCCTCATCTTTTAAAATTGGTATCTTCATTTTTTGTCCCTTTGGGATTTATTTCATAAGGTTTTGGCTTAGATTATATTTTTTAATTGATACTTTGATTTGGTAACAAATGTTTTCTTCTTCAAGGACAGTCTGATTGGAAAATATTTTATTCTATTAACTATTTAAAGAAACTTGAACCTCGCTTATGGCTACATGCTTTATAATTCCACCCTAGTGAGCCCTAGGAGGTACCTGAATTTTTCTATAAGTATTTGAATATTATTTTGTCAAGTATAGAATCAAACTGATAAGCTTTTAAGTATGAATTTGTTACTTTTTTGCTTTAACTCTTTAGAGTCTGATGATAGCAATATTTGTGCCAAATAGGGTTTGACCTGTACATTTAATTTGCAACTTTGGGAGAATTTTGTTGCTAAGAAGAATTTCTGATCTTGTGTATCTTGTATCCACAGGTAAATTGCATTGACCCTCAAAAATGTGAACGCATTCAAAGACTTATTTCTACTGCTAAGTAGTATTAAGTATGACAGTGTAACACTTTTTGATCACAACATTTTAATTTCTTAGACTTCTATAGTGTAAATATAAAGATGTAGATATACGTACAGTATATGTTCTCCAAATACTCCTAAATGCTACATTGGCTGGTTCGGAAGAGTAAAATGTATCTTAATTGGTGTGCCGTTATGATGGAGAGTTGCACCTGGTGTTTCCATGAAAAAATATGTACATCATGATTTCATTAAAAATAAGTATACAAATATTTATGGTACATTTTCTCCACCTTTTCCAAAATTTTAAAATAACATAGATAGCTTAATTTCCTAAATTTTGTGTTTTTCTTCATGAAGAAAACATGGCTCAAGGCCAATGTCAATGTGTGTATAAATCTCACCCCATTGTATTTTTTCAGATGTATCATATATGTGTCCAATTCCTGTTTGAGTGAATTCATGCTTAGCATGAGACCAACTTCCTTACCTCTCCTTGCAGTGCTGTGCAGAACCAGACCGAAATGAAATGGTTAATTATTTAAATAGAATAAACAGTATTTTCCTTCCTGGCATGTAGATTAAGGAGAATAAGAAAACAAAAAATGAAAAATTTTGTTATTGAAAACCTAATTTTGCAAAGAATGGCCTCAGCCAGGAAGACGCGGCCACTGTTTGCTCTTTTGTTTCTGGAGTGTGTTTGTTGCGAATTGGCATGAAGGTATTTACCTCTTTTAAATTTTCTTCTTTCAAATATCAAACAATGGCAGGGAATTAGTCTTAACATTTCTATTCTGAAGGGTGAAAATGGGGTGAGGATGAGATCTGCTCATGAAGAAAATGAAATCAAGAAAAGAGTGAGGCTGACAATCTGACTACTCCAGAAAGGGGGCAAAAATGAGAGGCTACACGCCATTATGTACACAGCCCTGGTCTTTTTTGTGTGTGAAATATACCAGTGTCTACCAAAAGGGTTAAAGAAAATGCATTCTGTTGCATCTGCTGACTAAATCCCTTACTTTAGTAGAAATTCAAATTTTGTAAAGATTATTCGTTTTATTGATGCATATAATTATAATCACAAGCCATCTGCTGATTTGGCAGGCATGGTTAAAATTCTCCAACTCTCATAACCTTTCAAGTACAGTGCCCCTGGGACTCTATTTCACTTTTATATTTTGGAAAACATGTAGGGACAAATAAGGACGGTCATCTGCAGAATGTCAGGCCCGGGGAAGAGGGAGAATGGAGATGGGGTGCCGGGTGGTTATTTTTTAATAATAGAGGAAGTTCTGTTTTCCTTTCTTTTTTTTTTTTTTTTTCCGCTTCTGACTTCATGAAGGATTATCCTAGTTTCCATGATGTGTTTGGGAATTTTTTCCCCTAGGGATTAAAGCTCTAACATTTTACTCCTGAAAGGCAGGTTCTAGGTCTCAGCAAAACAAGCAAATAAAAAAAAACCTTCCAAATATTGCTTACAGTGGTTTTCGCAGGTACATTGAATATATTTCAGCCAGACTTTTTGAACTAATAGGATATTCCGCTGATTTTACTTTTCTGAAATGCTCCCATTTGCTTGAATAGCCTCCCAGGCATGGAGTTCAGATTCTAGAACAGTGTGTGCACTTCGGTGTGGACCTTTGGTTTGAAGGAACCGTTGCCGAGTGTTTTCGCAGGAAGCCACTTGCTGACCAGCCTTCCCGAGGCAGGAATCTTCTGGTGACCCTGCTTTGCTCCATGAATTTCTGGAGTTTGGTGATGTCCCTTGCCTGCATCACTTACCTCCTTGGGAGTGTTTCACACTCGGTCAACCAGGGAGCCCCAGGGGTCAGGATTTGTGGATCAGGGTCAGTATATAGGCTGCATCAGAGCAGACTGCGGGGGGGCTGAGGGGGACGGGCAGGAACACAGGATGCCAGGCTTTGTCAAATAACGGAAGTGCACGCCCCTCCCCGCTCCTCTCCCTCCCTCCCCCACACTCGCACTCTCTCACACACACCTGTTTAATCATCAACCCGAAAACTATTTCTTAGGCTCGGCAAATAAGGAAAAAGATTTCGGGTACCAACATGGTGCATGTGAACGTTTTCACGACCATGATGGTGCATGTGACAATAATAATAAAATAATACTCCCTGACACCCCCCCAGTGCTCCCACTGCGCCCTACCTGAAGCCCCTCCGTGTGCCGTATGATTTAATAGTCGTGACATTTCCATCCAAACCCCTTTTTGTGGATAAAGCAACTGAAAATGAGAGGCGTGAAGGTGTTTTTCCTTAGGTCTCCAGCAGGATCGAGGCTTGAGCCCAAATCAGACGTTCTCTAAATCCATGCTCTTAATTTCTTTCTACGCTGTGTTGTCTCTGGGCACAGAGATCAGGAGGGGGAAACAATGTCAGCCACCAAGTGTCCAGTGACACTGGGTCCCCAGGACTCTGGGTTCTGCTGGTAGTCAAGGATCGGCAGGTGGTGGAATGAACCCGACTTGACAACTTGCTAACTTGCTGTGTCTTGATAACACTTGTCACCGTCGGGGTGGGCAAGGTGGCCACTGGAGTCCTTTTCATCCCCAGATTCTACGACTCTATGTACTTTTTATAATGAAAACATCCCCAGATTTGAGAAGGAGTTCACAGACAGCACAGGTCTTCAATATACCCCTCGCCAATAACCGTGGCACGGGAAGTAGCCTGTTGCAAGAACTGCGGGAGCCTCGGCGCCGATGATACACATCACTTCCAGGACTGGACATTCAGCCAAACAGCCGGGAGTCTTAGGCCTGCGCGCACCAGCACAGACACTTGGAAATGCCCGGTCACTGGACTCCTCCTCTGAGACTTTTGGTGTCAAGCAGAAGACTATTTTGTTTTCTACCATGATAATAATACGGCACTGACCTCGTGCCAGCCGCTATTCTGAGATCTCTGCAGCTATGAATTCTTTTAATTCTGACAACAGCCCCAATCAGAACAAAAGCCGGTCGGTGAGGTCTGCCAGGATCCTCTTTCCTAGATGAGGGGACTGTGCCCCGGGGGGACCTGCATCCACCTGCCCGGAATGGGGCTGTGGGTTGGAGCCTGGCTGACCCCATGGCTTCCGGGAGGCTGGGCTACACACCCTCTTTCTGTGGACTTGTGAAGATTTCACTATGCTGAAAAAAAATGTTTGAAACCATCGATGACGGCTTAAGACATGTTTAGACTCATTGTAGTCTCTTTTTTTTTTTCATTTTAGACCTTAATTAGGCAGTTACTATGATAATACATAGTTTCCTTTAATTATTATAGAAGATTAACCCGAAAACGTTAAATCTTTTGCAAATACCATGCTGAAAATATACATACAGAGCAACAAGAGTCAGGTTAATGAGACTTGACAAAAATCATTTGGAATAGAGACTGTATTTAAAATAATTTTATTCTTCTCAGCAGCCAGCACAGAAACTCTGAACATGGTGAGAAATGCAAAAGTGTTAAGTTGCAGAAAGAATTGAAGAATGAAGAATTTCAGTCACAGTGGACCTCTTCCTAGGCAGATACCACACCAAGTTCACAAGAGATGAAAACATTTTATTCCAACTGGATATGATTTAAGATATTGTTTGTATTTTATCGTCTCCAAGAGAGGGAAGCAAAGAAATGTAAATATGAGTGCTAGAAGCTGCGAGCTGGTTGTGCAGGCTCCCAGCTGGCTGAGGAACAGTGACGTGTCTAAAAGGCACAGGAAGGAGAGAGAATGAATGTGAACCATGGGCTGCCCTCAACGGCTTTCTGAGCCGGCTGGAGGACGGGGGGCAGGCCGGTCCCTGCTCGTGCGCGGGCAGGCTGGTGCAGATCCACTAGGTCATGGCCACAGGCCGTCCCACTTGGCCCTGATGTGCATGGGGCCAGAGCACCTCCCCGGGACAGTCAGTTCTGCTTCCCTCTAAAAGATAAGGTGTGGCCTAAAGAATGGAATGACCCTCAGGGAAGCTTTCTTAGAAGAGACACTTGAACAGTCTTGAGTCCATCCACCCAACAAGCTTATGGACGCTCTCCCACGCTCCGGCAACAATGTCACGCGTGGAGAGCACAGACTTGACTGTTGTAGGGTATCACACCTTAGCAGGTGCCACAAGCAGTCACACAGCCACAGTAGAGGGGCCTGGGCTGTTCGCGGGGCAGACCCGGGGCACTGATCTGAAAGCTGGTCAAGCGTCCCACATGGGAGTCGTGTGCTGTGATGGCAGGGTGGGTGGTTAACCAGGGTAGGAGACTCAGAGGGAAAGATGATGGAGGTACTGAATGTAGGACAGCCAGGTGGTGACGGTGAGCACACAGTGGATCCGTGGATCTGAGACCCAGGAGAAAGATCCAATACAGAGAGATGGACATTTGGGTGTGGCTCCCAAGGAGAATATGGGGGGGGGAGGATCAAAATTAGGAACTCCGGGGCATCTCCGTGCTCAGTGGGAAGGTGGAAAGGGAAGCCAGCAAAGAAGGGATTCAGGGAAGGCTGAAGAAAGCCAGGATTTAGAGGAATCAAAGACATAAACGGCTCGCTCGGGAAATAACTGAAAATGCACCATGAGATGCACGGAATAGGGGGTCACTGGTGATCTTAGCCGGGAAAACTTGAGTAGACTCGGGGGCTGGGAGTCAGGTGGCCATGGGTTGTGCAGGAAAGGGATGGTGAGGAAAAAAAGGGAAACGGGGATTTCAAAGTGTTTGACCCTGAAGAATAGAGGTGGCCGTATATAGAGGAGAAATATGTTCACATACTGAAGAGAAGGAACCAGAGGGCATAAGAAGGCTGGGAAGTTTGAAGATATGGACGAAAAACAAACTAGACCACGCAGAAGCAGGTGTCATGGGGCCTGAGAGCCTGCGGTTAGAAAGGGGTGGGACCGCTTCCCCCACCAGAGCAAGGGGGAGGAGCGGAGGCAGGTGGGAGTATGCCTGTGCGTGTGAGGGTGACAGGGGCGGCGCGCCGGGACCATTCAGAGCAGAGAGCCCCAGAGTTTTCTGTAAAATTAGGCCGTGGATTCTACATCCACACTGTGTAGAATGGCTTCAAACTCCAAGTGCCCTTTAACGTGCTAGTCCCTTATTACTCACTACACTTACATCACTAGAAACAAGAAGTTCTATCTCCCTCCTGAACGCCGTGTGTAGTGGAGGCTGGTGTGGAGGCTCCGCAGGCTGACGAGGACCAGCTGGGCGCTGGGCCGTCTTGGGGGTGCAGACGGCGAGGCGGGTGGGGGCTGGTGGGGCGGGCGCGCGGAGCGGGCGAGGCGGGACAGGACTCGTGTCGCACGGCTGGGGCGATGGCTTTGGAGCCGAGCGCCTCTGCTCTTTCTCTCTCCTCTTTTGGTGCCTTCCCTTGATTTAGACCAGACACAGAACTTCAGCGGCCAGCCTTCTCCATCCTGACCGCCTTCGCCCCCGCCGAGGTCCACCTCCCCATCCCCGGGCGACCGCCACGGCCTGAAGCCCAGTTTCCCTGCCTTCCCTGCTCTGCCCACAGCTGCCATGGGCATCCCGTCACACTTCACGCAAAATACAAACTCCTCACTGCGGTCTCTGGGGCTCCGCCTGCCCTTTTTAAAAAAAAAACAAAAAAAACAGCTCTATTGAGCTATAACTCACAGGCCGTACAATTCACCCATTTAGTGTTACAGCTCAGCAGCCTTTCTCATGTTCAGTTACGCGTCAGGTTTAGAACAGTTTCTGACTCCCCAGGGTTCGCCCTCCAGCGTTGGCTCCGCCCTGAGCTGTAGGCAACCACTGCCCCGCTCTAGGTTCCCATGGACGGGCCACTCCTGGACAGTTCGCACAGATGGGTTAGCATCCCACGTGGCTTTCTGCAACTTTTCTTTCACTTGGGCTAATATTTCCGGTTTTTTTAGTGGAAATACTGGGGACTGAACCCAGGACCTCATGCATGCTAAGCACGCGCTCTGCCACTGAGCTGTGCCCCCTGCCCGCCTAGAGTAGTATTTTCAAGGCTCATCCATGTTGTGTCATGTGTCAGGACTTCACTCCTTTTTATTGCTGAGCGACAGTCCATTGATTAGATAGACCACATTTTAATAATACGTTCATTAGTTTACGAACATCTGGGTTGTTTCCACTTCTCTGCTGTTACAAAACACAATGCTGTGAGTGTTCATGTACGTTTTTTGTGTGTAGACATATGTTCTTATTTCTCTTGAGTGATACTCAAGGGCTGGATTGCTGGAGTATATAGTAACTCTGTCTTAACCATCTGAGGCCCTGCCAGACTGGTTTCCAGCACAGCCGCACCATTTCGCAGGCCCACCAGCAGTGCAGGAGGGACCGAGCTCTTCGCGTCCTCGCCGACACTTGTTGCCATCTGTCTTTCTATTCCGGCCGTCCTGGTGGCTGCAAAGCGGTGTCTCACCATGGTTCTGATGTGTTTCCCCAGTGACTGAGCATGTTCAGACTCCTGTCAGGGGCTTATTGTCCACGTGTGTCTTCTTTGGGAAAATGTCCGTTCAAGTCCTTGGCCCATTTTACTTGATAACTTGTCTATTACTGAGTTGTGACCTTTTTGGTACGTTCTGGATGGAGGGCTCTGGCTGTCTTCACCCCAGACACACGGCTCTCGTGCTCTTCCTTAAATGAACAAGGATTGTCGTTACTTCAGTTTAAAACACCCCACTTCTTTTCACTGCCAGTATTTTTCCTTAGCACTTGTCACTGCTTGAAATTGCCTTGTACACGCGTCGTCTCCTTGGCTCCCACACTGGAATATAATATCCATGCTGTCCGTCACTGCCTCCCCGTCACCTGTCTTACGATGATGCGAGACTGTTGTCATTAAGCACATGGGCCTTGGAGCGAGAGCTCAGTTCCCAGTCCTGCCCCTCAAGGGCTCGGTGACTCTGGGCAAGTCCTTAACTTCTCTGTGCTTTTACCTCCTCATTCACAAGATGGGGAAAATCAGTAATCTCTGATTCTCACGGTGGTTGTGCAAGTTGAGTTAATACAGAACACATGTAAAGCCTTTACAACAGTGTCTATCACCAAGAAGTTACAGAATGTATAAAGTCGGCACATATTTTTGAATGAATACTTACTGAATTTTCCTACTGGCTAGGCGTTCTCGTGAAGAAAACGGACGGTTAGATTTCCAAGGATGTGATCAGTCTCACCAGCACACGTCCTCACCGCGACCAGACGGGGTTGTTAACTGGGTGCCACCCACCTGCGGGCTTTGCTCGGGGCTGACCTCTTTGGGGACCGTGGGGTTTTACAGAGTTTCTGGTGTGCCCTGCCTTTGTCAGTGGCAGCCATCCATCGTCACGGCGCTAGAGGGAAGCTCTCTTATCCGACCTCGTTAACAGACGAAGACCTTGAAAACCAGGCAGGTTAAGCACAGTCCTGAGATCACACACCCGGCCAGTGTTGGCGTTAGGATCTAAATTCAGCTTGCTGCCGGCTCAGAGATAACGTGTGTCCTGTCACCAGTCTGCACCTGCTGCCCTGGCCCGGGGCTCGGGGTCTCCTGTCTGCACAAGCATTTCAGACCACGTGTCAGTGTCTTTCCCCACATACCGGTTTTATGGGTTTTTTGGTTTTTTTTTTTTTTACCACATTTCAGCATCTCTGTTGTGTTAGCGCTCGTCGTGGACTTTCTAGACATCCTGTCTCATCTGTTTCCAGTCCAAGTGCAGCACAGAAGCCCCGTTCCTCGAGTGCCCGTCCATCGTGGGCCTTTCCAGGGTTTGCTCAGAGAAGACACAAGGCGTGTGTCTCCAGCTGCCGGGTCAGCCAGTGACACACGGCGGGCGAAGTGCTGGCATACCTCCTGGTCGTGAAGGCTGGCTCGCCTTCAGTCAGGAGTGAGAACTCCAGCTCTTTGGTAGTCGTGAGACTCGAATGAGAAAATGCTGCTGTGAAGTGCCCAGTCCGGGGCACGAGTCAGCACCGACCGAGGGACAGCGCAGGACTCCTGCCGGAAGCCTCCCCTAATTCCGCTGCCCCCGCCCGCCAGGGCGCTCAGAGCCCCCGCCTGCCGCCTCCTCCTCCCGCCACCTCCTCTGTCTGCTTGAGATCCGCCTGCCTCTCAGCGCATTCATTTATATTTTCGTGATATATCACACTAGGTTTCCTCCAGTACCTTTTAACTTTATGTCATGACATTTTCAGAACGGCCCCGTTTAGTTCCTTTAGGCACTTGCGACACGCGGGTCACTCTTCTATTTTTAACGCTTGATTGAATTGGCAGTGACAGGCTGTAGTTTGAATCCCCTCACCTTGAGTTAAAGTCTATAGTTTTATGTATTAAGGGTGTAGTAAGATTACATAAGCTTTTTGTCCATTTTAAATTTGTAAAGTTATCTTTAATTTGCAAAATTAATCTCAATTCACCAGTACACTGCTGCTAAGAGTGTTACTTTGCACACCTCCAGTTTTCAGACAGAGCGTTGATAATACAAGGATCTCCCTTAAGCGTTACGTTTGCTAGTCTTACAAGCTGACCTGGCTGTGCGTCTTCACCAGCATAACTTTCTACTACATGCGATGGATGCTTTCATGTTTAATCTCTAGATATTTGTTCCATTGTTTCCCTAAAATTCATATCCCGGAGGTAGTGCCTTGGTCACAGGTCCCTATGTTCTTAATCATTGGTCAATGGCCCTCATGCAGTCAACCCTGCCGCTGAGTTTCTGGACCACGCAGGAAGCGGAGAGGAGATTGTCCTGGCCCGGCAGGAGCTTCACCAAGAGGCGTGAGAGCACTATGCAGGGTGATGCGCAATGGAGGGGGGGGGTGTGATCAGAGCAGGCACAGCTTCCTCCGGGGAACACGGAACCGGACTGGGGAGGAAACTCATCCAGGTTCCTCGCAGCCAAAGTCTTGTTCTTCACACTGAAAACACGTGGTTCTTTTTCAGATTCCACACATGAGGGATCTCATACGATATTTTTCTTTCTCTTTCTGGCTTACTTCACTTAGAATGACTGATCTCCAGTACCGTCCTGACTACTCTTACGTGGAATCTAAAATAAGAGGGGGAAAAAAAGAAAAAAGAAGATGCTAATGAACTTTCTGTTCACAAAACAGAAAGAAACAGACATAGAAAACAAACTTAATTTACCAGGGGGACAGGGGTGGGAAGGGATGAATTGGGAATTAGAGATTTGCAAATACTAACAACTATATATAAAATAGAGAAAAACAAGTTTCTTCTGTCACGCACAGGGAACTATATTCAAGATCTTGTAGTAAAATTATAATGAAAAAGAATATGAAAATGGATACATGCATGTATGTGTATGACTGAAACATGATGCTGTGCACCAGAAACTGACACATTGTAACTGACTATACCTCAATAAAAATAGATAAATAAAAAAATAAAATCTTTCAGAGTTAAGTTAAAAAAAAAAAAAGAAGGCACATTGTATAAATTACATCTTTAAAGGCAGAGATTTCATAGTTCTCCCAACACTTTCTAGAAAAATTTAATGTACCCCCCAAAATAGGTAGTCTGTTACCTCCGACAGAAAACTAAGGTCAAACTCCCTCAGTCACCTGCCACAGCTAATGAAACACTGGGATCTAGAGGGAACCCAACTGGCCGACAAAAACCGGTTAAGGTGACGGCCTGGAGCTGGATGAGCACAGGACAGAGGCTGATGCGAACTGTCCTGACCTCTGATGAGCCACAGGGCACGACTGTGAAGCCAGGTGCTCACGTGACCACAGGCTCTTGGCTAGTCTGATTCATTGTGGCTCTTACAAAGTGCCAAGGAGACAGACCATTTAGGGTCCTGAGACACAAAACAGTCTCAGCCCATGACAGCGACGTCCAGACTGACCAGACTTGCGGGATTTTGAGTTCTCCCCTGCCCACACTGGACACCCTGATGCTTGTGCTTCTGCGGAAGAGACTCATTAAGCCACCAGACTGTTCTCCCAAGGTCTCTCTCATACCGAGGAGTGAACTCGGGCACCCTGCCTCCCCTCAAAGATCTGCACTTCACTGCCTCTTTGCTCTGTGTGACAGAGGAGCGCCCGCCCTCTCTCCAGGGCCCCACCTGTTTATAGAAACAGCTTCTCCCTTTCTCCGGGAGGATGGGTGCTTAATGAAGACTTGCGTGCTTAAGTGAATGAGTTCAGTAAATAATACTGTTCTATACAGAGAAGGCTGGTTACACTGGCATCAATGGCATTAATCAACCTCCTTATTTGTGACATTGTCTTCTTGTATTTAGATGAGATTGGTACTTTTAAGTTGGCTTGGTTAAGTAAAACTCAGTGGGGTAGGACCAGGTAAGAGGCAGCAAGAAGATTCCTCAGAAATTGCTCCCATTTGGTCACCGCTGCCTCTTACACGCACGTTCGCCCAGCTTTGCTGGAGTGCTGTTTAAGGAGTTGGTGTTTCAGGGCTCTGCACAGCTTCTCCCGGCCTGAACAGGTCGCTGAGAAACCTCCTAACTTCTGCTCACGGGGTCGCTGTCAGTTGGAAGAACCATCCTCCGTCTCTTCACTAAAACACACTCCAGGGATGTTTCATTCTGTAATTTCTCTTACTACGAAGGGTTTGCACTCTCCTAGTCCTAAAATATGTATTTCAATGAACAATACTGCAAAATGCCCTTGGAAGAGCTTTGTCACTGAAGTATTTACTGGGACAGCAATGCCAGTATATTTTTAGCATTAGAATAAAAGGTGTTTTCATCCTTCAAGAAGTTTTCAGGATAATGTGTTCTGCAAAATAGCAGCGATGGCGAAAGAACACTGCCCATAGTGCGTGTGAGAAACTCGCTGTATCATTTAGAAATAAGTCAGAATTTACTAGGGCTGGAAAACATTGAACGTCTCAAGGAAATGTGCAGCCTCGCTTGACTTTGGAATTTGTTCTTATGATTTAATTTTTAATTAATTCGTTCTCTTATTTAAATGTCAGTTAAAATGCAGTGCAGTCTTAGATTTGTGATTTGTGAGCTTGCATTTGATAGTGGTACCTGTGTGAGGGAGAACATAATTGCTGTTTCTTTCTTGACATGAATGGCCTCATCTGAACGGAAGATCAAGTTCAATAAGCTATAAAGCGGTTCCCAGAATGTACTCCAGTGCTGAGCCAGAACATTCACTTTTTATTTGTTCCTTTCTATCGTGAAGTATTCAAAACAGAGCAAATAAATAGCTCTGGAATAGAGGGGACGTGCTTCTGTTCCATGGGGACGTGGAGGACTTCCACCTTTGGGACTGGAGTTCCTTAAAGCTTGTATTAGTCAATGTCTAAGGTGTGGGTCTCAAAGTGTGGCCCCCGGACTTCCGGTGCCTGCATCCCCTGGGAGCGTGTGGGAAAGGTCCTCTCGGGCCCCGCTCCAGACTCCCCTGCAGGTGGTTCTGGCTGGTGGGTGAGAACTGCTGCTCTGACACTTGGCTGTTCAAAGTGGTCCATGGAGCAGCCGGGGCCCCCGGACCCTCATTAGCAATGTGGGACCTCCGTGCGTGGGACTCGGCACCTGCATTTTAACACGGTACCCAGGTGACCCCGATGCATGTCAGCGTCCGAGAGCCACGAGCCACGGCTCAGTGCAGGGGCACACGGGGAGGGCGTCTGCTGCGCAGAAGTGTTTTGAAGGTTGTCAAAGTGGGATCTGAGGGTGCTGTACTGTTTGTGTGTCCCTCTCCATTCCTTCTGGAATGAAAAGGGGGGAGAGGTGCACAGACCTCTTGGCCATGATGTTCAAAAATATGTAAAGGCCCGTATTGTGAGATGGAGAGCTGAACCACTGTTTGGGTAGCAGAGCAATTAACTGGATGATAAATCACATGTGTGTACACATACATGTATGTATAGCCATATATGCACACCCCCACACACAGACATGTATACACACACGTATGTGCACACACACGTATATACACATATACGTATATACACACCACACATACATACACATGTATTTATATATACACACATATAAACATACATATATACATATATGTATATATACGTGTCACAATACACATGTATATACACATACAGATGTATACACACATATATGTATACATATATCACACATGCATACACATGTATGGACACATACACGCATGTACACGCATGTATATATACTGCACACACATATACACACATGCAATACACATCACACATACATGCACATGTATGTACATATATACACATGCACACACATATATACACATGCATATATGCATACATACATATCACACACATACATATGTACATACACACATACAGATACACACTATATTTACACATACATACATGTAAGCATTTATACATGCACAGACACTTATATCTACATACCCCATGATGACCTAGACATTTTAGGCGAAAGCATAGTTTTCAAGACTAATTTTTTTCGAAAACTCAACTTTCTGATTCACTTTTCATGTACAAATAAATCTAAGATACATTTTATGTCTTTCTAGCTTAGATTATTTTCTGTCCTTGAATTTAATTTTCTGGAAGGCAATTTTTTAGACAAACATTTTACCAGGAGAGGAGTTTGCAAACTCTGGAGCCTCCTCCCAGCCCGATGGAGTCGCCGTCACGCTGCTGACGGGTCAGCCAGACAAAGCTTTCCGCTGAGGCCGTCAAGTTTGTCTCTTTCAAGGACTTGGCATTTTACACCTTCAAGTGAAATCTGATTTGTAAGAGTATTTTTTAGGGTGGAAACACACAAAAATGAAGGGATTTTGAGAAAAAATCCTTTTGAAGCCTTTGCACAACAAACACCCCCGTATGTAAATAGGACTGTCACTCGCTGTTTGTCCACAGCGAGGGCCCAGATGAACCAGCGCAGTGTGCGCCGACAGGAACAGCTGACTCATTAGCGGAGAGCAGTGAAAGGTAATTAACCCTGGGAAAAGTGCAGCTGCCGTGCGGGCTGTGCCTTTCTGTAGGATCTGATTAGAAATTAGTGTTCAACCACTGATTCTTTTTTTTTTTTTTTTTTTTTTTCAAAAAGACTGTCATTGATAATTCACTTTCACTCTCAGGTGTGTCCCCAGAAAAGGTTCTCAAATGCACTTGTGTACAAAGGGACTCAAATCTAAACAGCGTTTTCTGCCGAGCAGACACCTGTTTTTCTCGTTGAGAGGGAGTTCTTTCAAATGAATCTTGTTTGGCTATTGAAGACGGATAGCGCCCAGCCCATACTCTGTCTGTCTGCAGATGACTTGAGAAGATTGTTTTATATGGTTAATAAGCTGTAGATAATTACCATTTAATTAAGTTTCTCTTTTTCTCTCCATTTTTCCCTCCAATGACGTTCCTTGTCAGTAGCAATGGAAATTCTCCAGTTCAAATCCAGTGGACGTTAGGGAAGGTGAGTGACGATTCTTTCAAAATAAACTTTCCTCCCTAGAGAGAAGGGTCCCTAACTTTCCAACGGCCTTCAGAAACGAGCATGTAAGGAACCTGGTTTTAGGGAACAACCAAAGAGGCCTGATTTTGTTCATGTCGCATCATCGTGGTAATCTGAACTAAAACGGCCTGTTCTTTTGAGAAGTTTGTGCACCTGTTCATCCTGATCTATGACTTCACACTCAGAGGAAGCGCATTAATAACCTAGCACAGGATTCACATACGTAACTAAAGAAAGTGGTAGACAGCGTAAATCGCCAGCCCGCAAGCTAAGTCCTAATTCCTGAAGCCTGCGTTACCTTATATGTGAAAGGAGTGTGACTGAATTAAGAATCTGGTGATGGGAGGTTAACCTGGATGAGCCAAGTAGGCTCAACCAGTCGTTCCCGTGGGCCGGAAGAGACAGGCAGAAAATGCGCTGGGGGACGTCCGCGGAGGAGCACTCGTCTCCACCGCTGGCTTTGAAGGGGAAGGAAGGAGGCCTGGGCCACGGAATGCAGCAGCCCCTCCATGCGGAGCACAGCTTCCACCCACAGCCACCAGGAGGACGGGGACCTCAGTCCTACGACGGTAAGGACCTGGAGTCTGTCAGCAGCCCGAACGAATTCCCCTCTGCAGCCTCCGGAAAGAGGCCCGGCTGGGCTTGGCTTCAGCCTGCTGGGACGGCCCCGACTTCATACCTCCGGGGCTGCGCGATGACGTATGCGTGTTGTTTTAAGCCACGGAAGCGTGTGGCATTTTGTTACAGCAGCAATAGGAAGCGAATATAGTAAATAAGCCAGCTGCCAGACGGGACGTATTTGACAGCTGACAGTATAAATCCTCTGCAGAATTCCCTGTGTTTGAGTCACGCCACAGACAAAGATTTCGGAGAGGCCCAGACTGATACATAGACTTTCGGAACTGGAGTGTGTTGATCCTGATGACAGCGATCACCGGCTCTGAGAGTTCTACCTTCTCCCTTCCCACACCAAAGACAAATGTCCACGTGACAGTTCCGTCAGCCTGGTGCGTGTGTCATTTGCGGTACCAACAAGCACACGCTGTGTTGGAGAGGTTAGTAAGTCTGGGTTTCCCTGAGCTTGGGGTGTCCATGGTGAGGTCCTTTTTGCAGAAAGAAAACTGCCCTGACCATTGCAGGTAGGTGGAGCCTGGCGCTCAGAACCAGAGGGCCGGCACCCAGAACCGGGGTCAGCGGCTAGGTACCGCGGGCAGGCTGACGTTCTCCCCGTCTTCGCTGCGAGGTGGGTAACGTCCCCCCAGAGGCACGTGGCGATGACTGAGGAAAGGGTGTGTGAGTGCACTCCCCAGGGCGTCTGTCACGAGAGAAGAGTTCAGTAAAGGTGAGCTACACTTACTTAGAAAATGCCTTTTACCATCTCGATAAAAAACAGTGGACTACTTGTGTCTTCCCTCATGGTTCCATTTTTATCTCCAATACAAAAGTCATCAGTGTGGAGCATGCAGACACACGTCATTTAAACTGAAACGTACGTGATTAATGCTGTCAAATTTGGGGTAGGAAACGTGAGGTCTAGAAACTGGAAACTGGACATCACTTAAATGAGTTAGAGGTCTTCATAAATTGTTTTCTTGCCAAATTTGGAAAAATAAGACTATCTCTGTTTTTACTTTACCTTTGGCCCTGATTCCCACAGAAGGACAGGTCTGAATCACACACTATAATTTTTCATATAAATTAGATAAAAGTAGGCATGGGGGAAGAATCTGACCGTAAAATCTGTTACACTCTCTGCTTGTTCTTCTTTGGATTTTGGGGGCTGACGTTTTTAACATAAAGGAAGACAAAACTGTAAATTCTCCTTAACTGGCAAAGCGATCAGACAGACAAAATCTAGAGTTTCCTGATGCTGTGCTGGGATGTCTTGTATTGAATATGCTTAATAAGATAATACCTGCAGGCATCCTAGGAGGACTATTTTGGGCTTATTTTAATTCAATTCAGCAGTAACGTCCTGAGCTCCCCTCCGGCCCCGACATTAGCTTGCAGGGACGGCCCAGGCTTCCGTGCACTTATCCCAGAGCAGGGGAGATCAGTGGGCTGAGCGTGACGTCAGGCAGGATGGAGGAGGGGTCGGGATACAGGATTCTGTGAGGTGCACGGGCGACAGATTGCGTTTCAGCAGACTTTGCAGTTCTGATGCCAAAGGGAGACATTCCTTTGAAAGTCACAAGAAAGATCAACACATTCTAAACATTTCACTTTAGCTAGCTAGTTTGACTCATCTGGTCTTCTTTGACCCTTGTGTGGCTATACCAAAATATGGCTTTAATGCATTGTTGAACCAAGCCAAGTAGAGTTTTGACTGTGTCTTTCCCTCTGGTCATTGGGGGCATTTATTTACATTATCCAAGGATCCTGGACCTCTCGGGACGAATTCCTCAGGATCCGTCATTTCCAGGAGTTTTTGCAGGCTCGTCTCGGCCTGCAGTGCCACGGGTCGCCCTGCCTCCTCCTTTCCACATCACATTGGGATCCACAGTTTGCTGTTTTGTGCCCATGAGGACCAGAGCTCGCTGGGTCTTTTAACGCCCACAGTCTAGCAGGGAGTTCCACAGACCAGTGCGCAATGAATGTGTATGGAGCCAGTAATAAGTAAAGTCTTTAGGAGAAAGGAACTCGTATTAAAAGAATTCATGTGAAACACCATCGTGAGAACAAACTCGTTCTGCAAAGACCCAGCGCCCTTTGGCCTCAGTGCTTAAGAGTCTTGTCATTTTGTCTGTAAGTTCCATTAGCTTCTCCCATTCCGTATTTACTAGTCGGACCATAAGGATAAACAACTTTATTCTTTTACCTTAATTCAATTTTACAGAATATGGTAAAGATTTTCATTGAAAAACAAACAGTTCCTGTTGGGAAAAACAGCACACTTGTTGAAAATAATTCTAAAAAAAATCCTCTTTAAAATGGGAAAGGAAAACAGAAAATGTCTCAGGATAGCAACCATATTGTGTCACAATCTGTATAATCAAAAAGCTTAAACAGAGAAATTCCCTTTACATAATAAAAAGCCTCATTTTTAAATCAAGTGCTCTTTGAGCTTTATTAAACATGTTTTGACATTGTAAGGTTTAGTATAGATTTACGCAAAATAGCACCTTTAGTTGCAGCACAAGCCGTGAAGATAAGTGGTTAGTTTAATAAAACAGAGTTTCCATAGTTACCACGAGAGAACAGAGGATAACTTTTATTTCTTTGGAAGCCAGGAAGGGGCTTTAGAAAAAAGATGAAGCAAACAGACCCAAGCAGGTTCATTATACGGGGCTTTTGCCCCCGATTGGCTTTTTTAAAAGAGGAAGCTCTTGATATTACAGGAAATTTAAGCTTTCCCACTAAAATCAACAGCAGTGCACGCAGAAGCCTGCACACGCCCTTTCCCTGGGCGTTCCAGCTTAGGTGCTGGGTCGGAGGGAAAGCTGGCTCAATAAAGTTGCCTCTGTGAGACGCGTTTTTGCTCCTAGTGTTTTGTTAAGAAAGCGTGTCATAAACAAGTGGTTAAAGCCAGGCTGGAGGCAGCCACGGCTTGAGATGCTGCCCCCTCAGGTCTGACTGGGTCATTCCCGACCAGCGTCCTGTCAGGAGACCTAACTGGGCTGGGGGGTTGGGGATGGAGGCCCACGATGGTGAAGCCGTCCTTGCGCCAGCTTTGCGTTCTCCCAGCTTCGTGCCGAGATGCGCCCTGGGTGGCCAAGGAGGTCACTGTCCTCCCACATCCTTGGCTGTGTCCGACCCAAGGAGCTCCTCCCAGTTGACCGTTGAGAAGTCAGATGACGTGCTTCCTGCCAGCTCACCTTCAGCCCGTGAGTCCCCAAAGCAGCCGTGATTAACAGGACTTTTACAAAGTTTCTGTGTAGTGACAAGGACAGTTTCAATCTTCTGTCATTTTTTTTTTTTGCATTAGCTATGATTACGCCTTTACCAGAAAAATGCATTTGTTTTAAAGGTAACAATACAGACTCGGAGAACAGCTTATGGTTCATCTATATTTATCAGCACTCACTGTACATTTGTGTCTTCATTACCAGGAAATATTAAGGGACATTGTGCCATCGATTCCTGTTTACAGTTTATTATGCAGAGATAGGAAACACTTAGCATGTAAAGTGAATGTAGAAATTACTCCTGGATGGAAACACGGACGTTTCCCACTCGTTGGCTCTTTCTCCTCCATCACCGGATCAGAGTGTAATTGTCAGTAATCAGGCCTGCTTGCTGCTGATAAAACCGCTCTGAATGCTAGCAGCCTTCTTTGTGTGATGACTCAATTATTCCAGAAGTGCCTCATCAAATCTGCCCCATCAGCTGGGCTAATAAATAAGGAGAAGAAACTGGCCCCCCAAAGCAAATTATAAATCCATTTGCGTTAACCATTTCGCTGGTCCATGATCTAGGCAGAAGTAAGCGCGGCCGATTCTGTTAAGCTTATTTGAGTATGTTTATAATGTTTACAGCACGCAACTTCTTCCCCCACAAGGTGTGGGAACGACCCGTCACAAATGGTATCTGAATGCAGTTATGTTAATTGCAGCGAGGCTGTAAGTATCTTTGAGGGCTGTTTTGTTCCTTAAATCAGGTGGAAGTTAAGTCCTCTTGCAGGAGAAATATGGGCCTTGCACAAGTCATTGGCATGGCTTCAGAGTTCCAAGAGAAGAGGCCTGGGTTTTATTTTCACAGGTAACAGAAGGATACACACAAATGCTAACACAAATACGAACGCCTGCCAGCACGAGCACAATTACTTCGTATCAATCACAGCAGAAACCAGAAGTTATTTGGATGCTCTGTAGGACTGCCGCAATTTGCAAAGCAAAAAACTGCATTTTCTAGAGAAGATCTGAGTTGCCGTAGCACGTCCTGCACTGAGAGTTCCTTGAAAGGCTCTACAGGGCAGAGATTATTGCAGAAAGCCAGGCAAACCAGTAAAAGTCAATTAGACTCAGCGATGGAGGTTTTGTACGTTGACAAGTCTTGTTTTTATTCTTCTTTTGAAATGACAAACTCTGCTGCATAACAGGACATTTTGTTCAGATTCGACTTTCAGTGATTGCTCAGGAAGCACGAAGTACTCAAAATGGATCATGAAAAGCAACGTGGTTGCTAATATCAAAGAATTAGTCTTGTTGAATATGCAACGATTTACAATCCACCCCCACCCCACCCCAAGTAAGCAATATGGCTGCCCAACTTTGCAGTTGGGGCTGTTTTTTTTTCCCATCAGAATACTTCCAGTTTGGGTGCAGTCCCTTTTTCTGATCCCCCGTGATCAGGAGCCTAATTATGGGCTGATGGTAAAAGTACGGCTTGTGGCCAATAAACAGTATTTTTCTTCACCCGAAACAACTTAAAAGAAAGTCACGACTTCTCTTCATTTGTTCCAGCCAATAACGCGTATCCAGGAATATCAACGCGGAAAGCTGAGAACAAGAAAGTCATCTTCGATGGCCTAAATACAAAGTGGCAGTTGGCTAACGTAATTTTTATACATCGGTTTCTAAATATAGAATCTCTTGCTCTGATGGGAAAGCCTGTTCTGTAGCTCATTGACTAGAAATGTCAAAATAAGGGGTTTCAATTTTCATTGGAAATTTAATGGAGCAACATGGTAAATGGAAAACCAAACAATTCAACTGTCCGGGCAAAGGTATCATTAAGGTTTACACGAAATTTTGCTCCCACTTAAATTATGCTGATTAATATAAAAGTAAATCTGGAAACTTGGAACTGTAAAGGACTTGCCTTCCCATTAAAACAAAACAAAACAAAACAAACCAAAACAAAACAAAACAAAACAAAACCTCCCTTCATCATCGTTCCAACCAAGGAGCGACTGGGGGAGACGCTGCGGTCAGGAGAGGGGCTGAGAGGTTAAGTGGAGACCAGGCCCAGGGCCGCAGGGCGGGGTCGATGCGTGCCCCTCTCCCGCTTTCGCTGTCCTTGGCGGGAAACTAAACGCAGGAGCGGGGTTCAGAACTTGCGTTAACGTCCAGACTTCTGAGAGGAGCCCGCCCCGCGTTCGCGCCCCGACGGGGCCCATCGGGAAGCAGAGTCCAAAGCCAGCAGCGCCCCCGCAGGGCGGCAGGCGCTCTGATGCTTCGTGCTCAATTTACTTGCTCTCTCAGTGAATTTTTCACTTTGAGTTTAGTTTGGAGAATTTTTTTTTTACATTTTTATTGAGGTGTAGTTGACTTACAATGCTCATTTCAGGTGTACAGCAAAGTGACTCAGTCATACATGTACCTACATGTACATTCTTTCCTTTTCAGATTCCTTTCCATTATACGTTATCACTGAAATTGAATACAGTTCCCTGTCCTCTACAGTCGGTCCTCGTTTATTTTAGATATAGTAACGTGTGTCTGTTAATCCCCACCCTTTCCCCTTCGGTATTTTTTTAAAAAATTTGTTGGGGAGGGAGATTAGATTTATTTATTTATTTTTAGTGGAGGGACTGGGGATTGAACCCAGGACCTCGTGCATGCTAGGCATGCTGTCTACCACTGAGCTGTACCCTCCCTGGTTTGAAGAAACGTTTTCGAGAGTTTTTTGTTTTGAACCGCAAGTAACTCTAGAGTTCTCTGCTCTAGGGACACAATTGGCAGGTGCATGTTGTCACTTTAGGACCCCCCCCAGTAAAATATAATCTTATATCCCCTCTTTTAAATCACATGGCGGGTTCATTACATTATTTCGTAGGTTTGAAGAACTCTCTTTTTCAGAAGCAAGTGCTCCCCGAGTAGGTGACTTGGCCCTCACTCCGGGCGTGCGGCGGAGCAGACAGGGCGCTCCGTGATAACCCTGTTTAACAAGTAAGACCGGGCCTGGCTTTGTGCACAGGCGTAAGGACCGCGTGTCCCGTCAGGTTTCCGACACTTGGCTGTCTCATAGTTTCACCTTTGAAGGTTGCTGTCGCACAAGAACGTGAGCTTTGACGGAAGAGCGTTCATCCTGGTGGGCTGGGGGTGGAGTTTGGTCAAGACCCCAAGTCTTAGGTTAACTGTCTTCCAGAAGGTGTATTTCCTCTGAATACTTTAGTAAGTACTTCAGTCTCAGAACGCGGCTTAGGATCAGCAAAGAGAGTGGAGCATGGCAATTAACAAGAAATGGGTTTGAGAAGGTGTCTCTTTGACACCATAAAAGGGACACACACAGAGCAGAGACGGAGCCGACTTCAGTGGAAGCTCCCTCTTGGCATCAGCAGAGAGCCTGCTTCCAAGGAGAGGGCGGGGAAGTTAGGCGTGATGGACGCAGGGGTGCGGAGCGTCTGGGGGTCCCTCCCCACCCCCGTTCGTGTTTTGGTGGGCTCGGGCTGCCCAGCACTTTGGTGTCAAATCAGATTTCTGAAGTTACATTTCGTCGGCGCCCTCTGTGGATCTCAGCTGCACTGCCTCAGCCCTGGTCCCCGGGGAGGGGGAGACAGCAGATGGGTCAGGGCAGAGGGCTGATGCCTGACAGCAAACGGCGGGGCTGTTGAGTGAAGCCGCCGCGTCGGGAAGCTACTTCTCCCCTGAGAACCAACTAACCACTGAAGAAAGTTGAAAATGAGCCCTTTGAGAAACGCTATTAAAAGTAGTAAAAAATTGCAGTTGTGCAGATGATGTGCCGCTGTGTGGTTATCCGGATGCTAATGAGTTTGACATTAGGGAACTCAGAGGGTTTACAGCTACTCCCTTATGCGATTCGGGTCTTTACTGGCAATCTTTGAGAAAATAAATGGAAAATGTATTGCTAATAAACACACAACACGATTGGGTGTAGACAAAAAGCCATTACTTTCAGGATTTAGAAAGAGCTCTGCCCACCAGTGTTTTCCGGGATCTTTTGTTTTAGGTTAGAGTGTGGCAGACAAAGGGGACAGGCAGGTGGACCGAGGGGGAAGGAGGGTAAGCCAAACGCATTTGCAGAGAAAGCCTTTTTCTTTCTCGCTGCCGTCAAAGGCAGACTCAGAACCCCCGAGTCCTGCACCACACTCCAGCCCTGACCTCACGGGCAGTAATCTGCTTTCTCCTCGAGAGTGTTATCCCCATTTTCTTTCCCCAGGAACTCCAGTGGCTGACTTGGGTTGGAGAAGCATCTGCTTAATGTCTGGTCAGAGCTTTCAAGGAACCCAGAAATTCATGCTGAGAAATCTGGGCACCCCAATCTACTGCAAAGGGTGAAAGACGGACGCGAGAACTCTCCTGCCAGGAAGGTTGGCGCCGCGTGTCCTACAGCACCGGAACTGCTGGCCAGAGCGCTCTGCGGGTGTGTTGACAGCGACGGTATATGCACAGTGCTTGTCTAACTGTCTGTCTGAGACTGAGTGTGTCGCACTGAATTTCAGAGTTTTCCCTCCAGGGCCAAATGGCCAGAGGACAGACTCCGTCCCACACCTGGGACAAAATAGAGGTGGTGCAGGCCTGTGTATTGTGTCTGAAAGCGAGGAGGTGACGTGCACGTGGTTTCCACGGAAAGCAGGTTAAAACATTGGCAAAGAACACTGGTAGCGTTTAAGGACAGCCTCACGCAGGAGATAATGACGCCCTCAGTCACCCGAAATAAGGACGCCTTTGGACGCTGTCCTCTGTGACTCCTTGAGTGCAGCTCATGCCAAACCTCGTCTGAGCTTTTTCTTCTGGTGGTTAAAGCAAAAAATGACAATCATGACCACTGAGAGTCCCTATTATCCAATTTTCCAGGTCAACTGAAGGCATGATATATATATAGTTTGGTAATACAGATAAAAATTAATTTGGCTCACCTTAAAAGATGTAAACATCTTTCTGCCATTAAGACGTTAGTATAAAATGTCTACTCAGCTCACACTGTAGCCCACCGGGTCACGGGTGACGGTTTAAGCTCATGTCTGTGCTTGTCACTGACCTTCCGTGTATTTGTCCTTTCTTACATGCTTTTGTTCTCTTATTTTTTATCTTCATAGAATGAATTGCAGGATTCCTCACTAAAGCGAGCAAAGACATTTCGTCATTCTGGCGGAGGAGGGAAAACCTCAGTGCACAAGTCACCTAGAGAAAGAGTGGGAGGTAAGGCAGCGTTTTTATTAAAAAGTAGAATATATTGAAATAAAAGACATCGGCCGCGGCGTCCGTGTACAAGTTCTCCTCCACAACAGTGCTGGCTTTCTGTGGATTCGCTTTGAAAGAAATGTACTGTCGATGCTCAGTGTAGAGCGGTGACTTGGCGGGAAGCACCATCGCTTTGATATTTTAAAATATTCAGCAGGCGAAGTCCTCTGGGCCCACAGCGCCTTTCACATGCTGATTGTGCGTGTACCATTTGTTCACACGTTTGCCCTCAAAGAAAGGTTCAGCATTTAAAATAGTTTTAAACATCCAATTTGAGTTCATTTGTATTAGAAATTAGTTAACGTAAGGATGAAGAGTGAATGAGTGAGGTTGTTTTTTAAGCATGTTTTTAAAAGCGCCGTAGATGGCGTCCAGAGTTAACGCCTACAAACAGAGTTGCGGTGCGTTGGGTTGTCCTTGGGAAAAATCCATCTAAAATAGCCTATCCCTGCACGAAGGAGCTTTTTTCTAACATTTATGTGTTTTGCAACACGTACACCTCAAAATAACAGCAAGAAAGAAAATTGTTAAGGCCCTTTTAGGGTGTCACTTACAATGAGTTGTCCTTAAGCAGGGCATATTAAAAAGGGTTTTAAAGCCTTCTAAAATGTGAAGCTGGCGATTGCCCCCTTAGGTTACAGAGCTGTGACTCAGAGCCGTGGCGCGGCGGTGGCTAATGGAAATCCCTGGCACGCGCTGTCTTCCTCAGGGAATAACTGACTATCTGCTGGAGTCGTTTGGCAAAAGGACACAGACATATGGCTTTGGTTCACGGTCACACTGCCAGTTGTGCAAAGTTAGAGGGTGAGGCTTTGGGAGCAGGGACAACCCAGCGATGAGAAACATCGAAACAGACCTGCCTCCTCCTAAGGCCACCCAGGCTCGTCGAGGTCCAAGATTTCTTCCATCGCCAGGCATTTCCACGCGACTCTAGAAACCCCCTTTGAAGATCACCTGCTCCGGGGGGGTGTGCATGCACCTGGGCCTTAGGAGTGGCCCTTTCCAGACAGCAGTGCCTGATCTGAAGTCACACTGGACCTACTTCTCCCCTCAGGCGCGGTGTTCGCCAGGGCGGGAGGGGCTGGGGAAGAAGAGAGGGGGCCCAGACGTCAAGGGCACAGTCGTCCCACCCCTCAGCTCTCTGTGCAGAACCCAGAGCACCACGAACAGGAACAGAGAGTCAGAATCAGTGCCTGTGCCCTCCATAGAGGGTTCGGAGACTTTTCATTTCTCTTGGGATAAGGGACTCAGAAGGGGCTCGGCAAGTGCCTTCACACGTCATCAAGGACGCTGTGAAAACCCCGGGCTTTCTTTGCGGAGATGCTAGTTTGTGTTCTGACTTACTCTCCCTGTGTAATGAACAAACGTGTGATAGGAAGACCAGGAAGATGGCAGAGAGAGCTAAGCGCAGAGAGACATGGGCTCGAATGGCTCGTCTTCGCAGTCTTCCTGGCGAGTCGGCGAGTCGGCGAGTCGGCGAGTCGCGCGGCACCGCAGCTCGTCCGCCCGCCTTTCCCCCGGGTAACGGGGAGAGGTCTTCTGCTGCCGTTGTGGGCGGGTCCGAAAATGCGCTTCGGCAAAATGGTGCCACAGCCACGAGAAGAGAGGGCGCTGGGTGTGGGCCCTTTGCTCTCTGTCCGGCCGGGCTGCATCCCGAGGTGCTGGCGTCCTCTAGCTGTTCCATTTTCTCGGTTCAGCTTTTTCTAACTTCCTGGGTTTCTCACTGTCATTAAAAAAACAAAAACAAAAACCTTGATTTTTATAAAGGAAGCATCCACGAGGTTGGGGGGCTCCTCGTGGGGAGGACCCCGGGACCTCCTCTTGGCAGGCAGAGCTGAATTCCTCCCCCCAGGGCGGCGGGCATCCTAGGAGTGAAAGGACGGCTTGCGAGAGTCCTGTGGCACAGCAAACAAAACTCTCAGGAGAGCAACACGTGAGATCTTGTGAAAAGTGGGGGTCGCTGCGGTTGAAGGCACGTGGCGGGCCTCTCAAATTCAAAGTGGCCGCCGGCGTGAAACTGTGTGTATCTAGACAGCACTCAGATTAACTGGGTAAGGATTTTGAGGAAGTGTCCTCAGGACGTCATGATCACCATGGCTTTTTCGATTAATATTAAGAAACTCAAGGCTACTTACAAACATATATTGAGTACATCTGTGTTTAGAATTCGGCTGAAAGGAGAAATAAAACTTACACGTTACCAGGAGATTTGTTTTTTTCCCCAGTTCTTAAGAAATGATGACTATTTCCTTGGAGGTCATTTGGTTTTGTTTGTTTATTTGTTGGTTTAATTTAACCATTAGCTTAAAACAGGATTTTGAGTGAAAAGTAAAATCTCAGGGAATGAAATCTCCTCACGTACCAGTAATTTGCCTCCATGAATGAAAGCCAAACGGAGGTTATAAAATTGGTGTCCTGCTCCTTGAATCTCTCCTGCCCACGAGTTCGCAATCCCAGGCATCCGTCTTCAGCCCCAAAGAAGGGGCAGATCTGCGCATGGCGAGCACGCGGGAGCGAGCTCTGCTGATTGCCCCGATGTAAGCGCCTGGAGGAAAGGCGGGCACGCCCACGTGACTAGGGAGTCACTGTGCACACCCATGTGTAGGTGTGCAAATCCATGAAGATGCTAAATGGAAGCTTTCCACATTCGGCAAGTGCCAATGTGCCTTGTGGTCATTTCCCCTGCATTACCTGTCTGCTCACCTCCAGGGTGGGTTCTTGCATCTCCGGCCTCCAAGTTTTGTTTCTTTTCTTCTTTATTTTATGTTTCTTTTCCTCTTGCCATTTCTCCCTGTGTTCACGCCTCTCCCTGGAGAACTGCGGAAGAAAGTTTTTTCAAATTTTCCTTCGTGGCTTTATTGTGAAGTAGATACCAAAAAACCCCACTTTCCTTCCTTTCTGTACAAATATGATGCATAATATACCTATACTTACAGGCTAAGGGAACTTTTCTTAAAGTAGTTTCGGGAGAAATAAGAGCAGCGAACCTTGCCTTTAATATTTTGTCTCTATTGAGTAGGTTGTCAAGGCTGGGAGGCCCCCATTGTAGAATCTCAGAGAATCTCTTGTCTTGTTCCCATCCATAAGCGGTGGGACGCAGAGAAAGGCCCAGAGGCATCGGGACAAGGACAGATTTTTAGAAAATCCAAGCTCTGTTTTGAGAAAACAGATGATTCATCAAGTTTTACAAAATTAATTGCAGGCTTGTCGATAGCATTTAGGACGGAGACAGGAAAGATGACCAGTTCTCCTTCTCCAACAATAATAATAATAAAAACCTCGCAATGTTCCCAACAAGAAGTGACATTTTCAGGACTGCAGCCCTGTTAGGTCCGTGTCCGAGTGGCCCCAGAGTCGCGCGCCTCGTCTGTCACTGGGGGAGCTTGGACGTGCGGTCATCCCCTCCCACT
Organism: Camelus ferus; assembly: GCF_009834535.1. Taxonomy (NCBI): domain Eukaryota; kingdom Metazoa; phylum Chordata; class Mammalia; order Artiodactyla; family Camelidae; genus Camelus; species Camelus ferus. The sequence continues at coordinate 26,654,032 of NC_045724.1, forward strand.
GCACGTCTTGAATGAACCGTTACTGGAACGTGGCGCCACTGAATCTGAGTTTTGATTTTACAAAAACTGAGTCCACCTATACGCAGTTTATTAAAGTCCAGGAGAATAATCCATATAAAGAAAACTTAGAAATTTCTGCTCCACGTGTTAGGTTTTTGAGAACAAAGGCTTGTTCTCCAGTGAGATCTACCCGGAGAGAGCTTTCTCCTGAGCACTAAACTTCCGCCTCGCCCCCCTCCCCAATCCCCAGTCGGAAGCTCTTATGCTCTAGGTCTCTGGTGTTTTTCTTCCCAGAGGGTTGCAAGACAGGACCAGACACCGAACTTGGTCCCTTTTATTGTCCTTTGCGTGTGAACAGGAGGCAGGAGGTGAAACAGATGGGAGACACGTTAAGGCCTTGATGGCTCTCACTCCTACAACTTGGCCCACAAGTTAAATTTGGGCACAGAGCCTCGTGAGTGAGTTGCTGCTGCTTACAGGGATGAGGTAGGACGTTGACCCTATGCCAGCAAGAGGACGGGAGCCCCCCCCAAGATACAGTCATGAGGCCAGCGCTCCAAGCACAGTCTTGCAAGGGTCCATGAATATTTATGCATTCCTTCCAATGGCTTCAGTGGCATGGGGTGGTGGCAGAGCTGGTCCCGTCCTGGGACAGCAGAATTGCAAGACAGAATTAGCCCTGAAACTGCTTTAAAGGAGGTTATGTTTAAGCAGCTTTCTGAAACTTTTCTCCGTGCCTCCTGGCACTCTGCAGGCTGTGTTTCAGTTTTGGTAAAGAAACTCATGAGGGTTTAAGCCTCACCTGCATTTTGGTGGGCAGAGGGGCGTGATTTCAGAGCAGGTGGGAGGGCTGACATCGCCCACGTGCAGGATGACTGTACAGTCGTGTTGAGGTGAGGTTCCCCCCCAAACCCATGAGAGCGTCTCCTTCAGGAACAGCTGATGGTTTTCACCATGTGAACTCTCCAGTTCAGCTCTGTCCTAATTGCGTTACTCATTCCGCACACGGAGGGGAGTTTGCATGAGTTGAGGCAGTTTATATGCAGCAGAGACCCTCCCGGAAGAGGATTTCACAACCCAGGGCTCACTGTCCTGTGTAAACCAAGCCACTTTAATCCCAGGCGGTGTCGTGTGTCATAAATCCACGTGGTTTTAAAAGAAGGGAAATCTACAGAGGAAAAGAAGCAACATCTGTTTTATTGTTGTTTCCTCTTGTTGTGTAGTTTTAAAGTATTCATATCAATGAACCGTTTTATTTAGACTAAAGCAACTGCTGCTCGAGAAGGCAGCGGACACTTTTTGTTTGCTAATTTGAAAAACAGTTCAGTGATTGGTGTGTGGTGTTTATTATGAAATGATGACAAAAGAGTGCTGGTGGTTTTAATAGTTTTAGCTCACGAGAGCCGCCGTTAATTTCGTCTGTAGTGTTGCAGGTGAAAAAATGCACAATGGATAAATAGTCCGCACTGGTTTAACTGAACATAATATATAGTGTCTCCCGGAGTTGTTTGTCTCAATAGACTACAGTAATCAAAAGTAATGAACCTATTATGTGCAGGACCTTGGAGAGCGTCGGATGGCAGTAAAAGTGTGGCACATAAAAGGTTTATTAAAGGAAATTAAAGTCCATCATTGCCACACCTGCTCCCCTATTATAAGTCTATGGCAGGTCAGTGCCTTTCATCACAGCGCAGCCTCGCAGAGCAGAGCTGCGTCTCCCATCCCCGTCACAGCCGCATCCTGCATCCCGCCAGCCTCGGGGTTTAAGGACCGCAGCCCCGGAGAGCACCTTCTGCCTGCCTCTGATTTCCAACAGGCAAAACCACTTCTTTCCATTTAAGGATTCCTTCGGATAATGTGCAAAAGTGAATTAAACTCGGAGAGGATGAGACATTGCTAGTGAAATGGCTGGGTGTAGACAGGTCAGAATCTGTCGCCATGTGGACAAAAACAGCAGGCTTGTTAAGTCTTTGCATCCCTTTGATATTTACCTGACTATTGAAAATCATTAGTAACGATGTTTTGGGGAATTTGATACTGACACACACAGAACTCAAGTTTCACTTTCCTTATAGATTTGGAAGATTATAACTCCTATTTATTCTAGAATTGCATTAGTAAATGTATGCATTGTTTCAGGGGAGGGTTTGTTTCGGTTTTTTGTTTTTAATGGAGTCCTGGGGATCGAACCCAGGACCTCCCTGGCACACGCTAAGCACACGCTCCACCGCAGAGCCACACCCACCCCCCGCGTATGGCACTGCTGAGCAGCATTTCCAGCGGCATTTTGCAATGGGGGCATTTCAGGATTTTGCCCTCATGTTGCTTTTTCATACCAGAAATTATTTTTCCTGACTTAGAAAGAGGCATATATCAGAAAGCGTTAGAAATGCAAAGGAACCCGGCTTAGTCTGAAACTTTTGGGTTTGGCATTTGAGGTTCTGTCTCCTTCACAACCACCGTGGATCTGATGATCCTTCCTTCTAGCTTTGTAATGCCAGAAGGGTTTGACTCACTAGCAGACGCTTGCGGGCAAGGACACCTGCCCTTTTGTGCCCTTCTGCCTGGTTCCAGCCTCTGGAGGGCAGTCACAGCTCTCCCCACGGGGTCAGATGCTGCTCCAGAGTGTGGAACGCTGTTCCACTTTTCATCATGACCTTCAGAAGTTTAATGACATGCTTTCCCGTTTTGGTCAATGTCGAAGCAATGACCTCAGGACTTTGTGTTCACGTTACAGATGGATGCAGAAGCAGAAGATAAAACGCTACGCACCCGCTCTAAAGGAACCAAGGGTGAGTTAGCCAGCGGGTTCCACGACACCATGCCCACCACACCATGAAATGTGGGAGTTCCAATGCTCAGTCTCTGATGTGTCGTCAGAAAGATTACAACTTCCGCCTCAGGGCTTCCGTTTTTTAAATCAAGCCAGGACGCTGGATCAGGGCTTTGAGAGGCAGAGTGCCCTGAACCAGGAGTTAGAGGACGCGGAAAAGCCCAAACAGTGTAGGATGCTGACTATTACAGACTGCAGTCATGAGTGGATTTAAACATCCCGCAAAACAGCACACGGGGTCAGCAAGGAAAGAAGGCTTCCTGGAGACCTCAGATTACTGAAGTGACCTTTAATGACCAAGGGAAAAGATCAAATTGTTAGCTTATTGCCAACGCAGGTTTTGATTTTTATGTGGTCTGGTTTAGTGGCTCCCAGTTTAAACTTAGTTCAAGTAAAATGATGATGTTTGTCTTTGGACTGTCCCTGCTGGGAATTCCCGGCAGCCCTGCGAAGTCATGTTCGAAAGGTTTAACTTGCCGGTTAGCCCTCTCTTTCTGTAACCAACAGATGGTGATGTAATATTGAAATATAAACAGGCCCTTGATGATCCAAACATCTGGAAAACAGGATTGACTGGCAATAATACCCCTTAAGGAAAATAACTTTTATTATAATTAGCTATATTTTTGTGACCCTTCATTCTAAACGGAAGACTGTGGGTTCGCCATGGCCTCTGGAAACAGGCTGCAGAGCTGCTCCCCACCCAGCCCTCCCCCGGGTCGGCCCTGCTGACCACGGGTCGGGGTCGGGCTGGGCAGCCGTCACGCAGTCATCTGGAAGCGCTCTGAGACTCACAGTTGAAAATGGCTAATCAAATGCCACGCTTTAGCTAGCTGTGTTTGTGGACGTAGTCAAGGTAAATAATTCCTGTTTCAGTGAAGTCCTCCCTCTTTTTTTTAAATGTCAGGATGCTTTTTGTTTTCAGTTAGAATACGACCATGTTATTATCCGTAGCCGTGATAACCAAAGCGCAGACTAGGGCTGCCCAAGGCGTAGGACTCCCCTCTGCCCAGACTGAAGTTTCACTGCGCGCGCTTTTCCAGGCCTGGTTTAAGTTACTTTAGAAGGAATTGCATCAGACATCCTAATATCTGGAATGCAGTATTTGTAAGCATAGAATTCTATTGCAGCAGACTTCTTCATGGAATATGAGTTTAAAAAAACCAGTTTTATCATTGTTTGGGAGAAGCTCATGTTTACTATAAACGTCGGCACTTTAGGGACCATATTTGGATTATTTAAATCTTTTGTTCTGGCTTCTGAAAGCACGTGACTCTGCCATACTTTCAACATGTGAATCTTTTAATTTGCTATTCTTTTGCGCTTTGAATCCTTTTGATACACACACACATACACCCTTAAGTAGAGCCCAAACATTTCAAGAAAGGAAGCAGCTGTTCCTCGTGCAGCATGAGTAATCCTAAAGCCACCTTATCCCGGTGCCATCATGTACTTGTAAACACGAACTTCCTTAGATCCTGTCATTTCCCTAAGAAAAATCAAAGCTCTTTTTTTCTATAAAATTCTCATTTTTATTTTAAAAATTTTTAAAGTAAAGTTCTCATTTTTAAAAGCATGTTGAGATGGACATGGCTGAACGTTACCCTCCTCTTTCCATCGGAGTGAAATACATGGAACAGAATCTTTGGGCGTGTTTATTAACAACACGTTGCCAGTTTTGTTTAAATACTTGTTTAATGTCAATTAAAACATAAACAGGATTCTTTTGAAAATTTTCCTAGAAACAAAATTTTCGATTTAAAAAATATTCCGAGTCCTTCGTGCTCCTGTAGTTTTTCAATAATCTCTAAAGACAGGTGTTTGGAAGCCCAGCCCATGACCGTAAGGCTGCAGGGTCAGCCAAGGTACCAACCCGGGATCCGTCCTCTTGTCTCCAGAACCAGAACCAGAGAAGATGAGCTGACCCCGAGGGCAGTTGGGCGGGGCCTTCGCTAGCCACGCACTGGCATTACCTCTAGGTGGGCAAAAGGCTTCTGTCATGCAGGTTTCAACACTGTAAACTGATTCTCCTTTTCTTTCTTTTTGCCAATAGTGCCAATGGAGTCTCTAATCCAGGAGCTGAGGTAAGGGTTTGCCCTGTGTTACCTTTTCTGATGTTGATTGGCTTTCATTATTAGAATGTTTTGTACTTTTCAAGCCCCGGAACCCTCATTTTACTACAGGGAATAATCCAACGGTCTTACTTCACGTAGCCTCTGTCTCTCCACCAAAGGAACAGGGGACGGGAGGAACTACTGATTATCGGCCCAAAACAATTCAGGCTAGTCTAGTATTTTGATAATAAGACGCAACAACATTTTCCTATAATGTGAGTCATTTCCCACCTCCTCCTGTGGGGGAAAACCAGTGCATGGATTGTCTCTGTGCTGGTGGAGGTCCAGGACTGGGCCTGATGAAGGAATAACCCAAGTCCTGAATTCTCCACTTTTCTTTTTAACAATCAGATAATTCTCTCGGATAGTCATGTGAATCTTTGAACGTAGACCTTTGAAGATGACGTGACTGATGGGATGTTGGGCGAATTCGGGCTTTTCCGCCTTAGATATTGTGACACGTGCCTCAGGCAATGCTCTGGAGATCCCACCTTCCTGGGTTTTGTGTAATAAAGTCCAAGTAGGTTTTCTCTCACAGAGTCTTTGCAAAGTATAGTTGCTGTTGTTGTTTTTAAGTACATGTTTATAAAGAAGCACATGCTGCCAACACGCTTTCTGTCCTGGCGCTAGTCTCTAGTGAAATTTGTCAGGAACAAGACGAGCCCTTTGTGTCTTTGGGACCCAGAAAGTCCCCAACTGGTGGTCTGCTCCACCTTCGGGGAAACAGTGTGGTCTCTGTGTGTTCCTCTGGGAAATGTCTGGTTCTCCTTGAAACTTACAACGCATGCACTGACGACGGACGTGGTTGCTCTTCCAGGCACCTGTGCTCTGTGGTTTCCCGGAGGAGGGCTGTCCTAGTACCTTCATTCTGCAGCTTTATGTTCACCACCTGGGTGGGACGGGGCCTGCCAGAACTGGGTGCAAGCTTTCCTGCGGACGCGCTCCTCCGTGGGAACGTGTCTGTGGAACATCCGTGGCCCCGCCCACGGCGTCGATCTTGTCATTGAGAATTTTGCACTTTGAACTACTTTTGTAAGAGTAGGACACACAGACGCTGAAACATCAGGATGGGGTTAAAAGGCCGAAGGGTCTTGCTCTCTTCAATTCTTGCTTATTAAACCTGCCCCGGCTAACATTGCTAGTCGTCTGGAGACTTGAGGTCCCTGCAGCATGATGGAGCTCGAGGCTCCGAGCGCCTGGGCGTGCGCCCTCCCGGGGGTGGGTTCCTGGGGCCCCTCACAGCAGAAGGACTGCCTGTGCTTTCAGTCGGAGGCTTTTCAGGGAGGCGGGGAAAGGCCTTTGGAGCGATGTGTCTTCAAGAATAACTTGAAAAACAAAAGAGAATTTTGAAGAAATGAGTTACGTTGTGTGCTTTGGCCTACGGAGAAATTTCCAACTCACAGGAGAAAAGGAATTAGCACAAAGAACTTTGTGAGGAAAAAATGTTGACTATAACCTTTCTGGAGAAATTGAAATGACTGTTTAAGCTCTTGATTAGCATCGATAATGACAATAAAACTGATATTTATTGAGAGCCAGGCACTCCGGAGCGTCCTGGAGCAGCCTGTCTCACCAGCCCTTCAGGGGCGTTGCAGGGCAGGAGCTATGATATTCCAGCCCTCAGATGAAGAACGTGGGAATAAACAGTTGGTGTGAGCGGCCCAAGACTAAGCAACCTGCAAGAAAGCAGACTTCGGACCGCTCAGGCCAGCTCCTCAACCCCCGGGCTCGGCTTTCTCTCCTGCACGGTTAATGCTAAATCATCTAGAATATAAATCAAAAGGAAATGGTCCGTTGTCAATGTCCTCAGAGCTGGATTTTTAAAATTCTACATTTTAACCCTCTTTCAAGGGTTTATTTTTCAAGGCTTGATTTTCTGAAATTAAAAAAACTTTTTTTAAATTAAAAATAACATTTCCCATCTCTTAGTCTGTAAAAATTATCTTTTGTCAGATTTTCAGTTTCACCTAATTTGTCATTAGACCAACTCAGAAAGCTGGAGATAATTGCTGAGAACATACCGAAGCAAAACTAATTCACCGATTTTTCTTTAATAAGAACAAGTTTATTAAAAAAAAAAAGACTGATTATTGTTAATTTCATAATTGCTTATTTTCAACAGCGTGATCATGTGTAGGCTAAGTAGGTCCCAAGCTGGTTCTTACGCGGTTTAAGCTGACCCAGATATAGACCCTACTCACCATTCTATGTAAATCTTGGGGGAAAAGTTCTGATTCATAAGGAAGGTTGTATTTTTAGTATCTTTCTAGTTTTGTCCAACTTTATCCATTTGCTACCATTGTGCCTCCAATTTATTCTGCAGCTTCTTGTGATCCAGATTCCAGGCTTTGTTGCGCGCCTCAATTCTGAGTCGCAAGAAATGTGGTGTATTTTCCCTAGTGTGAAAGTTATGGCTATTTTGTGGTGAACACTGGCAACTTTATTTAGTTCTTCTTTTTAGAATGCATTGGACATGTTATTGCTTCCAGAGCTGCTCCTTATAAAAATACTAATACAAATGAAGCTAATTTAAAAATACTGCATATTGTTCCTGACACTAATAAAAATTGATACTGACATTCTCATCTTCTTATTATACTTGATGTCAGCTCCCATCACCACCATTAAAAAAGCAATTTATAACCCCAGACCCACCTTTAATCACATGCCTTATTAGCATTTCCAGTCTTTCCTCCAGCACAGCTCAGGTTACAGGTGGTGCTGAGAAGGCTCTCGTGCGTCCGGCTGAATCATGGCCGCTGTATTGTCTCTGCTCTTGTCCTTTATCACTATTGTCCTTAATCTGGTGCTTCCGCCATTGCGCCTTACTGGTATCGGTAATCCCGTCTGGCTCTGGCAAAGGGCTTTACATCAGTCCAGCCCATTTCCTCTAATTAAGAAAATATTTTCTAGCCTCCGAAATGGCTTTCCTTTGTGATGACTTAGAGGCGCCAGTGAATTCAAGGCTCTTAAGTACATTAGCATCAAGTCCTACTGTCCTTTGATGGTCTTATTGCTGCCTATTACTTGGCTTAAGTTTTGTAATAAAATTTTAATTTAGCTGTCTTATTTTATTTTATTTTATATACTTTGTTCCTTCATTCAAAACCTCTCATTTGGTGTTTCCTTGTAAGTTTTTAAGGTGTTAAGTATTTCATGAATTCTATAATCAATAAGCTATAGATTTAATAACAACATTCAATCGACATGTGAAAAAATTTTATGATTTACAGATTAGATGGCTTTCTCTTTTTTCTTTTGTCTTATTCCTTGCACTACAGTCTTTGTGTCAGTTAAGTACTTCACATTTAGTAGCTTTCTTTTTAATTTCTTTTCTGTTTTTCTTGAGATTAAAGTTTCCTTTCACTGTCATGACTTTGGGGGAACAAAGTATCTGTTGCACAGAGACTTCTGGAGGTGACAACTAAAGGAAAGAAAATGAACAGAAACTGATTTCTAGAATGAAGTGTCTCGTAAATCCATCACCCAGGTTAAAGGAAGTAAGTCGTTTTAATCACAAGGTTGGAGAAGAGAAGGAAGAAACCGTCTTCTTTCCTTTCATCGCTGTGATTTCCAAACGCAGGGCTCAGCCATGTTTGGATATTTAGTAACAGATCTACTATATTCACATTAGCAGCGTGTCCTTGTTAACGTGGCTAGACCTACAAATTAGAATCCAAGGATGTGACAGCTTAAAGAAAATCGTTTTCCTAAAACCACGTAGAGGGGAAGCGAGACTGATGAGCAAAGAAGGAGATGGTGAGAACTCAATTTAGAAGAGACGTTTCCAGCGAGGGGCTGCCTGAGGCATCGCTTTCGACCCGCCCCCATCCCCGTCCTCCTCACCGCCTCCGGGCAGAGGTTGAACCTTGACTCTGAGGACTGAGCAGTCCTTCTGGAGGGTTAGTTTGTTTACTGTATCGAACTTCCTGGGGTAAGAACGTGTCTTAAAATATCTCAAGGACGCTTTCAGCAAGAATGAAAATTTGAGAAGCCTGTGTCCCCTGAGAAGACCCCATTAACTGTGCCCATCAGTGTCTCGTTCTTGGAGTTAGCTGAGCCTGCTGCTGGGAGGGTCTTCAGTAGGTGTGTGAGGTGTGGAAACGGTGCCCAGGGTCCAACTGGATCCTTCGGCCCCACCCACAGGGCCCTCGGGGCAGGCGACGTTGTCCACATTCAGCTCGGGAGCCGGCTCAGGGGCGTTAGTGCCTCACACATGCCCAGCCTTTGGCCACCGAGTGCCGTCTGTGGTCCGGTGCGCTCCCCGCGCCTGCCTCCCGGGCCCACAGCAGCCACTGCCTTGTCCTCCGACACTGCAGGCCCCCGGGGTCCTTTTTTCCCAACAGACTCTCCTCTTCGGAGCAGTTTCAGGTTCATAACAAAACTGAGCAGAAAGGATAGAACTTCCCGTAAACCCGCAGCCCCACCCACGCCCAGCCGCCCCCACCAGCAACGTCCCCGCCAGACGGTGCGTCCGCCACAGCGATGACCCCGCGCAGCACCCCGCCTTGTCGTCCACAGTTTGGGGGGAATGTTTACGTAAACGCCATCAATAAATGTAGTAAGACACGGCGGGGTACGTCAGACCTCTATCCATGGCCCTGCGGGGCGGGAAGAGACCCCTGTCCTTTCCTGGTGGGTTTTCTGTTCCCTGAATCGTGCGATTGTATCACCTGGAGGTGATACACATATCTGTGTGCCTGTTTTAAAGCACTTACGACTGAATTATAGCTGTTTTATTATTCCTCCATCCATCTGTCCACCCATTCAAAAGAAAGCAGACCCCTGCCTTTAAGTTTAGAGTTTGGTTGGGGAGACATTGAAAAAAGAACAAAAAACTTTAATGAATCATATACAATTCTTTCTGATACACTGTAAACTTTTTAAGGACCAGAAATTTATTTTACTCATCGTTGCATTACAAGTACGTGATATTACTTGAGAAATCTTTTATTTTACGTTGTCGACTAATACTTGTTTTGAGGCTAATTAATGCTGTTAGCAGCTCATAGCAGAGGAATTCCTGTTTGATGTATTGATTCTCTGCATCTTTACATAGTGCCTGTAACTTCTTTGCTTCCAGATTCTTAGATTCTTTCCCTATGTCTGTTCTTTAAAGTCAAGACTGTTTAGTTGGCAAAGCTTCCACTGGCCCCTTGACTCCAATCCAGGCTACTTGAGCTATAATAATCATCTCTGATTTATTTTTCTACCATCAGTACATGTCTTCCTCTACAAATATATTTTGTCAAAGTATCAAACATCAAAATGAGGTGCTCTTACTCTGTGAACGTCTCCCTTCGTCTCACTTGGTCATTTGCAGTGAGAAAATAAATCACAACTGGGATAGAAACGCCCACTGCCCATTTCTGAGTGACTTGCTTGAAGGGAGGAGCCAGTGAGTCTGGGGACAGGGGTCCCCGAGGTCACAGGCAGGACAGTGATGCGGCTGCTTCTGGACACATGAACATTGGAAGAAACCGGGGTGGGGGCGGGGCGGCCAGGCACAGAGCATCTGACCCTTGAACCTGCTCGGTGCTCCCAGCCTGAGGCTGGGGGCACACCCACGCCTGTGGATATGCTTCTCCTGGGGCGGGGACGTATCTCCAGGGCCAGGACAGTGAGACCTGTAGGGGAGTTTGCACGCACCGGGGGCACAGTGTCCTCCCCGACCCTGCCCCGTGCAGACTCTGTTCTCCCGGGTGCCCAGACTCCTCTGCCCTCGAAGGGCTCTTGGGAATTGCTCCCGAGCCGCTGAGGGCCCCGAGTCCTCTAGGTGGAGGCTGGCACAAAGCCCGCGGTCTGGCCTGCAGGACCACGCGTCTCTGCGCTCCTCGAAGGGAGCGCCTCCCCCACTCCTCCCGCCCCTGACTCTACCTTAGTTCTCATTGCTGGTTCCCCCTGACACCCAGTCTCTAAACTGGACCCCAGGTATGTCCTTCATCCTCTTTCATGGCCCTTTCTTCACAAGATGGTCCCGAGGTTTTAAAAGCAATGGAAGTCATGCATCAGGAGAGAGCCTGGGCCGTAAGACCCCAGTGTCTTCGGTTCTGTGCTTCAGCGAACTAGGCTCTGATGTTCTGTTTGTTTCTATCTCTGAAAGAGACGAGGGCGATTTCTTGACAACCCTGTGGACCAAGCTGCAAACAGCTTTCTAACCTCCCGGTCCCTGCTAACCATGGAAACATCTTACAAGAAACAACTGATGGGGTAGCTCCCAGAAGTCCATCCAGCCGGCGTCTGGGTCAAGGGGTGAAGCGGGTGCCCTGAGCCCTTCCGAGCCCTCGGGCCTCGGGTGCTACGTCCACGTCGTCTAGATGAGTGAGCTCTGGCCCGGAACTGGTTTTCCCTATCGTCTCTGTGTTCTCAGGGAAGCACGGTCCTATAATATTCTGAATGAGAGTATGAATTTTTTAAAAAGGCCACATGATGGGCTATTAAACTAGGATGCAGGTGCTGGCAAAGGAGTCACTCCCCCAGCCCCACTGGCAAGGGGAAGGACAGGGCGTCCTGAGAGTGGTCCCGGGTGGTGGCCGCCTGCGGGGCTGGGCGACGGCAGAGCCGTGTTGGGGCCAAGCCTGCCTGACTTGGTGGGGTCTGCGGACAGAGGTGGGCAGGGGGAGGGGGGTCCTCAGAAGCCCTGGAGGTGGATGGGAAGGGAGGCACTAGTATGGTTAAGGGGTGGCTTACAGGAGCTGACATGTGGCTGACAGCCTTGAGTTTTAGTTGAGTGCTTCTAAGTCAGAGGCAGCCTTTAAAAGCAAGTTATTTCTGGTTCAGTAGGATACTCGGCTGCCAAAACTCCACAGATTTGTGTGTGGACACATACAAACTTACGGATCCCCTAGACGGCGAGATGACACATACATTTACACACACATAGTTGCAAGCCTGTATCAAAGGTGGTGATCCCTACCAACTCAGGACTCACTTGGCTATTTAACAAATCGCTTTAAAAAAGTAACTCAGCACGGCGGCGGGTCCTGGGAAATGATTCATAGTGAAGCTGAGCAGGGTGAACGAAAGCCTTCCGAATACGGACAGTTCTCTTTCTTGCCCCAGACCCTGTGGGTGTCTGTAGGTTCCTAGTGTTTCAGTTCAGGGAACTAAGAAAGGAAGCGGGGTTTACGGACCAAATATCTGCATTCCGGTAAATGTCAAGGAATAAAGTCAGCATTTACGACAGGAGTCGTGTGAAACAGCCACGTGGTCTTCAAGAGGCTTTGGTCCGCGTGGGGGTAAGAGCCCCGGCTGCCGCGGTCCAGGCGGACGTCTGTGTGTGTGTCTGCGCTGGGCGTGCTCTGTTTCCCTCAGTGGGCGTGTCTTTCCCTTGTGTCGGTGTGTCTGTCTCCTGGGCTTCCTCCCCTCGGGTTGCTCTCAGCGCCTGCTTCTGCTGGTCTTCCCCCGGCACACACACACGTGCACGCAGATGTGCACACGCGCGCACACACACACACACACACACGTGCGCTCAGTACCCCCCCCTTTCCAGCCTCCCTGCCTCCCTTCCCTCTGACCCTCCCATCTCACCCTCTCTCTCCCCACTTCCTTCTTTTCCCATAGTCACTCCCTCTGCACATTTTCTACTCCAAGTGTTCCTGCTAGACCCTCCCTACTTGGAAGTGAGAAAACCATTCTTTTGAACGTTGAGAAGGAACTGTAGTAGAAGCCACACAGGCATTGCTAGAGAAAGAAATCGGTGAATTATGAGCAAGGTCAGCAGGTGATCAGTTCTGCTCTCAATGGCAACAATAATGTGGCTCAGCTTCTTACTGCAAAAGCACCAAACACAGAGGCTGCCTGACCAACGCACTCACTCGTGTCATCTGAAGCAGTGACTCACTTATATTTTGAAGAGAAGAAGTTGCCGTGTTCGTTTCCAGTAGGCAAGATGTGGTTGTAATTATCGACTGCATGTAGAAATATTTCATTCTTACAGCAAATTCTTAAACATATTAAGCCTTACTCTCTGTCATTCTCAATAACCATTCAGAGCCTGTTCCTTAGAGAGAGTTCATGTCTGCCCATCTTGGGAAAAAGAAAAGTAAATAAATGTTCACACAAGAGATCAGAGGGACACCAATACTGTATTCATCATGGCACTAAATAGACCACGCTTTCTGTTCCCTGCTCTTCATTAAAAGTCCTGCCAAACTTACTCAGTGTTGCTCCCTGCGGCCCTGGTGTGAGTGTTTCTGGGGGTGAGGGACCCACAGTAACAAAGAAGCTGCAGACTTCACCAGTAGTTCACAGTTCTTACTTCGTGAGTGAATGAGAGCATTTTCATTTACTAAGGGCATGTCTGCACCGCAAACATAGAAAGGAACTTGGCATACGACAGATTTGGACCTGGTGCATAAAATAGTTCCCTTCATAAGTTGCTTACAGTAAACTTTTCCCCCTGGAGTGGTCTGGCTAATTCACGTGATCTTGAGTTTGTTCACATGATTGTGAATTAAATATTAATCGCCGTGGCAACCTGGGTTCAAGAGTAACTTTAGAGCAGACCTTTTCTATGTGACTTTTATAATCACTGTCAGTAACTCCATCTGATGTTCCCAAAGATGAGAGATGAATTGGGCTTTTTGAAATGGGATTTCGCCCCTGCCTGCATCCTGGGCCAGCATTCTATTCAACAACCTCTATAAAAACTTCATGTGCTCATTCTGATTATGAAGTAGTCAGGTCATTCAAATACACTTTGAATTCCAAGTTTTATGATGAAGTTAACTGAGTCTTCTTTCCTCAGAAATGTGTGTGGAAGGGCCTGATCCTCCCCAAAGTGCTCGCACAGTGTCTACATGGTCATAAAAAATACCGTGTGACCTCTAGGAGGCCCCAGGCCCGGTGCTGCACACCCATGCATAAAGTATAAATAAACACAAATAAGGTATAAAGTCAGGGAGGGTACATGCAGGATGTCAGTCCTCCTGAGACTAACACAGATGTTTGCCAAACAAAATAAAGTAGGATGTTGATGAAATGGCAGGATGACTATAGCTTCTCTGTGTCATTCATGGGGGTCATTTGAAAATAACATGAAGATACCGGCATTTAAGATTTCTCTTTCTTTCAAGTTTGAGGTTTGGGACTTAAAACCCTTTCCCCCAGGGACCATCTGAGCAGCATGGCTGGTTCCTCCACAGGAAGCCAGGAGAACCCTGGCAGCCGGCAGCCTGCAGCCTGGAGACCCAGCCTAGGGAGCAAAGGCACCTCCCACCTTCTGATGACATAGCACCCAAGCTTTTTGCTTTGTTCATTTAACCATTTTTGTAAGCATACTCCACTAACAAAATTTCTGCTGGTAGCTCAATTGCTACATAAAATTATGTAAAATACTGTGCTAGGGAAATTAAAGGGGACTTGCTTTATTTTCTTATAAAACTAGGCATTTGTGAATACACACAAAAATGAATAGATAACGGCTTTATCGCATACTAACATAATATACAAAGATAATGCGCAGTGTTTTTATCCCCATTTTCACAGAATGTCGCTGCTCTCAGTTTTATTTTATCTTATTTTTTGGTTAGGAATACAAACTCCAAGTCAAAAAAAAAAAAAAAAGGAATCAAGAGTATTGCCTAATTCATTAAAGTGAAGAGAGCAACTTTGAAACCAGCTCTACAAATGCATTTAAGTTAAATTGTCAAGATGCTATAATTACTCAGCTGCATTTGATTTTTTTAGTGGACATGATCTATAGTAAAATACTTATCATAGAGCCACTAAGATGATGCAATAATCTTTTGAAGTTTGTTTTTTTTTTTTTAAGTAAGTCTATTTTAAACATCTTCTCCTGAAATATAATTATATTGGCAAGGCAAATATTTGTGAACTATGTGAATTTCATTTCTACATTTCTTCATGATCAAAATAAGATCATTTGTTTAGTTTTTCTTAATACTTTTAGTTTTATACCGCTTTTTGACAAAATTAGTATAAAACCATGTAGAGTTTAGTGCTTTATACACTTAAGAAAAAGTATTTTGAAGTATTACTCAATAAATTAAAAAAAACAAACTGTGGCTTTAATGAAGCCAAATTACCAGCAAACAACAACAGATCTCCCTTTGCACGTAAATTCTTTCTGAACTCTTCTGGTGCCCTCACTCTAAAATTTACATAATAACCAGCTCTCGCTGTCTTTACTTTTCTAATTTCGCCTTAGTATATCCAGTTTCTATCTTTTGCGGCAGTTCCTATGAATGACCCATCCCACTATGCTTCTGAAGAGGCCAGTGAACGTCATGTTTATGTATTGCACAGCTGTGTGGCTACACATGAGCGGAACTGACCCGTCAGTCTGTAAGCAATTCAAAGGAGCTTGGCTGGACCACATTATTTACCTGAGATCCATCACTTTTCTTTGAGTGTAAATTAGAGGACATCCCAATTTTATGTTGGACTGTATTCCAAGTTTTGGTGTATTTGTGTTTTAAATAAGATTAAACAGTTGTTTCCTTTAAATTTTTGGTTCATGTGAGGGTTGAATCATCTTTAAAACTGCCTGATTGTTCCGCCGTCTTGGGGAGCAGAGTTTGGAAATAACCAGTTGCTCATTTGGCCAATCCTCGTGTGGACCACCTGGGATTTCCTCACTCACCTGCTGCTGTTAACTTAGCCCCACCTCTTTCCTGGCTGTCTTGCCAAAGCAGCCCCTCGGTGGTGAAGAAACCAGGAGCCAAAGCTCGCTGGATCTTCTGTTCCAAAGAGGGTGGGCGGCCACGTCATTCGAATGTTGGATGGGCAGCTTTCTGATGTCTCTCCTGGGGAAGCGCAATTCCCTGGGGTCCTGTTTGCACCGAGGTCGTCTTTGTACACTGACACCTGGGAGGCGTTCAAGTTCAGTGAACGTTTACCAAGCATGACCCAGGCCTTACGGATGCACAGGAGGGAAAAAAAGAACAAGAAACAGTCTCCGTCCCCTCGTAGCAGTTTCCGGGTTACTGGGAGAGACAATTACAATTCAGAGGGTCAAGTTTTATAATCACGGTAAATGCAAGCCCACTTTGCCACAGAAGCAGTGTGTTCTGACAGCGTTGCCGGATTCCACCCCAGGGGAGGGCGTGTCCGGCCAGCACGCGGGGCAGCGGGGGGCTTGGGGAGTCCCCCAGCTCTGCTCCACTGTTACCTCGCAGTGCACAGCAAGCTTTTGTTATTGTTGTTGTTGTTGTTGTTGCTGCAATGTGGCTATTTTGTGAAAAAACTGTTATGGATGTTACACAATGAATTTATCCTTCATAAAACTTAATCCCAATTAAATGAGGAACAAGCATCTGCTAGCTCTGGCCTTATGGGAAACAAACCTCTCCCCTCTTACAAACCTGATACTATGGAATAACCTTGCCAGCGGAGTCAGTGCTCCGTGACAGCAAACCAACCAGCAATAAATAGCAACAACTTCGACGCTGAGTTTATGACGCAAGTCACAGGAGAAGCTTACGTGATGGGCTTACCACGGCACACTGTCGCTCAACACAGCTCTGTAAACACGGGTGTGGTCACGAGTTTCCACGACAGAGCCGAGAGAGCCGGCCGTGGGTTTCAGGGACTGTCCTCCAAGAGACGGCCACCTCCCCACCGTCCCGTCTGTGTAAAAGCAAGCGTGACGTTGACGATGGCCTGTAACTGTCTCAGGAGTCAGGGGGCCCATTTCTTTTTTCCTTTTTCCTTTATTTAGTTTCGTTGACGTAGAATTGATTTACAAAGTTGTGCTGGTCTCAGGTGCACAGCAAAGCGATTCAGTTATATGTATCCATATATATTCTTTTTCAAATTCCTTTCCACCGTAAGCTATGACAAGGTATTGAATGCAGTGCCCTGTGCTACACAGTAGGACCTCAGGAAGCCCATTTCAAACAAACAAAGGACTTAGCTTTTCCACAGGAGCCTGTCTCCTGGTTTTGTGGGAGCTGGGCAGGTACCCGGGAGAGGAGCGGGCCGGTGGGGATGCCAGCTGTGATGTGCTTGCCACAGAGGCCTCGGCCAGCCCCCCGCAGGACTCCGGGGTGGGGATAGCTCTTCAGGGCTCGTCCTGTTCACCGTCCACCCCCTTCCTCCTTGCTGAGCACCTCCGCTCACCGAGCGGGCTCACCTGGCGGCGTGAGTCAGCCCTTCACCCCTGAGGGATCCGAGCCCTGGTCTCCATGACCTGCAGACACTCTGGCTGTTGCGCGTGTTGCTTTGCTGGCAAGTGGGGGCAGAAAGAACCAGGAGACACTCAGGGGGTCACTTAAGGGCCAGACGTGTGCCACTCTGTCCCCAGCAGCCTTGCCACTCCCCGTGGTCTGGGTCAGCGAGTCCTGCCAGGAGGGTGGCCCTTGCCCTTGCCTGCTGGTCTCCCAGGACGAGGAGCCCAAGAGACCGGGAGGCAGTCAGAGCTTAAAGTTTGCGAGGACCCTCACACGCCCCCGGGTGGAAGCGCTCTCCCTTCAGGGGCCAGGATCTTCAGACCCACTGAGCCTAGATTTGGGTGAGGGATTTGCAAGGCTGTTCACTGGGAGGCCTGGCAAACCAGGCTGCTCCTAATCCCACCTCCTGGTTCTTGGACTCACGTATTCGAGCTGTGTGATGCCCATCGAGAGTGCGTGCTGCCCCTCGCAGGGCACCACCTCCAAGCCGGCGTCTCAGCTGCACGCTCCGGGGTGGCTCTGCCGTTCTGTCAGGCCTGCGGTTTCCAGGATGTGTGGTAAGTGATGCTAACCGCCTCTCCAGGGACTTTCTTCCCGTGGTCATCTTCCTGACTGGGTCTCCTGGTCCGTGATACGTACTCTGGTGGGTAGGACACTCAGGCAGTGGTCCTGTCTGTGGCTCTGAAGATGGTCACGCAATCCTTGCCCAGAGCGTGTGTCGGTTCCAGCCAAGCTGATCTGCTGCTCCTTCCAGTAAAGGGTCCGGGGGCTGGCTGGCCTGCTCAGGGGATGGCATCATCCTGGGTGTCATCGCTGGCATTTCTCTCTCTGGCTGGCGGACTGGATGCTGGGCTGGGGGAGCGTCTACACCCACCTTCGTGGGAGCCAGGCTGTCAGGCCCGCCTGACTCCTCGACCCCTGTCTGGAATTCCCAGTCCACCGGCAGCTCCACTGGGCCAGCCTAGCACAGGGCTGACCGCGCCTGGCCGGGCCGCTCTGCCTGGAGGGCTGGTGAACGCTCTTTCCTTGGTAAATGCGCTCTGGTGGGTGTTGTCCAGCTGGAGAGAGGCCTTCACATTTCACCCCAACTCTCACAGGTGCCCCACACACGTCTCTTCCCCAGACCTCCTGACCCAGATCACCTGCTTAAACCGCTCGGGTCCGACACTCTGATTCGGTAGATTGACAGAAGCCGGTTCGTGAGGGTCAGGGACTCTGTCTACTAGCATGTACCTCTTTGCTGCAAAGGCCATGGCCTGGCTCCAGAAACCCGCGGCTCTGTGGGGTGGTTCTTCCATTGGACCTTGCCACGAACTCCACTAGCATCCTTCCTTGTGCCCCAGACACCCACAGACTTGCCACAGGCTCCACCAGGTCTGTGTCCAGCCAGCCAGGCTGTCCTCAGGGCTGCCTGGAGCCGCTTGGAGGCCCTTTCAAAGCTGGCCACCGCCCGGGTCACTCAGCACCGGGATGGAAGCACTGTGCCCAGGTGCACTGGGCCATTCCCGCAGCCTCGGGGGGCAGTCTGGCGTCAGGCTTTCTTCTCGGCGGTGGGAAGACTAGATGCGGTCATTTGTCCTTTATCATAAGTGGGGGCATCTGGAAGGCCCTGAAAACTTCCCTGATATGGTGTGCCCCTGAATCTTGGCCAGCTCGTCTGTCTCGCCAACGCTTCTGTAACACTTGCCACTTCTTGCTTCTCTGTTCGCATTAATGTGGGGTCATCAGCAGCGTTCACCCACGTGATGCTCTGCAGGATGTCCGGGGCACCCGGTCCCTCCAGCCTGTGCGAGGGCCGTGGGCAGCAGGTTTGCACAGGCCTCGGCAAGCCTGGGGTCTTGCTACCGGGACGCTAGCTGCTCCTGGTGCTGCTCTCCGATGGAGACAGGAGAGAATCTACCTGGCACGTCTGAGACAGAAACACGCAGCTGAGTCTGTGTTCATCCGCCAAAGCAAAGACCCCGTATCTTGGTCCAGCGGCTGCAGTTAGAAATCACTGGTCTGAGTCTGTGGCCGCCCGCTGGTAACCACGGGGTCAGCCTTGCTAGAGTCTGTGCTGGCAGGTTTAGTGGAGAAATCGCAGGACCGCCGGCCGTGCGCCTTCGGAGCTGTACGGGGAGCGCGCATCACTGTCACGTCTGCTAGATGGAAATGTTTTGGACGTGCTGTTTTGCTGATGGAAAGGAGAAGGTTTAGAGGATTCCACTTACAATTCTCACTTTCCTCGCCAAGAAGCCTGTTACGTTTTGCATCCACCTGGAGCCGGAAGGGCCTCGGGGCTCCTCATTTGTGTGTCAGATCTTTGGGGATGTGCCTGGCATGTGTTTGCCGGTTTTTTCTTTTCCTTTTTCAGTGGAGGGACTGGGGATGGAGCCCGGGACCTCGTGCCTGCTAAGCACGCGCTCCACCACTGAGCTGCACCGTCCCCTCCCCACCCTCCACTGTTTAAATTGATCGTCATTTTCTTATTTATTTGGAAGAATTCCCTTATTGGCCGTTGAAAACCTGTCTGAAGAGTATAACGTACACCTGGAAGCAGGTACTCAGCACGAGGGCCGAGCTCGGCGCATCTTCCTGACGCGGCCAGGCTCGTCGAGGCAGATCAAGAGACAGAGCGTGGAAAAGAAGCCCCCCTGCCTGGTTGGCGTCTTCTGATGAACAATAATTCCTAAGTCTAAGGCGCTCTCGTTCATCCGGCTTCTCCTTTAAATCAGTGCTCTCTGTAAAGCACTTACGAAGTCTTTGCCAAGGTCACGAAGGTGTGTTCTCACGTTTTTCTCCAGAGGCTTTAGTGTTTTGCAGTGTGGGGTTTAAATGCATCAGCCTTCGGGAACTGTTTGTCGTACGCGCCGTAAGGTAGAATCAGACTTTTTTCCAGATAAATATCCAGTTGACCCAATGCCAGTCATCGAAGAAACCACCCTTTTCCCAATGACACCTTTGTCCTAAGCTGACCGCACATGCGTGAGTCTCCTTCTGGACCCAATGGTGGAGCGTCCACTCCATGCCATTGCTCTGCTGGTCTGTGTTTGTACCAGTCACACTGCATCCCAAGTGCTGTCGGTTTGGGATCAGCGTTGACCTCCAAGGCTGGGAGTCTCTCAACTTCATGATTGTTCTTTCTCAAGACAGTTTTTGCTGTTCTTGGTTCTTTTCGTTTCCATACAAATTTTAGAGTTAATGTGTTCATTGCTTAAAAAAATTTCTTCTTGGGGTTTGTTTAGGATTGTATTAAACCTGATAGATCAATCTGGGGAGGACTGAAATCTTGCAGTGCTGAGTCTTTTAGTCCACGAACACTTTCTGTTTCTCTGTTTATTAAGATCTTCCTTCGTTTTCTCAAAATGCTACTTGTTTTGTATAAAGCCTTTTGTTCGATTTAGGCCCCAGTGTCTCAGACTTCCTTGCATCATAAATGCTTTTATTTTAATTATTTTTTTTATTTTTTTATTGCTGGTTTATAGAAGTTCAAATAATTTTTAACAGTGACCACTAAGTTTACTTTCCTTATTCTAATATTTTATCTGCAGATTCTTTTGGATTTTCTCAAACACAGTCACATCTCTGAAACTAATAATAGTTTTTTTTTTTTTTCAATCATCATAGTTTTGGCTTTTCTGCCAATCTTTTTAATTCAAATTCATGCTCTTGGTCCCTTTGCCCGAGCCTGTGGTGTTCTGCCTAAGCGGAGGAAATCGGTAGGAATACTCACTGTGAATTTTCCATGGAAATGTTGGCGCATGGAAATGGTTTCCTTGGACTCAGGGGTTCATGACTCCCGGTTACTTTTCTGTTTTATTCCTTTAGGGGGATGTGCTCAGCATATATCTCTTGCAGAACCTAGATTTCAAGATGTGTTGCGTATCTTCTGGTAACTGGCACTGAGGATTTATTACTGTGTGGAAAGTAAGCTGGAAAACCGTTCTGAAGCCCTGCGCTCACGGGGCAGGTGTGGGGGAGCCACAGTTCCCTGCTCTACCGGGCTCCCTTCGGAAGCCTGGCAGGTCAGCGACCTCCACGCTCAGCGTCCCTCCAGCACCAGGTCCACCCTTGGTGCCGTCTGTTTGTTGTCTTCCGCCACCGTGTTTTGAGTCAAATTTCAGCCATATGCTGTCATCAAAGGAAATAGAATTCGAGTTTCTAAATGGAAGCACTTTTCAAACCTGTAGCCAAAAGTTTCAGGTAAAATACAGATCTTTTCAAGATATTTTAATAAAATCCAAACCGCAGATCTGAAACACGGTGCGGAAAGGTGTCTGACGCGTTGATAAAGTTCCCCCGAGGACTCTGGGTGTTTAAAGCAACAGTTCAATTGAATAGAACAATAAATGCAGGGCTGAGTGTATTTTTTCTCTTTCTTTCTCATCTACTAGAAAAATATAGAGAATAGAGCTCATTTATTTCCTTAACATTTCAGAGCTCCACAGATGGGGAAACACAACCCAGTGGAAATTATTTCTGGCAGCCTTGAGAAGCTATGTTAGCATTTTGTGGCATTTCTTTCAGTGGCACATAAAGCCTGGCTTGCCCTCATCACAGTGTCACAGTGAAGTGTCACAATAAAGCCAAAATAGTGTGCCCTCAGGGAAAACGAGGGAAAGGGGCCATTTTCCATGCACACACAGAGGGTAATATTTATTATAAAGCCTCTGATTTTAGCTCCAAATGCAGCCTGGGCCATGGCTACTTTGCAGCGGAGAAATTCACAGAACGTGAGATTTAAAGCAAACGTTACATATGAATCCAGTGTAACCGGTGTAAATGCAGAGACCTGGCACAGAAGCAGCGCGCATTCGCGGACACACCAGCTCGCGTCCGTCCGGGGAGGGTTCCTGGGCCCGCCCCGGGGGCGGCGGCCTCAGCCTGGTGCCGGCGGGGTCCCGGGAGCACAGTCAGAACTGGGAGTCAGAAGAGCCCCATCCTGACCGAACTTTGTCATCAGCAGCGCAGCTGTCACCTTCTTTGTGGGGACAACCTGGGGTATGGAGGTTATTATCCCTCGGTTGGATGAGGAATTTAGGGGTCCAAAGACTCAGTCAGTCGTTGCCGATTACACAGCTAATATTACTAACTTCAGACGCAGTCAGTGTCAAATAGCCACTTATTTTAAGCGAAATGTGTACCTTTGGTAAAACTTTACATACCCTCGTCGTCCTCCCATGGTTACTATTTGGACCCAAGTACTGAAATTGCTTTTTATTATCACGAAATGTCTTCTCAGTGGGTTCACTCCACTGCCCCAGGCTGTGGACACATTGCGGGGTGACGGGGTGGGAAGAGGGGCCTTAGCTCGGTTTTTCATCATGTTTTTCTTCCCTGCAACTCAGTGTCATCTCCCGATCTAACGGGTGTCCTGAATCACTGGGGAAAGACTGCGGTAGGCACTCGCCCAGTCTGGACAGTGGCTGGTTTATCCAGGCCCCACTCCACCCAGTGGTCGAAGGCAGGCGAACATTACCCAAGCGTATTTTGACTTGGCAACACATCAGAGGAGAGAGCGTGAGCTTTGGGGACCAGCAGACCGGATTCAACGTCAGCCCCGCCGATTATGAGCCACGGGACTTGGGGAACGTTCCTGGTCTTTCTGAGTAAACTTGGGTGATAGGATTAACGAGGCGAAATCTGCAAGGCTCTTGCTGGTGGTAGAGGTCCGGCCCACTCGTCACCCCAGCCATCGGAGGGGCAAACGACATTCGTCTGGCTGACCCTTGCTTTGCTAATCCCCCCGCCAGCCCACGTCTCTCTGGTCAGTGCTCCTGGCACTGACAAACCTTTATTTTAATAGCCCTTCTTGGCTTCTTCCTCATACCAGAGTGGCACTTAAACTGGTTTTTAGAATCCACTTTCTTTTCCCGCTTGACTACCTGAATAACATTTGCCAAGAGCCTCCTCATTTTCTGTCCATCTTGGTTCCAGGTAACGGTTAAGCGGTCTTGTTTGTGTATTTTCTAAGCATCTTTGATGGAAATTCACTTGATGTCGGAAACTTTGGTTCAGGGAACTTCTTGAACTCGCTTCGCATACCCGGGAACTTTGTCCCTCCTGCCTTCAAGGTCGGCCTCCGTGATGGAGAAGGTGTTGTTTCATGGTGGAGGAAGGGGCGCCCTGCTCCCCTGGACTTGCTGCCGTGACATCGTAGCCTCGCGTTGTAGACAGTTCTCCGTGACAGGCCGCAGGCTCAGACGGTGTGGGTCTGCCCCTGGTCTCCTCACAGAGGCACGTGTTTGCTCTCATGGTCCTCTCGTTAGATTCTCGTTTGCGCCATCTTCTGTACGCGGTCACTATATATTTGGGCTCCTCAGGGAAATTTTGCAAAAGCATCTTAGTTAATTTAGGAAACTCACTGTCCTCCTTCTCATCAAGATCATTTGCAATTCTCAATTTAGTCTTTTGTGAGAGATTTCTAACCCTCTTGAATTATCTCTCTCCAGAATCCTTTTTCCCCTGGAAGGAATACCACTTTTTTCTTCTGAAATTTTAACATCTCCCCTTCTAAATTCAAGAATTTATGCACGATGATAATCAAATAATTTTCATGAACAGGCCACCATTGGTGTCTCTTTGCATCGATGTTTCCAAGAGAACAATTTAAGGCCTCATCCGAGGAATGTTACTGACGCTTTGATCGTCTTTTACAGATGTAATGAGCACTGTTTCATTACTCGGAGTCCAGGGTTCTCTCCTCTGGAATTTTTCATCTCAAGCTCTTGCATTTTTCTTCAAAGAGCATTTAATAGTATATGTCATAGACTCACTGTTGGCTAAACCCTCTGGTCTTCCCAGATCTTGCCAAGAGAATGTTTGTCTTAACTTCAACACGTGGAGTGATCTGCGTTAATTCCAAGTGAGCTGAACGTGGGAAATCTATTTTGAAAGGGCCACCTCAGGAGCATGTCCAAAAAAAAAAAAAATCATATGAGAACAGGAGGAAGGATAAACTATTGTCCGTTTTTGTGAAATCCAATCTTATTTCCCCTCCTTTTATTTGTTTGTTCTGCGTGCCAAATGGAGGGAAAATCAAAGGCAGCGTGCCACCCGCATCTTTCCACTTTTTTCCAAGGGTGGGGATGAGCTGATCAAATGTTCACAGCTTGTCCTCTCCCTTAATGCCCCCGTCTTTCAAGTCAAAGCCCAGGATGTGGCATCTCAAGTCGGACGTGCAGCTGCGGCAGAGATAAGCAGTTCCCGCAGCAGGCCGCCGTGGGAAGACCTTGTGACTTACCCGCGCTGGACACGTTTCTCGTATCTGCTGGTGTACTTTTCACATTAGGTCCTCCTCAGGATTAGCAAACCAGTGCGAATCTTGTTTCATCCCTCCCTGGTATTGAGCGCAGTGCCAAGCAAAGCGCAGATTAGCATATGCTCACTCAGGATTAAGGATGATTTTTTCAAACTCTTCTGATAGGCAGTAACATGGAGTCTGCACAGTTCAGTGCATTCCATGGACGGGCTGTTGCTGTTCGTGCCGACCGCTGACCCCAACCCCTGGGTCCCAGGTGTCTGGGCTGCGCTTGGTGATGGTCGAGGGCAGGCGGCAGTGAACCCTTTCACCACGCTCTTCCTCTGTCCCCTCCACTGCAGCGCTGCCTACGATGGCTCCCCAGCCAAGAAGAGGAGGGCTGGAGAGCCGGCGCTGGGGGTCCCGGTCAACAAGAGGAAGTCCCTGCTCATGAAGCCCCGACACTACTGCCCCAGCGTGGACCGCGAGGAGGGTCGCGCCGAGCGGCCGGAGACGGAGGGGCAGGACGGCCCCCGGGAGACCAAGCACCCCCCCAGCGCAGGTACCAAGGGCGAGTGGGCCCAACTTCACGCACCCCGGGCACCGCCTTACCTTGCAGAAAACCCGCCGTTTGTGTGGTGGGAAAAGCACGTTGCAATTAGATTTGGTGTTGGCTTTGGTTTTGGGTTTTTTTTGGGGGGGGGGTAGTTTGAGCTGTACCCTCCCTCCAGCACATTGCAATTAGGAAGCAAAACCAAACATTCATGTCCCTCAGCATCCACCCAGGGAGGACCGGTTGTCCCTCCGTCACTGGAGAGTGTAGATGTAAGCTGCAGAGCATCCTCACCCTGAAGCCCTTTTCAGGGGCACAGGATTGGGCTGTGCCTCTTTCTGAAGGAAATACAAGCGACCAGGCCTCAGAGTCAGGTGGCCTCGACCCCCTGGTGGGCCGGCGTCTCGGCCCTGAGAACAACCCGCAAAACACGCTTCGAGACATTTACGACAGGACCCGTGAGACACTATTTCGAAATTTTATTTTATTTTGTTTACTTTTTAACTGCCGTATATTTACAAGATTATGTTAGTTTCGGGTGTACAGCGTAGTGATTCAGTGTTCCTGCAGACAAAACTCCATTAAAGCCATTACAGTGTAGTGGCCGTAACTCCCTGTGCTGCACAGCACATCCTGGGTGCTCACCTACTTTACGCATAGTCGTATGTGTCTCTGAATCCTACACTCCTGATTCTGCTTTGAGATTTGGGGATCAGTCCCTGGTAGCCACAGGGGCCCCACACTGGGCACGAGGCCGGACTCGAAGGGCATATGAGAAGTACCTTAAAAGTTTATTTAAAAGAATACATGGAAGTCTAAGTGTGACTTACTAGAAAATGAAAGGAGATGCATGTATGTTCTGTTACGTTCCCGTTTTTTCTGAATGTGAGTTTTTAAGAAGTCAAAAGAGACAAAATAAGTTGTTATCTGAAAAGAAGCATAAACTATACAAAGGCAGCAAGATTCCCAGATCACACATGTCTATTGCGTATGGAATTGTACTGACCGCAGGAGGTGTTAAAGAAAAGAGGTGAAGGCTGCTGCCTGAGTGAGCACAGATCTCTGATCACAATCACCAGATTGCCAGCAATCTCGACTTGCAAGTAGCCTGAAATTCTGTAGTTAAAACACAGTTACGTGCCAATTTGCTAGCGTTTGAGTAAATTTTCTGACTTTTCTGCATTTAACATATGGCTTAAGACCTCCTCGCTTACCTGTAAATTATAATCATCCTTGACTTTTTTGTCTGTTTCCTTGAGCTGGTCCGTTTCTTGTTGGTGGTGATTCAGGAAAATTGCAGGTTGAATCTAGCATTAAGGGAAAGTCTTTGAATCAGTGTGAGACGTGAGGCGTAACTCATCTCAGGGTTAATTCGCCAAGCATTTCAGAAAATGAGTGTTTTTGTTTGTTTAGGGGTTTTTTGAGGGGGGAGACTTAAGGATTTTTTAAATTTTTTTAATGGAGGTCCTGGGGACTGAACCCACTGAGCTCTGCCCTCCCCACCAGAAAATGGGCATCTTTAAACCAGCACCCGCTTTGCAAATGCCGTGAGGACGAGGGCTGTATCTGCAACCACCCACTGGCTCCCCACCTTCTGTTGTAGCCGGACGGTCAGTGTAGATGTAGCCAGGAAAGTACACTGCCAAGGGTTCCCAGTCAAATATTCGCTTAGAAGCACTGATGGGCGTCTCTGTGCGGCTTCACGAATGTTGACTCCTTTTATATCCGATGTTAGAACCACTATTGCTAATAACAAATGTGCTCAAATTACAGAATCATGGCCATTATTTCCGAATTCTTAATATATTCCAAGCACATGGACTATATCACTGAATCTGCCCCACAGTGACATGGGGTGTGTAATTACGGTCACAGTTGTACAGATGAGACCACCGAGGGCGAAAGGATTCAGTGCTGAAGCCGATGCAGCTTGTAGGTGTGGGAAGAAGACATTTAAGAAGCAATCGATGGACGAGCAAAATTAATGCTTGCCCAGCTCTCGGGCTCCACAATCCAGTCCTCCCCACGCTCTGACTACCTGCAGGAGGCAGGCCGGGCAGAGTTCCCACGAGATCAGGTCACAAAGTCCCATTTCCAGAAACGACAGGTCACAGATGCTCCTACCCCTGGTCGAAATAGCAAACTCTGAGTTGTCTTCGGCCCTCTGAGCGAGTTATCCACCCCTCTCCCCGAAGGAAAGAGAGCTGAGTTTGCGCCCAAGCCCAGCATAAGGGTTTGCATCTGCCATCGCATTTCCTCCGGGCACCCAGGGCCTTCACCTGCCCAGGTGTGTGTGCCCGACTGGGCCCTCAATGAGCAGTTCAGGTGAGGGGAGAGGGCGTAGCTTGAGAAGGCTAAAGGCGTGACCTTAGAACCCTTCAGTGGGAAACTCCGCCCCTTACCCCCCGCTGGCTCCTTCCAAGACATCCAAGTGGGCAGGAAGGATGGTTGATAGAAGAGAACGTGGCAAAACCACGCAGTGCCCCTTCCTCCCTGGGGCCAGCAGGAGGTGGGCCTGCCAGGTGGAATCAGGAGGCGGGATGAGCCCGCATTTCTCAGCGCAGACGAGGGGGCGGGGGCCAGCGCCACATGGGGGCCTTCCCAGGCTGTGAGCCCGTGACTCCGGAAACCTGCCCCATCGCGGGACCTCCAGCGGCTGGGACGGCACTCCTAACGTATCACCTCTCAGCAAACAGCAGAGAAGCGCTAAGCCACTCCAACTGGGAAATTCTGAGAGATGAGCTCATGTTTTTAGAGCTTTTATTCCCAGCAAAATGTACACACCCAGGGGTCTGGAAAGCTACTTTACCCTAAAAGCAGCTAGAATAGTTACCAAAAAAGAACTAAAATCCAAGTATAGTAAAATCTAGTTGTACTGAAGGAATCAAGCTCAAAACATGTTGTGAGTTTCAGAGGATCTCTCTTGTCTGAGTTGTTTCGCTGCAGAACAGCTAACACACGGAGAGAATCACTAACACGCACCTTCAGGTGACCAGACACCGCACAGGAGGGACTTTGGTTTAAAGCAAATTAACAAGTGTGAACTTTTACATATCAGGCGAAAAACGTTGCCCCAGAGCCAGCCCCTTCCTCCTCCCCGCACTGTGAGCTGCACTCAGGGAGGAGAAGGGCCATCTCGGTGCCGGTCCGGCCCTGCAACGCCCCAGGTGCACCCGGGAGTTTTCCAACCTGTGTTGTGTTGCTGAGAAAGCTGATGCATCGATTTGTTAGTTTTGGTTTTGTTGTGGTATTTGTTTTTACGTATGTTCATCTATAACTTAGGGATCATTGTTTTTTTTGTTAGAAGTTAGCTGACAAGTGTATTCTAGTGTTTTCCTACAAATTCGCTTTTTTAATCAGGTCCTGATTGATTGAACCCAGGGCTCGCACATGCTAAGCACAGGCCCTACCGCTGACCTGTAACCCGCCACCTGCCCTGTAAATCCCCTCTTGAAAGTATCTGAACCTGAGGAAGTTCTAGGCACCCCTCCTGGGTCTGGATCTCAGCGCCACCCCCCTCCACTGGCTGCTTGTGTGACCTTGAACAAGGCCTTGGCTCTGTAGAAGCAGGGTTTCCCTTCCGTAAAACGGAGGAGAAAGTACCTTTCTTGTGGTTATCGAGAGGATGAAGTGAAATAAACAACTGAACACCATGCCAGGAACGTACTAGTTTATTGTCTTGAGATGTCATTGGCTCATCCTGGTTTGGAAGATGAGGACCTGGGGCTCAGGAGGCAGGTGGTGCTGGGCTGGCTGCAGGACCCCCGTCTCTGGACCTCACACCTAGGACCACACTGTGCGCTGACCCTCCGCTCCCTAGGCGGTTGGTAGCATGTGTCGCGTGTGTGGTGAGCTGGGCTGGGCCTTCTCCACACCCTGGCCTGAGCGCTTCCTCCATGTGGGGGGTGTCACCTCTTACTCTGAATAAAAGCCAGGCCCCACCTCACTCATATGGAAGGTCGCAGGTCTCCTCTGCCATCGCTAAGGTCCCAGTAGTATCTGGGGAGGGTATCACCCACTCTCCAGAGAGGGTGAGGGTGCTGGGCCCAGAGAAGGGTAAAGCCCCCGATGGGACACACCGAGACACGTGCCAGGCCCATAGCCAGCCCGAGACCCCTAAGGCAGGGCTCCACGGGTTATTTCGGTGGCTAAAGCACATCGATCACCCTGGAAGATAAAAACCCGCAGCTGAGGGAGCCGAGCCCCCCTCCCCGCCCGGCCACAGATCTGTCAGCCTCAGGAGCTGGCCCACTGCTCCTTCCGGCATGACTGCAGTGGAAGCGGAGGGGGCAGCACTCGGGCGGGCGGCCCGCAGGCTTGCGGGACATCCCTGGAAGCCCACTGGCGAAGCACGCGGGCACCTCTCCCTGCCGGGCTCCTCTCTTGCTGAAGAATAATGAATAAATGTTTTCTTTCAGCATATAACCAACAGTTGAATCAAACAATTCTGTAAACTGGGAGTGACCCGCAGGGCTCATGTTGGCAGCGGCACAGGGACGGGCGTTGCCGGGCACACGTGCGTCCCTGTCGCTCCCGCCTCTCTGGAGATCTGCACTTAATAGGAATATTTTAAACTATGTAGCTAAGCAACAGAGGTAATTGTTGCTTTCAGAGCTTTTGTTAGCACTCCCGCACAGCCCAAATATGCATAATTAGGTATAATGTCTATAAATCATTATTGTACACATGCGGGTAGTTAAGTGCAGTGAGAGAATAGTTCAATGAATTGAGCATATTCACTGAAAATGCTTTTTATTTGTTTTCTCTAGTTCATAATACTTTAAAATTATCATAACCTTTTACACTTTCTCTTAATAGCCAACCGCGACATTGAGAAAAACTTCATTTGCATTTTAGACACTGTTTAATATATTATTTAAACCTGGAGTCGCTCTGATATGAATTCAGGAGAGGATAGCCTGTCCTATCAAACATTATGTGCTTGGTGCGCCAGCCTCTTTTCTAGAAAGTAAAATGTTAAATTTTTCAGTTTATGTTGAATAGATCCCAACAAAAGACTTCACCCTATAATCAGCATTATTTAAAGGGGCTAGTGTTGTGACTAAATTCTTCCCTTCATCCAAAAATGCTTTTAGTTACTATGGCAATATTTACTTGATCCTGGCCGTCCAGTGTTGATTTAGGGAGATAATTACCAGAAAGGAAGATGATGGAGATGTATTTTTGAGTGTCCTTGTCAGAGACAATGTTTGTAAAAAATTAAATGAGACCAAAAAAAAAAAAAAGAAAAAGAGGCAGATTGTCTTCTGCACAGACAACCCCTCCCGCAGCCCTTCTGTGGGACGGCCGTGCTGCCTTCCCTCCCGAGATGTTTACGAACGCAGGGTGCTCTGCACTTGGGGTCTGCAACAGTCTTTCAGGGGCTCATTATTTTG
The DNA here is from genome assembly GCF_009834535.1 of Camelus ferus. NCBI lineage: Eukaryota > Metazoa > Chordata > Mammalia > Artiodactyla > Camelidae > Camelus > Camelus ferus. Next base: position 26,684,281 of record NC_045724.1, read on the forward strand.
TGTTTCCCATCCCCCACCCTGCCTTTAGAGACACAGAAATGGTCCTGCTTTTTTTTTTTTTTCTTTCTTTCTTTCTTTCTTTTTTTTTTTTTTTTTTTTTTGGTCTTAGTGAATGTCAGGGACCACTGCCGGCTTGTCTGGTGCATTTCATAGCCAGGCGTGTGCTGGGTGCTGGCTCCCTGGACCACCCCACGTGCTGAGTGGGGGGCGAGGGCGCCAGTGAATCTGCTCCTCTGTTTGCTGGTGTGTTTGCACTGAGACGGGCTTGGGGAGGCTGACTACACACACACACACACACACACACACACACACACAGTCTGTCACCCCTCCTGAGCCCCTGCCGAGAGGGGAAGGGGCAAGTCTGGGACAGTGGACATCCAGTGGACAGACTGGCACTTGGGGCCCTGTTCTCAGTCTCTCAGTCATAGACCTTCTTGGACCATGAAGACACAATCGGCCCTGACCTAAGAACAACGAGCTAACATTCGACATCCTCCAACCACCCCCCCGCCCGCCTCGTTTCCTCTTCACACAAATGTTCGCAGGTACCAGAGAGGTGCTGATTTGAGACACTGTGGATCATGTCGACTCTCCCACTTACCTGTGCTTCCCTTGGCGTGCAGCTCTCCTGCGACAGTTATGCAAGTGCTCAGGAAGCCTTGAAAACTCCAGGCTTCTTTTAGTTACCATTTCTATGTAGACATGTTCTGTGTTTTAGCTAACGGTCCATAAAATCTGAAAGTGTATTTGAGACACTATGGAGGCAGAGAAAATAAACCAAAGACGCTTGGACAATGTATCTGCCGTGCTGGGAGAAGTCCCGTGAATACTTCCTTCATCACGTACAGCATGATGCGTATTGGCTGAGATGTGCAAATGTGAGAGAGACAGGAGCATTCACTTCGTATTCAGAACCTGTTACAGTTGAGTATTCATTTCAGCAGCCAGAAGCACTTAGCTTTTACATAATTCGAACAGCTCGTTGCTGTATAAAGGCAATTCTTAGAACATTAAGGGCCTAAGTTTTGTTTTAAGAGGGTATGTGTTTTTCTACCCAATGTTTATGAAATTGATGGAGCCCCCATACTCACATATTACACATGTATGTGTGTGTACGTATATTTACCTATCAGTGTAATTTCCTTCAAGTAGTTTTTTTCGTTTTTCAAATATTGGCTTTCTTTTTCTACAGAAGAGATCGTGATAAAACCTGGGGGTGAGACACTTCACTCGGCTGCACAGGAAAACTCCGAGGGGAAGGAAGACACGTATGGCTGTTACCGAGAGCTCGTGGTCAAATCTTTAATGCACTTGGGGAAATTTGAGAAAAATGCATCCGTGCAGATGGCAAGTGAAAACTTAAATGACAGCGGCATCCAGTCTCTACGAGCCGAGGGGGACGAAGCCGACGAGTGCTTTATGATTCATTCCGACGACGGAGGAGACAAAACCGAGGACTCCCGGCTGCGGTTCTGCTCCTCCTCCGACAACGAAAGTAACTGTGAAAGTGCGGAGAATGGCTGGGACAGTGGCTCCAACTTCTCAGATGAAACCAAACCTCAGAGAGTCCCAAAGTATGCATTAGAGGATGATCGGAAAGACCTCTTGGAAGCCCCCGAAATAAAGATGGAAGGCGACGAGTTTCTCTCTTGTGAAAACGCGTGTGATTCTGCGGCAGAAAGGAGAGACCCGGAGGATGCTCAGGTGGACCCGACGGAGGGCAGAGCCCAGCCCTCGTTCCCCAGGAGGAAGGGCGAGGACCTCGGGTGCCCGGCAGCGGGGCCAGGGGAGGCTGTGGACCTGGAGAAAGCGAAGGGGAACTTGAGTTTGCTGGAACACGCCATTGCCCTGCAGGCCGAGCAAGGCTGCGTTTTCCATCACACCTACAAGGAGCTGGACAGGTTTCTCCTGGAGCACCTCTCCGGGGAAAGGAGGCAAACCAAAGTCATCGACGTGGGCGGAAGACAAGTCTTTAACAATAAACGTAAGACACGGTTTTGCTTTTACTTTATTTTAGGGATAAAATTGCTTTAGAGTTGGAAAAATAATTGGTGAGATTTGATTGCTTCTTCCAGATAGCTTTTTGACAATTGCACACAGGTTAAAAACCTAATTTATATTATAAAATGAACAACTTTTCCCCTACTCTCTAGATTGTTCTCAGATCAAGCTTGGCCAGTTCTGCAGGGTTTTTTGCACGCACACACACACACACACGCATAAGTCATTGCCTCTACTTCTTTTAATATAACTGCTTTTTGAAAATATATAGTACTTTTTAAAAAGTACTCTATTGGATATGTTAGACGGACATTGGTGCTTGACTGGATTTTAAGTCATTTAATTAATCAGATCAATTCTGCAATTTAATTCTTCTTTCCCGCCCTCTTTCTGGATACTCTGACTGTTTTTGAGCTTAAAAGTAACGTCAAGACAGGACACTCTGACTCTTCTTAGGACCAGAGGGATGTTAATGCTTTTACAAGCCTACACTGTTCCAAGCTCTCTAACTCGGGGTCCACAAACATCTGGACCAAACTTGAATGTGAGGGCAAATGTGCTTGGAGGAGACCTTAAGAGCAATCCTCAGACTTTGGGGAACCACGTCCCCTGTGCCCCTAAAGATGCCCCCGCCCGTCTTGCACCAGCTGGGCCTGGAGGTGATTCCTGCCGTTCGGTGGAGTTTCCCAAATGGTGGTCCTCAGGTGCCTAGAAGGCTTGTTGAGATAGGTATTTCCAGGATCCAGCATACTCACTGCTTCAGAACTTGCTTTTTTTTTTTTTTCCAACCAGGTTCCTCTGGTGATTCTTGGTCACCCTAAAATCTGAGAACCACAGAATTAAGGGAGAGTACCTTCGAGAAAATCAGGGTCATGAACCTAAAGAGCTTACAAGAATAATGCATTCATATAGTTTAGATACTCTTATTGCTGAAGTTTATCCAGAAATAATTTGTACATTTCAAGTCCGTTTTAATACTCACCCACAATATTAGCTCAGGGCTGAGAGGGAAAATAAGAATAAAATAATGTCATGTCATGAGGAGCAACATAATAATCTTATGCAAGCATATTACAAGGGTAGGGATGAGGACAGAACATTAATGAGTGTGTGGTCTGGGACAGGACGCTGCCTGAGCTCTGAGCACTCCACAAGTCTGCAAACTGTTGAACTTACCTTTTTTAAAAAAAAAAATGAAATGATTTTGTAAAATCAGAAAAAAAGAGAGGGAGGGTATAGCTCAGTGGTAGAGCACGTGCCTGGCATGCACAAGGTCTTGGGTTCAATCCCCAGCACCTCCATTAAAATAAATAAACAAAACTAACCCCCCCAAAAAAGGTTAAAAAAGAAAAAAAGATGAACTTCTTTTCAAATTTCCAAACCCTGTAGTTTCCAATATACTATGTTTCATTCATTCTAAGACACACAGTGTTCCCATGTTAACATCTCTGTTAAATTAGAAGGGTCTGCCATTATTTATTTGTTTATTTTAGGCTTTATTTTTTTAACCTTTTTTGTTGTTTTGTTTTGTGTGGGCTTTTTTGGAGGGGAGCTAATCAGCTTTATTTATCTACTTGTTAAGGGGGGGACTGGGGATTGAACCCAGGACCTCGTGCATGCTAAGCACGCACTCTACCACTGAGTGAGACCCACCCCCGGCATTATTTAATTTTCAGTCATTCTTCCTTCCTTACTAGCACACACAATGAGGCTTCATCTTACAACTGACTGTATCTTCCAGCCAATGAAATCCAGTCTTTGGAGAACCTTTACTTGTGCCATAGCTTAAAACACTGGAAGATACTTTGGTCATTTTCATAGAACTTTTAAAACTTTATTTTTTTCTCTACAAAAATTAACAAGACAATAGAAAGTGCGTTTGTGAACACAGGTCATGCTGGAGACTGAGAACCACTAAATGAGGCTGGATGCGTCAACAGCGTATCCCACTGGGGAGGCGAGGTCCTGCCTTGGAGGGTTACAGTCCATGCAGGGAGCTCTAGACCACAGGAGACCAGGAGGAAGCAGGCAAAAATGTGAAGCCAACTGCAGGGGACTCTGGGCTTCACCCAGAAGATGCTCTAGTCAAGTGTCCGCTCCTTGCTCCCTGTCCCGGGCGTGGGAGCCAGGGCATTAGAGGAGATTTTTCCCTCCAGTGCGTATTCCATGTTTCTAAGTAAGCACTCATCGTGGACGATGGCTGTGCTGTTTGAATTTCCAGGCACGTTGGGCACAGGACTTCACTGTTAGAGAGAGAACACTGGGGTTTTGAAACACTGTTTCACCCAAGCAATGCTACTGTGACAAATTCTGGCTGTGCTGTTGCCACCAAGCACTTAAGGAGACTTTGGGCCGCAGTATAAGGAGCATCGCCATGTGATTTATTGCACAGCCTAGACACTTTCGGGGGAAGGGGAGCGATGTGAACAATGCCACAAGTCCATCGGGTGTGACTAGGACAGTCCCAGGCAAAGCGGGACGTGAGGTCACCGGAGTTTAAAGTCACCTTCACGAGGCAGCATCCAACAAAGAAAATAAAAGGAGAGCCAGGCCTGAGAGCCGCGCAGAGCCCCAGTGCCAGCTCGCGTCAGGCACGGGGACGGCGCTGGAGAGCATCGCGTGGGCATCTTTGTTCCTCTGCTGGGGAGGGGCTTGTCGACTCAGTGCAGGACGGACTGTCAATGGCTCACACCTGGTCAGGGGCCAGCCTGCCTTATCTCCCACACCCTCTCTGGCTCTCCTTATACAAAGAGTGGGGCCAGGAGGGAAATACTCGACGCCAGCCCTTCCAGCGTGGTGTAGCGATGCGGTCTCACCTGGACGAGATCCGAGGCCGGAAGGCCCTCGAAACAGATGTCGCTTCTCTATCTCTCTAGTTCACTCTCACGGGGCGGTCCCCCCCCCCCCCCATTTCATGTTCAGCAAACAGCCAGGATTCTGACTAGCGTTCTACCGATGTTACGCGCCTAAATGAACCTGACGTTTGGCAACAGTTTTGGATTAGGTAAAAAAATATTCCCTGCAAAATCACACGTCAAAACTCCGAACACATCCCCTTGTCTCGTACAGAAAACAGTGTCGTCTGCACGTCGCGGCATGAAATCCTGCCTCCCAGGAAACACACATGCCAGCTGCTCCCACTCTCTCACGACCCGCGGCGGCTCCCTGCCGACCCCGCCCTCCCTGCAGGGCACGGGAGGGGTCCTTGGCTCCGCCCCCTTTTGAAGCCACGCCCCTCGTAATTGCATTACGTCCGGCCTGCCGGGCCCATCCGCGGCCGGCCGCGGGGCGGCGCGTGTCACGCCTGCTGCTTGCAGCTTTCTGCCCTGGAGACGCCTGTCGCGCCCGGCGGCGACGCCCGGCTCCCGGTGCCCCGCGCGGGGCCGGAGCACGCGGGCCGGGCAGCCTCGCAGCCAGGACCGGTGCCGGCGCCCGCAGCCCTCTTGCCGCGGGCGTGTGCGGATGAGCTACGTTCGCTCTCGGCGTCCTGGTTCCTGATGCTGCGCGTCCTGGGCCGCCGGCAGCCTCCTCCGCCCCACGCCGGTCCTTCCTCGGACGCCCTGCCCGTCTGGCTCTGGGTCCTCTGGACGCCCCGGGAGGGAGGGACAGGCTGGCCCCAGTGACTGGCGTTGGCGTTTGATGCACGAGTTCGGGGGGCAGCTTTGGCTCTAAGACTGCATTTCTGTTTTATCTACCAACTCAGTCACCAGTGTGAAGTATGTTCATCTTCACTTATTTTGCATATTTATGTAACATTTATCTAACCCTCCGCCATGTGTGTGCCAGCAATTAAAACCCGGGCTTGTCTCAGTCTTCCCCCTCTAGGCTGCCGTCCCGGGCAGCCCGGCAGAATGTGTGACAAGGTGTCCCTTTCCTCCGCGGGGCTGCCCCGGGGACGCAGCGCCCTCCCGACCCCTCAAGGCGGCCTCCAGTCCGTGTCCTTCCAGTCCCTGGGAGTCCCCGCCAGGATGTGTCCCCGCCAAGCCTCTGCCTCTGCCTTCAGTTTCTGCTTCCAGAGTGAAATTGGTAGCTTCTCCGTCGTTACTGCTGACTGAGCCAAAGCAGGAAGCCACTGGGGTCTCGGCGCCTCGGGCCCCTGCACCGCTGCGCACTGGTCGGGCCTGGCGAGAGATGGCATTCTTTTTTTTCTCTTTATTGAGGTGTAGTCAGTTACAGTGTGTCCGTTTCTGGTGCACAGCGTCATGTTTCAGTCACACATGGACATGCATATATTCCTGTTCATATTCTTTTTCATTATGGGTTACAAGATATTGAATATCGTTCCCTGTGCTCTACAGAAGAAACTTGTTGTGTATCTATTTTATATAGAGTAATTAGTATCTGCAAATTTCGGACTCCTAATTTATCCCTCACCACCCCCTTCCCCGCTGGTAACCATAAGCTTGTTCTCTATGTCTGTGAGTCTGTTTCTGTTTCGTAAACAAGTTCATTTGCATCTTTTTCTTTTTTTAGATTCCACATATGCGTGACATCATATGGCATTTTTCTTTCTCTTTCTGACTTGCTTCACTTAGAATGACAATCTCCGGGTCCATCCATGTTGCTGCAGATGGCATTATTTCATTCTTTTTAATGGCTGAGTAGTAGTCTGTTGTATAAATATACCACAGCGTCTTTATCCAGTCATCCTTTGATGGACACTTAGGTTGCTTCCATGTCTTGGCTGTTGTAAATAGTGCTGCTATGAAAATTGGGGTGCGTGTCTTTTTGAATTAGAGTTCCCTCCAGATACGTGCCCAGGAGGGGGATTGCTGGATCATAGGTTAGGTCTATTTTTAGTCTTTTGGGGAATCTCCATACTGTTTTCTATAGCAGCTGCACCAAACTGCATTCCCACCAGCAGTCTAGGAGGGTACCTCTTCCACACCCTCTCCAGCATTTATTGTTCATGGACTTTTTGATGATGGCCATTCTGGCTGGTGTGAGGTGACACCTCATGTTGTGATTTGCATTAAGAGGTGGCATTCTTGACTCGCATCCTAAGTCTTGTCCCCACATGGCCAGGAGCAGCCACTTGAACCCAGAACCAGGACCCCCTGCAGCCAGGACCCCTGGACAGGCCAGCTGGCCCGCCTCAAATACAGTGGCTTCTTCACTGTGTGATTGTGAATCTGGCTTTTTCCAGATTCCTCCTCCAGGAGACAGTTTTGGTTTAAACAAATTGTTTCTTTTTCACTGTATTTTTTTCTTTTCCGGACCCTACTCGTCCTCTGGTACAGGGCTGACTTTTCATCACGAGGCTCTGACTACACCTTGTGACATGACAGCTTGAACCCTCTCTGTGTCCCCCTTCCCCTGCCCTGGGTCAGCCTTGGCTGAGGAGACCAAGAGGATGCAACACAGTTTCTATGCTTCCACAGGCCTTCATTGAGGGTCTTGTTCAAGGCAACATGGGGAGAATGTTTATGATGAGAAAGCTGAGCAGAGCAAGGAGATCGCCTGCAGGGCCGCTCCGCGGGGTGGGAGGGAAAGCGCAGTGACCAGATGATTCTCGTGATTTAATTCCTCCATAGATTCACCGAGGCCTGAAAAGAGGGAGACCAGGTGCCCCATCCCCGGGTGCGACGGCACGGGGCACGTGACGGGGCTGTACCCCCACCACCGCAGCCTTTCGGGGTGCCCCCACAAAGTGCGGGTCCCCCTGGAGAGTGAGTACCGCCCACCCCCTAGAGGAGGGGGCTGCTTGTACATCCACGGTGTGACCCATGGACGTCCAGAGTGTTTGCTCTGTGTGTCAAGACCATTTCTGTTGAGCCGGGTTTTTAAAACATGCTGTGTTAATAGAAAACTTGGGGTACAGTCAGGCTGTAGATCAGGAGACGGCTGACATTGAGAAGATCGTTTGCTACTTACTCACGGGCCCCAAGATGGGGAGGCACCTCAGGCCGGGAGGGGGGCACTGGGGGCAAGAGCCTTCGCTGTGGCTCCCTGGAAGGGAACAGAGTAACAGGCCCCGGACTGGCTAGCGGGAGGTCCTTCAGGGGGCCCTGGGGCGTGGGGCTGTCTGTGGCTGGCTGGGACCTGGCCCCAGGGGTTAGGGCAGCTGCAGAGTGTCCTGAAGGGTGACACCCTGCAGAGGAGGCAGGCAGGTATGGGCTCCACATTGGATGGCTTGCATTCGCAAAGTGTTCACTACCTCTAGGAATTAGCAAGCCCTGGGGCGGGGGGGGGCGTGTCTCCAGGAGGCCCGATATCAAAGCATTAGAATCCAGGAGATACCAGGTCCTGTCTCATCCGAGGCCTCAGTGCCTCCTCTGACACAGGACGTGAGTCACGTCCCCACCGTCCTCCTGCCTCCCCTCTGCGCACAGGGACACGTGGTGTCTGTGATGTCTCCCGAGGGCCCTGAGTGAGGACCAGTCTGGGTTGGTCTCTTCACGGCAGCCCTGCTGGGGGCTGAGAGACTGGAGGAAAAAGAGACGGCAGAGCTGCTCCTGCGTTTTGAAATACCCGCATGTCACATCCTCTACTTACTGGACCCAGTTATTTAAAGTCCTATTGAGTCACACCAGCCACAGGGAGAGAGGTGTCTCAGCATCACCCTTCTCAAAAGCACGGTTCTGCAAATCACTGAAACCAGCCCTTTCAGAACCGCCCTGATCAAAGGGATTACCTGAGTGTCCACCCAGCTCTTTCACGGACACAGAAGGCAGCGGGGTGGGGACTGGCGAGTTGTGATCAAAGAATCAAAATAAAATCTCCTAGGAGATGTAGGAGACTCCATGCAGACTCCGCGCAGTGGGGAACAGACAGAGCTGTTTGACAAATAGTGGCCTCTATCCACCCCCAGGGAGAAGGAAGTAAATACACAAGGAATGTTAGGAGTTTTTCAGTTTAAGTTAAATAAAAGCAGAAAAAGTCTCGTTTAAGTCCAGGGTTAACCATCCATGAGGTTTAGAGAAATTAAAACTGAAACGAGCTTGCTGAATTTAATTTCTGAACTTCTTAAGTGTTTGTTAATTTCCACCCGAGTATCTCTGGGGCGGGGGCACGGTGGATTGTGTAACTAAATTCATTTGAACGCCAAGTGAGAAATCAGTTTGTTGGTATGTGATGTATTTCTGGTAAACGGCTCTTTTCTTTTATGTGATATTTTGTGCTTAGTTCTTGCCATGCATGAAAATGTGCTCAAGTGCCCCACCCCGGGATGCACAGGACGAGGGCATGTCAACAGCAACCGCAACACGCACAGGAGGTAATTGGGGTGAGACTTGTCCACCACAAAAACGCGGAACTCACCATGTGTTATCAAAATTGTTGGATCACTGTCAAATATGGCAGCACCTGACACAGATAAGAAATAGTCTCAGTGTGTGCAGAGTGGGAAAAAAACCTTATTATTTACTTCCGTAGAAATTTTCACCTAGCAGCCAAGTATGCCAACAAAAAAACGATATATTTGAAGACTGGGGTAGATGCTCATATAGTGATACACAGAGAGCTTGTTCTCGGCTCTGAACCTCCCCAGGGCTGTTTGCCGTGAAAAGAGTTGCTTAGGGGTTATCTTGAATTCTCATCCAATAAGCATTAAAAAGGAACCAAAGAGCTTCCCGATTGCTGAGGGTAAACACCATCCCATTTCGCTGGGATTCATTTCATTGAGACGGCAACTAACTTAGAGCACATATGTGCATTTATACATAAATGTATTGTGTACATGTAAATATTTCCGTGAACATGCGTATTGTTTTATGTGTGTTATGTATAGATTATGTGGTCATGAGAGACTCAAGCTCACTCATAAACATATTACCTGAAAACCTCATATTCTGTAATCTCCATTTAAACCAAGATGTAAAATTAAGTCCCTAACATTTTGCAAAAGATCCTAAGATCTCGTGGAATTATCGTGCTACATCTAAAGTTGGACAATTGCGGTTGGGTGAACGTATTCTACTTAAATTAGTATAAAGTTTCCAAGTAATTTAGTCATATTTTGATTTTAAATTAGTTTTTTGTTTATCACCTCTGAGACGAGTTTGGGGGACAAATGTTGACGCAGTAGTTTGCAAAACCCTTTGGGATCTTTTCATACGAGAACGGTGCTAAGTGAACTATTAATACGACCTAACATTCGGTGCGTGCCAAGTATGCCGTGAGGTATGTGCCAAAGCAAATTACGTTCTCTTTGTAACTCAAATTCTCCCACTTTTTTTTAAAAACAGTCTTTCTGGTTGTCCAATTGCTGCAGCTGAAAAATTGGCGATGTCCCAGGACAAGAGTCAGCTAGATTCTCCGCAAACCGGGCAGTGTCCTGAGCAGACTCACAGGTAGGGTGTCCCAGGGCGCGTCCAATTCCTGCAGGCGGTGCTCCTACGCAGAGGGTCCCTCACCCACCACATGCCACTCGCCATGGGCTCCCTTGTCCCAGTGCACAGCCGCCAATGTCCACTGGGGAGGCTGGACCCCTTCATCATGCTGTCAGTGAACTACTAGACCCTCCGGAAGTTTACCTTAAAACTCACCTGCAATGCAGAGGTAACATCATGCAGGCGAACATAAAAGATACAAAAGATGCGATGAGATATATTAATCAAAACTCTGGCAATTTAATAGGTAAAATATTGAAATGCTGTTTAAAATAGGACTTAAAGCAGTTAAAAAAAAAAAAAAAGATGCAGTCTGGAGGTGGGGGAAAAGGTGAAAAGCCTGGGAAGAAATTCACATTCTGGAATCGAGCTCCTGGTGCCGTCAGGGCCCCGCCAGCACTGCTGAACAGAACATAATGACGTTTCCCCCGTTCGTTACCCCTGTGGCCTCGCCCTGCTGCTCGGATTCACAGTCCCAGCCAGCAGAACGTGCACCCCTTATCGGTGCCCTGAAGACAGTCCAGGACTCTTTCCTCCAAGGCGCTCAGAGAGCTAACAGCGCTGAGCGCCCGCTCCCTGCGGCCCCCGCGGGGGATGCACGGAGGCCCGCACTTCCTCCTTCGCTGACAGGACGCTCAGACACACGCCACGCGGCCTCGCCGCAGCCGCCAGGCCCCCGCGTGTCCCCGGCCCTCCCCCCGCCCCACCCTGCAGTGACCACAGCTCCTTCCCACATGAGAGCGCGCGTCTCTGTGGGCACCGCCGGGCGCGACTGTCCCACCTGCCTTAGCTGCTACTGCCGGTACGCTCGCCAACACTTCATCCTGTGTCTTTTCAACTCTGCCCCTCCCTCTCCAGGACAAGCTTGGTCAAGCAAATCGAATTCAATTTCCGATCACAAGCCATCACCTCTCCCAGAGCCACCGGGTCAAAAGAGCAAGAGAAGTTTGGAAAAGTACCTTTCGATTATGCCAGTTTCGATGCCCAGGTTTTTGGTAAACGGCCCCTGGTACAAACAGGTCAAGGACGAAAAACACCACCGTTTCCCGAATGTAAGCTTCGAGGGCTAACACGTATTCCCCCCAAAACGCGTCCTGTGTGTGTGGGGGGGGAGGGGGAGGCGCGTACTTCACTGTGTGATGTACCCCTTACTGAGAGGAGGGAGCGTGTCGCACAGTGAAATAAAATAGGAGTAACTGTAATGAGTAAATCAGCATTACTGAGTTTACCTGAAGCTACCCCGAACATGGTGAAGAGTCAGTGGATTAATTATTCTACAAATATGGTGCCCTTGTTGAGTTTAAATACGGTAATTCTAAAGAACTTTTAATTCCCATTTAGCCAGAACTGGGATTAATACACCGAAAACTGCAATTGCTACTATAATACAGTGATTTGGATTCATGTTAAAATTACAGAAATTTAATCGGTGAAATATTAGAATACTGCTTAAAATATTACTTACCTCTGCCAAGGAGTTCAGACTGAAGGTGTTAGAAAAAGTGAAAGGCTGGAAAGAAACTCACAATCAAGAATCAAGATTTTACTGGGAAAGAAGAACGTGCGTGGCTGTGTGAACTGTCAGCCCGAGTTTAAGGACCAATACAGAGACGTCCACAACGTGGCGCCCTCAGAGCTAGCACGTCCGCACCGACGGCTGTGGTGCCGACGCCGTAGCCCACGAACCCCGGTGTTCTCACTGACACCTTTCCTCGGGCTGTCCAGTCTGTGAATATTCTAACGGAAAGGTGAGAAAGTGAATGCTGGGAACAAACCCAGACATGATGCTGCGTTATCGTGACCTAACTGTACGGATCTCCCAGTTTGAATCCTCCGTAGATTGTGAATTTTTTACCACATTGTACGAACCCGTGGAACGTCTTTGTTCCCAGGTGTGGTTACCTAGACTCAGTGCCCTTAGGAACACCGGGTACTTGCCTCCTCCTGTGATGAGAATCACCTTTTTCAAAGAACTGGAATGCCACATGAAACCTCACGGTGGAGAAGCAGACTTGAAAGGAGCGTGTCCGACAACCAGAAGCACATTATACTCCAAAAGATGTTTCACCTCTTCTTACTAAAAATAGGGGCTAGCCGACACAAATAGCCTCCGACAACCTGTTAGATTCAAGAAGAAAAAATGTTTGCACACAATATTTTGTATCTATCTGCACAAATACAGATGTGTACCTGTATATACACACACATATGGTTTTATTGTGTATACACAAGATAAACATACATCCCTTTTGGTTTAATTCAGGTGAAGCTAGTTAACACGGACATTCTGCACACTCACAGAACGTGGGTATTGATTTAAAAGCAGAAAACGTTCAGTGACATTTTCATATTTTTACAACTACAGGAATAACATCTGGTAATGTTTTAAACTATTTTAAGAAAATAATGATTAAATATTTAAACTAAATGCTATTTACAGTCAAATAGCTAAACGCTTTTCTGTTAGCCCACATTAAATCTTGGGTGTGTCTCCTGGGCCCTGAGTGATGTTTACAAACACCCGGAGTGAAGAATGCACGTTCAATTCCCTCTCTCAGCAATGCCTTGGCGCCCACAACAGGCGCGGAAAGCAGGACTCAGCCTTGACAGCTCAGTTGCCTTTGGGTTCACCTTGAGAACACGTGCTCCGCCCTGTACCTGAGCATGAAAATGCCAGCTTGCTAAAGATGTTCCAGCTACTTAGATCCACCGAATTGGGTGAAGAACAACACCCAGGGATTTAAGCACAAAACAAACTTGTGTACCAAATAGCAAAAATGTATAAATTGCTACTGTGAAAACAAATATTGAAAGGATGCTTTTCTGCTGGAACTGCTGGTCCTCGCACACCGTTTGCAGATGTACAAGCCTCAAGCCTCTCTAGCCCCTGATCGGTTTTGCCAGCGTGTTTTTGTAATCTACAGTTTTTGCTACCAATACTGCCAGTGCACCTGTCTGGTAACATTAGTTACGGAGGTTTTGTCATAAGAAGTGTAAATACAAAAAAATATTAAGAGAATAGGCATTCTTTCCCAGCAATCACATCATTTGATCTATGACCTTCTGTGAAAACCAGTCTGAATAACCTTCATTTAATGTACTCATGGATAATGGAGCGGGTTTTAATTTATTCTTCACATATTTTAATGCAAGAAGTTATATCTTTAAAACAAATCTGTTTAATGACTACATCCATGTCCATGCAATTGCTAATCAAATCTCTCTTCAACAGTGAAGCATTTTTCCAATGCAGGGAAATTTCCTAATCGACTGCCTAGTGCAGGCGCCCACACACAGAGTCCACGGCATGCCAGCTCATATAACTACGGTCAGCGCGGGGAAGACACCCACGTGGCAGCAGCTGCCATCCTGAACCTCTCCACCCGCTGCAGGGAGGCCGCAGACATCCTCTCCAGCAAACCACAGGGTCTGCATGCCAAGGTAGGCTGGTCCAAGAGCCCGGAGGGTGGGCCAGAGACTGAACTGGGAGAGTAAACTGCCTTTCATGATCCTAGCCATGCGTGCCACCCCCCCACACGCCCCCCACCCCCCTTATCTTGGGAAGAGACTCAGAAAAAGGCAGACAGGGATGAGTGTGGTGGATTTGGGGAGAGGGGGAGAGTGGCTGTGCTGCAGGCTGTGTGTGCACCCAGGCTGGGGGAGAGGTGGTGATGGAGGCTGGCTGGGAACGTTGATAGAGCCCAGACCTCTTTCTGTGTTGGGGACGTAGGCGCAGGAGGACAGAGGGTTGTCACTGGAATCAATCTGAACAACGGAAGCCGTTCACTGTCTTTGAGTCTAAGATGGTAGGACACGTCCAAGTCAACAGCAGTGTGTAAAATGTTGGCAAAATCCATGAAATGTCATTATTGTGCACATTGCTACTGTATCCCGTAAGGTGGTCCGTGTTGCTGTAGCCTTCTCGAAGGATGCATTGTAAAACCAGGTATGTTCAATCAACAAGAGATGACTCATGGGGGGGTCTTGAGAACTCAAGGCCCAAATTGAAATCCAGAAATCTGTTCTGTGAAGTGTACGAAGACCCCCCACTTTCGGGAGCTCATGAAATTCATCACGTTTCTCTAATAACCTCTCCTTCCCGACTAACACTGAGAAGGTGACATCGTGTTGACGACACCTTGATGGAAATAAAACCAAAGATCCTTTGTCCTTGCTGGTTGAGGAGGGGGCTGTCATGTTTCCGAGTAACTCTGACCCTCAGGGGGAGTGTGAGAGCCTCCTGCAGTCAGCTGGCGCTGGGAACGCAGGGCTACACGGAGGGCTGTTAAAAGCAATTGTTTTCCTACCTAGATGGCTGGAGCCAGCTGAAATAGAGAGCCAGGCTTATTTGGAGAAGAAATTTTCCCCTCCCTTTCGGGGACGAGCCTCTGGGTGAAACTCTAACCTGAAACTCAGCGAGCACAGGCTCCTGCCCCCACCGTCTAAGCACAGCCCGTTCCTGGGGTGGTCAGCTGCTCACCTGCGCTGTGCCAGGCCTTCGGGACAGCAGGGACCGCAGGGGCATCGAGCATTTGACAGAAGAATCAGAATTAGCTTCTGGACAAATCTGAGCCAAGTAAACCCCAGGAAGAGTTGGTGGCCAAAAACCACTCAAAAACAATTTTTAAACCAATGAGGTTCTTAAAACAAAGAAAAACACATTGCCTAAAAAATATAAAGAAACTGCCAAGCTGGCCAAAATCACAGGAATTCAATCACAGAAATTACTTGCATAAACGAATGTTGTAGGGTCCTTTAATATGGAACTTTGGTGATTTTCAAATTCATTTTTAAAAACCTGAGTGAATTTCTCTTTTCTAAAGGGATGTTCTAATATGCAGTGAGTTGAAGAAATACTGAGCTATCTTCTTTCTTGGTGCTTTATTGTTTGTTTGTTTAGGCTGTTCCCCTAAGAATAAAAGTGCCAGTGTGATGATGATTAATGCCACTTAAATTACTTGAGGAAATGGTTGTGAAATGGAGGCTTTCCGTCTGCATGGGTAGATACTTTTTAGTGTCTCAGAATTCTGCCTCTAATCTTTACCTTCTCCACGTCCTATTAATCGCTGAAGCCAAACAGAGACTCAAATGAAGAAAAGATGTTCTTCTCTTTTTAAAATGCATTTCTGTTCGGAAAAGCGACTTAAACCAGCACATTTCAAAAATTCAAACAGCGGACTTGCTGTGTGTACTTCAGCTCCTCTTGGGAGCGCCCCAGGTGAAGGGGTTGCTCTGTGGAGCAGACACGCCCACCCTCGGGGACAGGAACCCCTCTGCTCATCTCAGCCTCCAAAGAGCCAACAGGTTGCCCCGGCAGGAGCCACACCGCTGACGTGGCGGCGAGCGTGGAGGAGACAGCACACCTGCGACCGGCTTTTAGGAGAAGTCGGCGATGCCAGCAGTTTCAAAAATCGTTTTCCCGCAAGAATTGTGTCCTTGGACATGGTGGTTGTTGAAATAGGCTCCCTCTGGCAGCCAGGAAAGCCACTTTGTATGGAGCCCTCTTCCAGACGCACATTTGCACACAACTGCCACAATTTGTGAAATTCTCGCCCGGTTGGATCCTATTTTCTGAATTTAAAAAAGAAACTCATAAATTCCTGAAACCACAAAAAAAGTAATTATTGTGCAGGAAAAAAAAAGAGAGAGAGAAAGCCAAAGTAATTAACCCCGGAAAGCGGGCTCTGATCAAACAGTGCCCGGTGACAGCCAGGCCTGTCGCCCCGTTGGCCTCTGCTCTGTGGCCTTTCCTCAATGTGGGAGTAGGTGTACACACGCTTCCTGTCCACGCAGAATCCTAGCCTGATCCTCTCTCCACCAGGATTTGGTGGTTCCCCGTGGCCGGCTGTTAATGTGTTTATTTCGGCTACCCAAACCCATAGGTCTCTCAGGTTCCCTGTTTAGAAAGAAAGATGCAGAGATAACTGACGTTCCCCTACTCTTGTCTTCTAGAGCTGAGCGTAGAAGCATTTTTGATGGGCTAGGTGGCAGGTGCACTCAGCTGTCCCAGCCCTAGCGCTGCAGGTGCTTGGCTGCCCAAGCCACAGGTTAGAGCCCATCAGAGACCCTGCCTTCAGGGAGCTTGCAGACACGGCGGATGAAGGAAGGGCCATTCTGGGTGGAGAGCTGGGTCTCCAGAGGTGACCGGCCTCGGGAGGTGCGTGGGGGGCTTTGCAGGGACCTTGGTCAGGTCTCGGACGGGGAGGGCTTCTTGCTTTCCTTCCCTCCATCCGGTCCCTTCTTTTACTCAATGAGCTTCTCTGAAGCTGCTTCAAGAGCCCAGTGAGAGAACAAATAACAGACCATGCTGTCATGCGTGGGCATGATACTGTTAAAGTCAAGCTGGAGGAACGCTTGCCTTGAAATTACCTTTATACTCACTTGTCAGGACAAATGCAGATTTTTTTTCATGCTGTGGGCAAGCTCACATCTGACTCCACGTTTAGGGGGAGACCTGAATTCATGATTTGCAAAATTCTGCTCTTATGGAAGGTAAGGGGGCAGAGGCTGACCTTAGAGAGGCAAGAGAACTTCTTCTAAAAACAATGAAGGATGGCAGCAGATGTTCCAAAGTCTCTTCTTCTGAAGTTTCTCAGCCTGAGCATCTGTCTGCCCAACACTCAGACTTTCCTCCGTCGCCCGTCCCCAACGCTGTGCTGAGATCCCAGAGCTAACATCACCCATCACTGCCCAGACTCCAGTCCACTAGGTCCTGAAAGCAGAGCTTAGGAGGAATTCTTTGTTAAACTCCAATCCAGCACGTACACAACGCTCCTATACCATCTAAATTGCCTGTGTGTGTTCTAAGTATCTCCCCGAGGAACCGAGTCAGGAGGAGAAGTTAGCAATAGCAGTGCTCGGCAGAGGTCGTCGTGGTTAAGGGAACGCTCGCGTGAAGGAGTCCTCCATGATACTGGCACTGTCCTTGGTCCTGAGATTTGTATAATGTCCTTCATCCCCATTTGGAATTACTAGGAGTTTACAAAACATACGTGGACCACAGCTTCAAACCTTCTCCCTTTAGTCCAGCTCCTGAGGTGAGCTCAGGGCTGTGCAGAAACGGGCAGCCCAGAGGAGTGAGCTCTGGGCTTCGCCGCGGTCTCTGAGCCCCGAGCTCCGTGACTTCCCAGCTTTCCTCCTCCTCCTCTCGTCCCCGGAGGTGGGAACACGCATACAGTCTATCTTTATCCTGATCGCTGCTGCTTGCCAAGCGTTCTGTTGTTTGTTTTGGTGTTTTCCCCACCTGTTTAGACAAAGTGGCATATGCGCAGTGTGCCTTAAAAGAAAACAAAAAATTGACACTTGCTTGAAATGTTTAAAGTTCAAAGTCTGTTTTGTGCTTGAACAAGGCCTAGAAACAACAGGGTATCACGTTGCCAGTCCCGCTGCCTGATGGCAATAGCCTGGCGGCTGGGTGCGGGGGTGGGGTCAGGACCCAGAAGAAGCCTTTTTCAGTAACCTGTGCGTGAAGTCAGAGTATGCTATAGACTCAGAATGAAATGTTCCGAGAGCCTCGAGTCAGGGTCTCAGGGAACCGGCTGGCCTGTGTGTGGGGGAAGCTGCCTCTTGACCTCCACGTGGAACAGCGCGGGGAGGCCTCCCTCTTGGTGTTGAAAAGCCCAGTTAAACGATTATTATTACGATCATCATCCTTATTATTTATTAGTTGTAGTTTATCCAACAGCTACTATGTGCCAGACACTGTAAGTCAGGACTTTGTCCATCTTAATCCTTTCTAATCCTTCTAGGAACTCTGTAAAGCAGGTATTGTTGTCCCATTTGGCGGGTGAAGAAACAGTAGTGTGGAGAGATTCCATAATTGGCTCTTGGAGCTGTCAAAGCTCAAATTTGAATTCACGCCTGTCCAACTTCTGATCTTCTTGAAGGTTTTATCCCTGCGTGGTAGACAGACTGCAAGCTTCCCTAAGCGTTGTCACTGACTATGATTCCAAGCCCCAGGCAGAAGTTTTGGGGAAACGGTTGTCAATTGAATAGCATACCTTGTATCCGTCACTTCCTTCTCTGAGTTCCATCACTGGCTTTGTATTGAGTACGTCTCACGAGTTTATACTGTTAATGGTTTTCATATTCAATTAGTAAGAATAAGATGTTTTCAGTTCATTTGCTCATTATTTAATACCCTGCCTCCTGGAAAACATATTTCAGAGGGCTTCCGATACCAAAGAGATACCCCCTCACCCCCAACAAAGCCCCCTGAAGTAGGAACAGAGGAGCAGGAGCGGAGAGACAGAAGCCGGGGGCTGGCCCCAGCAGACGACAGAAGCCGGGGGCTGGCCCCAGCAGACGCCGGGCTGAGGGGCCGTGCTCCTGCACCCGTCTCAGCCGGGTC